>NW_024080737.1:1733616-1746184 GCF_003009895.1 Hyaena hyaena | reverse complement strand
TTTTTTTTTTTTTTTTTTTTTTCACTATTACCACTGGGTTGGGTCCTGCTTTCGGTGGCTCAGTCCTATCTTGTTTGGGGAATTCCAGTGGCTCTCAGAAAACTTTGAGGGGCACATGAGAAACTCTTAGGAGGGGCAGCCAGTCGGGGGTGCATGGCAGGGCCATCTGCTGTCCCTGAGCCTGGGGGCACTGTGTCTGGGGGGTCTGCTCCTCCACTTCCCCTATCCAGGAACTATATTTCTATTTCTTTCCTGACAATTAATAAGCCGTTAGGGCAGGAAGTCATACAAACTGAACTTACCAGAAACTAGGCTCACAAACCAGATGATAGTACTGCTTTAAAACGTGCATCTTCCTGGAGCTGTGATGGGGGTTTGGAAGGCAGGGAGGGCAGCATGAGCTGTGGTCCAGAGTGCATGAGGGGCCCCCGGGCCAGTGGCTCCAGGCCCCGGCTGGGGCGTCTGGCCCCTTCTGTCTGCCTCAGCTGCCAAGGAGATGACCCCTGTGGGCTCGCTTGGGAGAGAGAGCCGGCAGGCGGGGATCTGAGAGGAGAGAGAATGGAAAGACAGCACGATCTTTAGAAATCATTTACAGTTTCTGCTTCATTTAAATGTCAGTGTTCTGAGGCCCCAGTGCCTGTTGCCTGTCCCGGGTGGACACCTTCCCAGCGTTGCCTCCAGTTACCAGGATGACCAGGAAACTGCAGTAGCTCTGGCAAATGTGGCCTTAGCACAGAGGGAATGGGGCAATCTCAGGAGCTAGTCTCTCTGGGCTGTGGAAAAACCTGATGAAATCGCCTGGCTTCTGAGAAAAGCTCATCTCCCTAGAGATGGGAATTGCCCCTCGCTGCCCTGAGAGAGCTGCTTTCTTGCTGAAGGGAGCTGAGCCCCCTGCAGGCTCTAGTCCTTCAGACTCCCCTGTCCCCCTTCCCTGTGGACCACCTTCTTCCATCCCCACACAGCTTACTCAAGGGTCTTGTCACCCACATTTGCTAACACTGAGTCTCCCAGGAGTGCCTCTTGATGTTCTGTGCTTGCTTAGCATAGCTTCTAGAACCCAGCGATTGGTAGGGACTTCTCCTAAATACGCAGCTGCAGGCTCATGGCTGCGCTGAGCAATAACACACCCAGAATAGGTGTGTTCTCCAGGCTTGTCAGCTGGCCATATCCTGTGAGATGCCCCTTCTTTGGAGATGTCTTCTCCTTGATCGGTGTCAAACCTTGATAGACATTTCTTCTAAGTGGACAGCGAATGCCTTTGTAAAGTTTGTTATTTCCTCTAACAGCGAGGAAAAAGTAAGGAACATGGTGGCCTCCATGTTTTCAAGCGATGAAAGCAGAACACCGTCCCTTTTTCCATGATGTCAAGGTTCCTGGTGCTGCCTTTGGAGCCCCATCCATCAGAGGCTGTCTCTGGCTCGGGTCCGGGTAAGAGAGCAGCCCCGTAGGGCTGGCGGCCGGCCCTCAGGGTGTGGAAAAGCATTGCCTCAACCCACTTTCCTGTCATGAACCAAGTGGGGCCATAAGCTAGCCACACGGAGAAGGCCTTTTTGCCACTGAGTCATTCTGGCTCCCATCGCTGAGCCTTTGTCAGAGTCCTTTGTCACTTTTGAAAATGTTATTTCTTTGGAAATAAAAGAACAGTGTGGCCATGGTTAGTGTTGCTGGTAAGTTCTATTACTTGAGGCACATTTACTGTAATAGAAAAATATGAATCTGATCAGTGTGTTACGAAGCCTATTACTGCCACAACCGTCATCTTTGTCCCCAAACACCACGGTACCTGCACTTCAAAAGCATGTTCTTCAAAAGCCATTGTGCTGGGGAAACAGGATGAACAGTGCTTATATGACGCTGATTTCCTTTAAAAAGGAAAGAGAAGAGAATGAAAAACAGCCGTGCAGTTCCAACAGGGCTCTCTGTGAGTGTTTCCACACTGGTCTGCTTCCTCGTTGATTTCGGTCAGGGATGCTCCATATATTCTCTGTGTATTTAATTCACATGGTTTCTTGTTCAGCCCTAAGCCAACAGTCTTCACATTTGTTTAGGTTAAATGTGCCTTTGCCTCCTTAAGGTGTCTCTGCTTTTGGGAGCTTCCACACTTGGTATGAACATCCTCTAAGGACATGAAAAATGTGGGGTACGGGCATGGCAATGGAGTGTTGGATCCCTAGAATCAACATGGAGCAGCTTTGTGGATCACTAATTTCATTCACAGACTTTTGGGAATGTTTTTGTATTAAATAGTGATGTGACAGTGGAGTAGAGCACTCAGTTTGCATGAATTTAAAGATAACGCACAACACTTCAGAGACATTTTATGCTTGTGGCCAATGCCAGCAGCACCCCATCAGAGTCCTGAAGTGGGTAATGTGATGGGTTGAATTGAGCCCCACCAAATCTGTTGAAGTCCTAAACCCTACTACCTCAGAATGTGAACTAATTTTGGAAAGAGGGTGGTTGCAGATGTACTTAGTTTAGAGGGGGTCATACTGGAATAGGGTAGGTCCTTAACAAAAAGGGGAAATTTGTACATAGACATGCACACAGGGAGAATGCCATGTGAAGATGGAGGCAGAGATGTGGATGATGTGTTTACAAGCAAGGAAAGCCAAAGCTTTGGGAAGCTATGGGAGGGGCCTGGATTAGATTCTTCCTAATAGGCTCATAAGGAACCACTGAGCCAACACGTTGATTTCAGACTTCTGGCCTCCAGAACTGTGAGACAATCCATTTCTATTGTCAAAGCCACCCAGTTTGTGGTACTTTGTCGTGGGAGCTCCGAATAAACAAATCCAAGGTATTTGAGTCTTTTCTCTTGCTGAAGATGCCTCACTGGCAGAGTTTGAGAAGCGCTGAACTGCACTGTGGAAAGGGCTCAACTTTAGGGTCTTTCAGATCCAGCTTTGGATTTTGGCCATACCACTTACACGTCATGTGGCCTTGGGCACGGATCCAAATGTCCCATTGTGAGGATTACATGAGAGGCCTCATGTAATAATACCAGAGATGGGACCTGGCAGCCCATTGGGTTCTTAGTAGATGTTACTCTTGTTTGCCCTTTCCACTTTGCCATTCCTGCCCCCAGCGGCCATTTTGTCTGAGAGATAAGGAGCTCGACTTGTCTTCAGTGACACTGTGAGCTGGTACAAGGCTGGATATCAAATTCCAGGCCACTTGACTCCGTATGTGCACCGTGGTTCGCCTTGATGTTGTTTTCCAGGGCTCTCTTCAATAATAAACATTCTCTGCGCGTTGTCTCCCACAAACAGTTGTTAAGGTGATGAAACAGGTTGGTCTCTAGGCCTGGATGCTCTTTATACTACCTGATGAGAAGTCCCTTATAGGGGAAGGTTCTCATACTACCAAGAAAGCCTTCTTAACAGAAGAAATGACCCTGCTTAATTTTACTCTCTACATATTAACATGTAATTTTTAGCATGCAGTAATTACTACCTCATAAAAAGATTATATTTTGTTCAAAAGTGTTTTGCAACATTCATTACAGGATAAAAGGGCTTGGGCCTTTTAAGAAGGAACCAATTAGAGCCGAAGGCTGATCAAAGTTGTCACAACTGTGGAGGCCTGTCCTGCACGAACCCCACCCAGTCCCTGGTAATAAGGCATTGATAAGCAAGGGATTAGAGCAAATTAGTTGGTGGTGACGAGTTCCTGATGCAAAATGGCCTGAGTTACATTGTCCTGATGGAACAAACATATTGGGGGGAAATCAATTTGCAGATCTAGGAAGGTCGCATAAGTTATGATTCAGTATGGTTAAAGATCAAGGTCAGGAGTCAAACCTGCACGGGACTTGCTCCCTCCAAGAAAGTTGGACACCATCTGGAAAAAGCTACAGGGCCCCTTCCTGGAACATGCCCTAATGTTGCAAACAATTGTGCGGCATTCAGTTTTCCCCTTCCACTCACTCTCAAGTCCTTCCACCCCAGGGAAGGAGACATCACTTCTTCCTTATTCCCTCTTAAAAAGAAAGCTAGCTTCAAGGAGTGTTTATCCCTTCTTTTCTATTTAATGACCGGAGCTGACTTGGAAAAACTTATGTGGCTGGAAGTGAAGAATAGTTACTATTATAGTAGTATTGGTGGGGGGAAACTAAAAATCAGGGCTGACTGAATGCAAAGCACAGAGTCGGAAAGCCCTGGCTGGGTTTTAGGCTGCCAGCGCACGGTCATGGGGTTTGACTTAGTCACTGGGCTTCTTTCAGCCTCAGTGTCCTTGTGAGCACCCGTGGAAGCAGTGGTGCCTGCCTCACCGCTGCCTCCTGACCAGTGAAGAGGATGCCCTGTGGAGACCATCCTAGGAATAGAAGGTGAAATTAATATGAAACATGAACATAATGACAAAAGTGCCTAAGCATTTATATCTTCAGAACTTTGTTCTGAATTTTGAAAGTTATAATGCACTCTAATAAAAAGTATTTTTCATGAACAACAGCAACAAAAGGGCCCCGTGGTATTCTATGTTTGAATTTTTGTATCTAGCAGAAAGCCTAACCAATAAATTGCAAACCAGCCCACAAAAGTGTTATTTCACTTGCAGGGTATTAAACAAGTTTTGTTTTGTGTTTTGCTTTTTTTTTTTTTAGTTTATTTATTTTTGAGAGAGAGGGAGTGAGAGAGGGTGAGGGAGAGAGAGAGAGAGAGAGAGAGAGAGAGAGAATCCCAAGCAGGCTCCGCACTGTCCGTGCAGAGCCCAATGTGGGGCTCGACCTCACCAACCGGGAGGTCATGACCAGAGCTGAAATCAAGAGTTGGATGCTTAACCAACTAAGCCCCCTAGGTGCCCCTGTTTTGTATGTTTTTTAATCAGCTGTCAACATGTAAAACTAGAGGATTTCCCATAAAATGAACCACTAAACCAAATCCTAGATTTCAGTCTTTCTTGGGGAAAAGGAAGTGCAACTGCTAGCACAGCTGGTTGGGATTTCCAGCAGCCCACTGCTCCCCACCACCCGCTGCCTGTTTATCACCCCAGGCCAGCCACACCCAGGGTTTCCATTTCCCTCGTGGCATCTGCCCACTGGGAGGCCTAGCGTTTCAAACAGCAACATCTTTGAAAAATCAAACCAGTAAGAGAGCAAACGCTTGATGGATGCTCAAACAAGATGGGGAGTGAGGGTGCCTGGTGTCTTATCCTCAGCTGGTCTACATGGCCCAGGTGTGGTGAAGTGGAGTATCTGTCTTGTAAAATGAGCACAGGATCCTTGCGAGGATTCAGTTAGGTGACATAATTAAATCTTGCAAAAGTCAATACTTGGTAAATGCTTGTTTTGAGCAGGGCACCCCAGGCCACTTGAGGCACCTGAAGCTTCTGACAAATATCTGTAGTTCAAGCTCACAGTCCACCATCAGGTCCCTGTAGCAGCCAAGCACCTTCAAAGGATCAGGCTCAAGAAGAAGGTGCTCTCCAAGACCATGGCTTCTGAAAACAAGGACGCCGGCTGTCCGAACTCCCCACAAGACTGGAAACCCAAGGTGGACACAGATCCTCAGTGTAACTCAGACACCTTTTGTTTTTGGTGAATCACTCCTATGTCACCAGGAGTGCTAAAAAGCTGGAGTAAATGTGATATGCCAAGAGATGTCTCTTTGTTTTGACAAGGCCACACGTAGCAGATATGATGTGTACCTGAGACGTCTCCAAAGAAACATGACCTCGTGACAGCCCAGTGCATCTGCCTGAGAGCTCACCTCCAGGGCAGATACACAGCCAGCTTCCTGCAGAGACCAGGAGCTGAAAGCCTGTGGGGAGTCCTGAGTTTCTCAGGGGTGGGAGGGAGGCAGCTGTCCAGCACCACCATGACCCAGATCGGGGCTATCTCTTAGGATATCACCAGTCTCTAGAAGCCATGCCCGGGAATGATCTCATTGCTTTCTTCTCCTTGCCAAGGGTTCTGCCCAAGGTGGTTTTATAGGAAGGTGTCTTTCTTCTGAGAAGGAGACTATCCCTGGGTCCAGAAAAGATGAGTAAATGATTACTGGATGCTGTAAAAGGATCTTGTAAAGTATTTTTGTTGTCCAACAAAAAGGATCTGGTTTTTACACATCTGTCTTTTTAGTTCATTTGTCACAGATCGAAGGTTGCCAGTCTTTTAACGACACCAGGGGTAAGGCTTGCTTTGGGAAATGGGGTGGCTGAGGATTTAGGATTTCCCCACACTGTTTCCTCCTCCGTCTCATGACCTGACAAAAGCAACTGTCTGAGTCACACAGCGAGTGGACTTGTATTGAGGAAATAATCCATTTGCTATTATAAACTACTGGGGAGGCTGTTGGGAAGAAAACCAGGGCTGTTTCCTGGGTAGGCCTGCTCTAAAGTGGGGCAAATGATACAGCACTGGCGATGTTGAAATGAACAGAGGTGCATTTCTGACGGGGGAACTCAAGGTCATGTAGGTTCAAGCTGTAAGCAAGGCGGAGACTCTGAACCAGGGTGGGAGGGTCCCCAGGGAGTGTGGATGTGTGTGTATATGCCACAGATTACTTGGAATGTTGTATGAAAGTAGAAGTGACTGACTTAATGTCCGGGTTTCTCAACTTCGGCACAACTGACATTTGGGCTGGATCATTCTTTGCCGAGGAGGGCTGTCCTGTGCGCTGTAGGTGGGTTAGTGGCCTCTACCCATTGGATGCCGGTAGCACTCCCCTGCCTCCCAAGTTGTGACAACCAAGAATATCACCATTGTCAAGGTCCCCTGGGGGTAGAACCACTGAGGTGGGAGAGTCCCTGAGGAGGCAGAGAGGAAGTATGAGGCGAGCCTCTCTCCGGTGAGGCTCCCTCACCGACTGGCCCCTTGCTCCTATAAGTCATCACTGTCTTCACACCTCAGCATCAGACAGCTACTTCTACCTTCTGGCCAAATATTTTACCCTGACAGCTAGTCAAACATTGGAATTTTCTTTCTTTAAAGTTTTTAAAAAATATTTATTTATTTTTTTTTTTTGAGAGAGAGAGAGAGAACAAGCAGGGGAGGGGCAGAGAGAGAGGGAGACACAGAAGCCAAAGCAGTCTCCAGGCTCGGAGCTGTCAGCACAGAGCCCAACATGGCGCTCGAACCCCTGAACTGTGAGATCATGACCTGAGCTGAAGAAGTCAGACGCTTAACCAACTGAGCCACCCTTGCGTCCCAAACACTGGCATTTTCTTAAGTGAGAAACAGGAGCCTTGGAGACAGCACAACAGCTACGAGGAGGAGCCTCGGGTCATACCAGCAAGAGCACAAAGGAGAAAGGTAACAAAATGAAACAAAAGACATATTTTTCCTTAGCAGGTTGTGTTCACTGCTTAATAAGTGAACACATCTAAACTCAGGAGACGTGCACACCTATTCTGGGACAAGCCTCAGCGCCGTGGGTAGAGATGGTTGAGTAGTTTGGTGTGCAGGGAGGTCACGCCCTGTGTGTGACCACCCCGGCCTCTGGGGCTGGGGCCATCCATCAGTCACGGAGCAGCTGGCAGGCGGGTGGAGCTGTGAAGTGCATTTGCTCCAGCACGGCGAATGACGTTAGAACAAACCACCACTTTCTGAAGCTATTACACTCAGTCGAGTCAGGGAGCTGAGTCCGGGGGATGCCCAGGTGGCCAGGATTCGCTCACCGTCCAGGCCCTGGGGGAGCTGCGGGACTGTGGTTCTCTCTCGTCAAGGCAGTAAAGGTTGATTTTGGATGTGGTGACTGAAGCTTCACGCGCTAATGACTACATGGGGCCTTTCCTTTCCCACGCTGCACGCGGACAGTAGTAACGGGCTGTAACCTAAGGCCCTTTCATGCAGGACTCCTTCCTCATCACATCATTTCCCTGCTGGGGCCTGGGGCGTGCAGAGTGTGGAGAGCTGAGCTAAAGCCTGGGGTTGGTGCAGAGAATCTCAGGCACAGAGAAGAGAAAACCCAGCAGCTGCCGAGAGGGGACGAGAAGATCTGCCTGCCACAGGGGTAGCCCCCGACTGCTCTCACATTTGACTTAGGGGCGCTGGCTGGGGGTCTCTGCTGAGAGGACCAAAGACTGGAGGCAACAAGCAGCTTGTTGATATCCCGCTCTCCTCTCTGACACCAGGAGAGAAACTCACTGGCAGAGGACGCAGCTGGCCTTCGCGAGGCACTGTTCCGTTAGAGGCCAGGCAACCTAACAAAAGCAAGAACGACAGGAATGACAGTTTCTGCACTGGTATTTCTCGTGTTGACTTTGCACCTCTGAGGGCAAATCTGCAAAATAGCTATCAAAGGACACAGGGACCCTGGGCGAGGAGGCTCGCACTCTGCACTCAGAGCAGAGACTGAAAGGCATCTCTCTCCTAACTTCATTTTTCCCACCTGCAAAGCACAGGTCACAATGCCCGAGGCAGCTGCCTTGCAGCACGGTTGAAAGAACCGGTTTAAACAGTGGCTCTTTTTGTTTTTTTCTTTTTACTCTTTATTTACTGTTGAGAGAGACAGAGAAAGAGAGAGAGAGAGAGAGAGAGAGAGAGAGACAGAGCGCAAGCAAGGGAGGGGCAGAGAGAGAGGGCGACGCAGAATCTTGAAGCAGGCTCCAGGCTCTGAGCTGTCAGCACAGAGCCCAACACGGGGCTCGAATCCACGAACCATAAGATCATAACCACAGCCAAAGTCAGACACTTAACTGACCGAGCCACTCAGGTTGCCCCTAAAGAGTGGCTCTTACCTTAGAGTCGACTGCGGGGCACGTTTCATGGGGGGCTGCAAGGCCCTGAAGTTAGCATGAATGTTTTGTTTATACATGATTGTGTGCATCTTCCTGGGGAGAGGGTCATGGCTTTCACTATATTCCCAAGGAATACGATTACTCTGGAAAGATTAAGAACCATTGGTCTGGATAATGCATGAACGTGATGTAGAACTGTTATCAGCAATGGTTTTGGAGGAGAAAGAGACACAGGAGAGCACCTACTCTGTGTCAGGGTTTGTGGGGGACATACAGAGAAGTTAGAAAACACAATTCTTGTCCTCATGGAACAGATGAGACTTTTGGACAGGAGAATAAAACATGAAAAGTCAAAAAGAAAAGCTAACTATCAACAAAACAGCTGAGAGATCAGAAGAATTTAAGTGCCACATAAATTCAGAGGTGGGAAGTGACCTGGGCAGGAAGAAGGGCAGGGATGGGCTCAGGCGAAGGCGGAGAAGGGCCTCCACCGAGGTGGGCTGGCCCCAGGAGAGCCCAGGCCCCTGAGCTTGAAGGGTGAGTGTGGACACACTCTGGTGGTGGGGCCCCCTGAGCGGACTAAGGGTCTCAGAGGAGAGTTTCCAGAGTGATAGTCTATCCCGGATGTCCCTTCAGACATCTAGCCAGTTCATGGTCCTTCAGCCTTTGCCTCGGGGCTGAGGGCTTCTCCCGGACAATCTCTGTGGGGGACACAGAGCCTGTCCAGGACCGAGATTTTCTTCCCTGGGGAGGTATCCTGGTGACTCACAGGTGCCAGGCAGGAAATGCTTCATGTCTAGACTTAATTTTTGTGATTAAGAATTAAGCTGCAATATATCCAGGCTGCCTCCACACGGTTAGCAAAGTCCTGGCGGTCAGCCTCATGAAGCCAGCACTTAGTTACCACAAACACACAAAGCAGATAAAACACTGGAAAAGGGAGGAAAAAATTAGAAATAATTTGGTGTTTCAGAAAAAAATACTGAAGTGCTCCTCATGGGAAAAATCAGAATGTAAATGTCTTTGCACTGATCTTATGGTGTGGCAGTTTCTAAATTCTCCACGTGGCAGGGCCACTGCAGCCCCTCCTGTGCCCAGGGCTCCCTCTTGTCGTGCTGTGACCCTGGTCCCACTGACCGACAAGGCCAACCCCTCCCCAACTCAGCAAGGCCGTCAAACAAATGACATCTCCCCACTCCCTCCCAGGTGCTGGAAGGATTTTCTCAGGAACTCTCGAGATCTTGCCACTGCCTGGTAGATGTAAAGATTCTATGGGGTTTTGTTTGTTTGTTTGTTTGTTTGTTTGTTTTTAATATGCTCTTGAAAACAGAAGTTGACTCTGGCAACCAGTATAGGATCACTCTCCCCACCTTGTACCCCAATACCCACATCCCAAGGGAGCAGCTAATTACCTACCTTCCTGATGATGCAAAGGGAATATTTTCAGAAATCTGATCTGTCACAGCCTAAGATGATTCTCCCAGTAAGGGAAGCAATGGGGATCCGAGACTAAGGCTCTTGGACTCCATCCAGCGAGAGTGGAATCTGCCATTCCCTGACCACCCTCCTTTCTTCATGGGTACCTCTTCCCCTTTATAACACTCTCCCATCTTAGGAACCCTCCCTGACCCTAACTTTTCACGCCCCCCAAGTGCAATGAGGCTTGTGTTACCTTGTGTCTGTCCTTAAAACTTACCTGTTCCCTTTGTCATGCTTGTCAACTTCCTGGCTCAATGATGCGGGTATCTGAGGAAGGAATCTGGTCTCTTCTTCCTGTTCCCAAATACCAGAGGTAACTTCAGGGCCAATAGCCTCATTTTATCCACTGTTAGCTAGCAGGGAGAGATAAGACTGGGAAATATGGCTCTAAGGGGTGTCCTCTTGGGGACAGCCAGCCTCCTAACATGATACCATGTCCTAATCCATGTTTGGCATCCCTGTCAGACAAAGCCAGGTGACAATCTCCTTTGTCTTCTCTCTTCTGCTAGGGCTTACCAGGCAGAGGGGGGTCTCTAGCCTAGCCAAAGGTAGTGTGCAGGGCCTGGTTCCGTTCTCTGTCAAGAATGCTTCCAGGCCACTTGCTTCCTGGTTGCCTTTAATCAGGCAAAGGCTGATAAACAAACAAAAAAGAACGGGGTGGGGGTCGGGGAGGGTCTTAGAGGCTAATAATACTCTGTTCAAGGTAGAGCAGGATTATCTATTTTAATCATTTATTCATCCTGCCATCAAGCACCATGCCTCATGGATTATGGCTCATACATACAATATCCCATTTGTCCCTTATCAAAATCTAACTGTCCCTGGGTCTCTGGTCATTCCCACAGATTCCTACTTTGGTGTGGCATCGTGTGGTGGGTGTGGTTTGGTGGAGTCGGGTAGGAAGGCAGAGGTGGGAAATGAATTTGGGTTCAGGGTTAGGTATTGGTGTGCCTCCCCACCAGGTAACATGGTATGATAGATAGTTTTTGGTTTGGGCTGGCTGTGCCCTGATTTACCTCCGGTAACCACTTCTCCCACACATGGGAAGCTGTTTAGTCAAGATGCCTTCTTGTCCCTCTCCCCAGGGCAGGTGCTTGATTGGTTGGATTTGCCTTCCCTGGAATCTGAAATTTAAGCCAAGTCATCAAAGGATGGAAACCAATTCAAGCTTATTCACAGCAGTGTACCCAGGTGACGCTGCTAAGAGGTCATGTGTCTTAGACCCTCGATTCTATGCTGTTTCCTACCCACTGAGTTTCCCAGTTCCTATCCCTTGTGTTCCAGTTTCTGAGCCTGATTTCCCAGCCATTGAGAAATCAACTGTTTTTCCAGTAAATTCCTTTTTGGTTTAGATTAGCCGGGGTTGGCTTCTCTTGCTTACCACCTAAGGAGACCTAACTCACACCCACAGTGAATGTAGGTTTCTGAATGTCCCTTAAGTCACACTTGGTTTCAGAACATCACCCCCAAGCTGTGCTAGCAGCCAAGGAAGCCTTTACGTTTACCCTGACTCCGCAGTAATCATTTCCTAGAATCCATCTCTAGTTGCCAAGCCCATGCTGGTTATTAGTTGACTGTGGTTTATAACCCCTCTTTGGCTTCTTTCAGTATTTTTTAGTTTAATTCAGACTGAGCCAAACCTCTCTATCTGGGACCTGGAGAACAGGCTCACTTCCCTCGTGGTCTTCTGCTTGATGCTCCTCAAACACGTGCTAGGAAAATGTAAACCAGGACAGCATTTTTGCAAACCCAATTGGAAAACTATAGTCAAGGGCTTCCAAAACGTTCTTTCTGAAATAGTAACTCAACGAAGATTTATCCTATGAAAATTGTCAGAGGAGCATAAAGTTGAGTAAGCATGTTTGTTACTGTATTATTTTGTAGTAGCAAAAACTTGAAGATAATAAACAATCCAGGATACAAAAATGTATGTCCAGGATAATCTCAATTTATTTTATTCAAATTGGGAAGGATTGCACCAACATATTAGTTGTGGTACCTCTTGATGGGGTGATCATGGGTGGCTTAGTAAACTGTAAACTCTTTGAGAGCTGGAATTATTTAATTATTTCTTATTTCTTGTTATAGCTCTAATTCCTACCTACCTCAGGCACATAGCTTACTTGTTGAAATAATGAATGAGTTTCCTTATATTTTTCCATGGTTTTCTTTACTTTTATAAAATGCTTATTTATTTTTGAGAGAGAGGGAGAGAGAGAGAGAGAATGAGTGGGGGGAAAGGAGAGAGAGAGAGAGAGAGAGAGAGAGAGAGAATCTGAAGCAGGCTCCAGGCTCTGCCAGCAAAGAGCCCAACACAGGGCTTGAACTCATGAACCATGAGATCATGACCTGAGCTGAATTCAGATGCTTAACCGACTGAGCCAACCAGGTGTCCCTTTTTTCTTTTTTT
>NW_024080737.1:1694655-1733093 GCF_003009895.1 Hyaena hyaena | reverse complement strand
TTCCTTCCTTCCTTCCTTCCTTCCTTCCTTCCTTCCTTCCTTCCTTATCTCTCTTTCTCTCTCTCTCGTTCTCTCTTTCTCTTTTTCTTTCTTTCTTTCTTGGTTAACATCCAAAGTAATTAGCATATAGTGCAATCTTGATTTCAGGAGTAGAATCCAGTAATTCATCCCCTACATATGACACCCAGTACTCCTCCTTAATGCCCCTTACTCATTTAGCCCATCCCTCCAACCCAAAACCTCTCTAGCAATCCTCAGTTTGTTCTCTATATTTAAGAGTCTCTATGTTTTGTCCCTTTCCTGGTTTTTATATTATTTTTGCTTTCCTTCCCTTATGTTCATCTGTTTTATATCTCAAATTGTACACGAGTGAGGTCATATGAGATTTGTCTTTCTCTGACTTATTTCATTTAGCATAATACATTCTAGTTCCATCTACATTGTTCCAAATGGCAAGATTTCATTGTTTTTGATTGCCGAGCACTACCCCATTGTATATGTATATACCACATCTTCTTTATCCATTTATCTGTTGATGGACATTTGTGCTCCTCTTTTCTTTTAAATAATGAATGTGCATTTCATGTAAAATAAGAAAAACAATTTAGGCAATAAAGTTTTGGTACACGAGGTCTGTTGAAATCCTAGTCATGCTTCGAGGTCATTGTGTCAACAATATTTGATTACTCCTTCTTTAGAGAGGTGGAGTCTGTGTCCTGTCCTTTTAAATGAAACTGCTTCCACTAATGAGCACAGTGGAAATGATGCTCCGTGATTTCCGAGGCCAGGCCATAAAAGGCCATGCAGTTTCTGCCTTGTTTGCTAGGGGCACCAGATATGGAAGCCCTGGACCTCAGTGTAAGAGCTCAACCACCCCGAGGCTGCAGCACTGGAGAGGCCATCTGGGGGTGCTATGGCATTCTAGCTGAGCCTGTCCTTCATTCCAAGTATGCAGCACATGAAGCCATCTGAGACGTGGATACTTCCAACACTCTGTCGTTTGAGTCATTCCCAGCCAGCTGGGGTTCAGAAAGTATGGAGTAGAGACTGTCCACATTGTGTCCTATACAAATTCCTGACCCCACTGACTCCCTGAGTGGTATAAATTGGTGTTTTATGCCAGTAGTCTGGGGTGCTTTGTTAGACACCAATAGATACCAAAACAATTTTCCTCAAACGTCTCCCTCTTTCTGAAAACTTCTTTGCTCCTTTCTGTCCTTCCCACAATCCCAACTCCCAAATTAAAATTATTCATTCTTGTCTCCAAAAGCCCTTACTTATACCTGTATCAGAGTACTGACTCATCTTGTCTTTCTCCAGATGATGAGAGTTAAGGGCAGAAACTCTGTGAGTCATTTTTGCCTTTTCAGAGCACCTAACACACTGAATCTAATGGATGGTTCTTCTATGCTTTGTGCTATTAGTATAATGCATGAGAGAGAAATTGACAGAGAAGTCAGTTTTGGTGTGTATGTCAGACATTCATGGAATTCTGGCTTTTTCCTTGCTCCTGGGCTAGAGCTCAATATCACAGTGGGATGGCATTATATCTGTAAAGTGTCCCAATGTCTTTGTTTATTTGGGCTGCCATAACAAAATACTGTAGACTGGGCAGCTTAATCCATAGGAACTGATTTTTTCACAGCTCTAAAGGATGCAAGTTCAAGATCAAGGTGTTAGCAGGTTTGATGTCTCTGAGGTCTCTCTTCATGGCTTGCTGACTGCTGCCTTCTCTCTGTGGCCTCACATGGTCATCTTTCCTCTATGCACACACACCACTGGTGTCTCTCCTCTTCTTAGAAGGATACCAATTCTATTGCATTAGGGTCTCACCCTTATGATCTCATTTAACTTTACCTCTTGAAAGGTTCCTATCTCCAAATACAGTCATAGGAGGAAGTAGGGCTTCAACATATGAACTTGAGAGGTACGCAATTCAGCCATAACACCAAAGGACACAATGGATTCTTAGTTTTTATTTGCACTCCATGTAGTTGTAGCTGTCAGTGAAATGAAATAAGGAACTCACGGATCCAATTCGATCCATAAACACTTCCCTGGTTTTAAGCTCCAGGCTTATACCATGCTCACTCTCATATGCTTTCAAATAATGACCTGTTGAGGTGACAGATGTCTATGCTAACTTGTCCTTCTTCACATCCAATGACAAGATTTGATTTCAGGTAGGTTTTATTTATTTGCTTGTTTGTTTCGTTTGTTGGTTTGTTTGATGCCCAAGGAAACCTCCAACAAATCTTCAGTATCACTGTCAGTTGCAAAACAGCACAGCTTGCGAAGGGGTCCACCACACTCTACTGTGTGTAAGTGGGTGCTCTTCCATTGCAACCCCATCAGTTCACTGAAGCTGAAAAAAGAGCAGCAATAAAGAGACTGGGGAAAGAAACTGCTGAGAGCGATCAGAGAATGATTTAAGGAAACTCAGGAACGCCAGGAGCTATAGTGACTAGCAACTACTTTTTGGAATTTTTCTGAATTCCAAGCAATTTCCTTTTTGGTCAGCCCCTGTTTTTTATTGTTTTATATCATATTCCAAAAGTGAGCTAGTGAAAGAGAGAGAGAAGAGAGTGAGAACATAATCTTCTCTGAGTTGAACTGGATTTAGGACAATTTTATGTCCCTATGCATGAGCTATAGGTGCTGAATAAGGGCATGGAGCAAATATTCAACATCACACATTTATCCTTTGCAATTCAAATGAAAGTGCACTTATCCGGCCCTTTTCACCCTTGTTTTCAGCTGGTCTTTGTCACACTAGCTCATTGTCATTCCTCAGGCCTCGCCCACCTTCCTTTCACCAGTTGAGGAATGAGAAGGCGGTTCTTGTTCTGATTCATACTATCACTAAAGCTCCACAAGAATCAATGGGCTCTCATTTTCACACAATGCAGCATGTTTACACAGTCACCACCCTGCCTGTATGGAGGGCTGGAATACTAAAAAGTTCTTTATATGAACATCGTTCTGAAAATGCATTTTATCTGTCTGTTGAAACTGGTAAGAATTTTGTTCCAATCTGTAAGAAGGCTTTATCCCTGCTCGACACTATAAAGCTCTCAAGATTTTATCTTTCTTGAGTTGTCTAAAGGTAGGATGAGATTCAATTTGCTAAGAGTCCTTGTTTTTGACACAAAGACAAATGCGCACTCCTGTGCTACTTCACAAAGCAATGATTCATTTAAAAAAAAAAAAAAACCCTCTCAGGATCAGGAATTCTCCAGAGAGAGTGAAGCCAAGTCATGCTTTTCCTTATTAATTTTAGTATGTTCTTTCTCTACTGCTTCACTTCAGAAAAGAGGTATAATTACTATCTTTATGAGTCAGACTCATAGCCCGGCACCTGTTAGAAAATTAAAAAATATTTTCCCCACATCACATTACAAAGGGAGGCCCATTGTTTTAGTGCTGTTGCTGGTATTTGCTCCTTTGCCAAAATGACTATTTTGGAGGCTTTAAAAGCCATAGTGTGATAATGAAAAACAATGACTAGAGACATTTCCAAATGCCAATACATAAAGATAGTAACATGAACCTGATAAACTCTGATTTTCATTCCTTCTAAATTGTTCATAGATTAATAAAGGAGAGTCTGTTTCTCCCAGGCATGGCAAAACAGCAGATACTGGCAGTTTGGAGCTGTTTCCTAAAAACACACCCCAGGTATTTACTTATACATTAGGTGTGGAATTCAGTCAATGCCAACTATGGAAGGAGACTCAATATATTAGAGTATATAATGGACGTAAAAATTAAAGAATAATTGTAAGTAAGTAAAACTGATTATCATGACATAAAAATTATCTAGCTCAGGAAGGGGTAGGGTGTGATAAAAAATCTTTACACTGTCCATTTCTTGCCAAATTCTGCATAAAGAGATAAAGGCCAAAATATTATTGTTCTGTAGATGACAGATGTAGTGCTTGATCCCAATGCCAAACAAAATACAGAGGGTCAACTCTCTCCACTTTGCCATACTTTCCCAGCAACATCAAAGGGTGTTTCTGTACAAGACTAACTTGAAATTTACTTTGAACAAGAAATACATGCTGCACAGTTATATATCATTTGGGATACTGCAGGGAGAGTTCTGCTAAGCCTTGCACTCAGCCCGAAGTACAGGTAACATTTCCAGGCCTCTGCCATGTGCACAGTAGGGAAAAGCAAAAAGAGCAGAGAGGCCGTGTCGTAGGTGCCCTTGGCCAATGACGACAGTAAGTAAAATGCAAAGAGCTCGGATATGGATAAAAATTTTTGTCCTGTTTACTTAGGCTGTTTTGATTAAAGTTATTTTTTATATTCCTTTCTTTTTCTTGAAGCCATGAATAAATTCTGGATGAATTAGTGAATTATTGGTTGTTCAACCAATTGTTCAACCAATCAGGCAATATGTTCTTCATCTCTTGAAGAAATTTCTTATTTCATCTATTTCTTTATAAAATAATTATGAGGTCAACAGTTTATTAATGACAAGGTCGATGGAGCACCTGGGATTCATTCAAATTGGAGAATTATTTAGGAACAATCTGAAACCAGGCCCAGCAACATTTTATGGTCAAACACTGAGTTGCTATTTGTAGAAAAAGAGGATTTTTATCTCTCTAAACTTTTTTTTACAGTATTTAGTAAAAGAAAATTAACCATCTGGTAAAGATATTCCTTAGTTCACTACCTGAGCATAATGATTGGAACAAAGATCTTAATAAATAGTTGTTCAAGGAAGAAATGAACAGACAATGATACAAAATTAAAAACTATGGGCAACCATTTTGTTTAAAAATCAGCATTACTCTTTTGGATTAATTTTAGATAACAGTGTTTTTTACAATTTACTACAGACTAAAATTAACCAAAGAATCAAAACAAATAAAACATATATCCTGGTTTTTTTCCAAAAAGAAAAATATTTTTTTCATTAAACACTATCAATTTGCTTCTCCCAGAAACCGATGGCTAAAGGAATTCTCTAGCTTTGAATTCTTGTATTAGAAAAAAAATATTTAAAATAATTGTGCTAAATGTGTACCTTCATAAGCAGGAATGGGAAGAAAATTTAAAAACCAAATAAATAAAAGAAAGGTAATAATAAAGTTAAAATTCAGGTCTCCTGGGAAGTAGACACAAGGCAGAATTAGAAGTATGTGTAGTTGGGGGCACCTGGGTGGCTTAGTTGGTTAAGCGTCCAACATCGGTTTGGGTCATGA
This sequence comes from Hyaena hyaena, assembly GCF_003009895.1. NCBI lineage: Eukaryota > Metazoa > Chordata > Mammalia > Carnivora > Hyaenidae > Hyaena > Hyaena hyaena. The sequence continues at coordinate 1,727,874 of NW_024080737.1, read as the reverse complement.
TCTTGCAGTTTGTGAGTTCGGCCCCACTTCGGGCTCTGTGCTGACAGCTCAGAGCCTGGAGCCTGCTTTGGATTCTGTGTCTCCCTCCCTCCCTCTTTCTCTCCCTCTCAAAAATAAATAAATGTTAAAAAATTAAAAAAAAAAAAGAAGTATGTGTAGTTTATTGGGTCAAAGCCCTTAAAAGGGACAAAGAGCAGGGAAAACCTTCAGACCACAATGCAGGTGATGTATCTGTGAGAGAGAGAAGGCGGTAAGAAGGTGTGCAGAGCTGAGTAAGTTTCAGGAAGTCTAACCGGGAGTCCCCACTGAGCAGTCCTGCACTGGCCAGAAATTACAACAACGCTCAGTTATTGCCCAGGGTCTTCCTGGAAGCATATGGCTTCAGCTTGGAAACCGAGGCAGATCTTGAAGGCTCCAATAGCTGAAGGCTGTTAGTGAACTCTCACCCCTTGGAGCAGGTACTTAATTGGAGATGTGAATAACACTCTAATATGGCTGCCCCAGTTTGCTCCTTGTGCCACATGAGTTTACTTCCTTTATACATTTGGGGCACAGATCTGCCAGGGCTCCTGTATTTGTTATCTACTGCTGTGTAACAAGTTATCCCCAAACGTAGAAGCTTAAAGAACACAATTAACTCATTCAGTTTCTAAGAGCCAGGAATCTGGGAGCAGCTTAGCTGCATGATTCTGGTTCAAGGTCTCTCATGAGGTTTTAGTCAAGATGTTGGCTATTGGTCTGAGGTCTCCATTCTTTTTCATGTGGGCCTCTCTGAGAGCTGCCTGAGTGTCTCATGACCAATTGTAGCTGGCAAGTTGGCAAGTGATGTGAGAGAAAGAAAGGGAGAGAGAGAGACTAAAACATGAGGTGTATTCTTTTATAACCTAATTTTGGAAGTTACATACCATCCCTTTCACCATATTCTATTGGTTGCACAGACCAATCTTGATCTAACATGGGAGGGACCACACAAGGGTATGAATATCAAGGTGCAGGGGTCGTTGGGGGCTGTCTTGGAAGCAGGCTACTGCAGTTCCCATGAACTTGTCTTCCTGAGGGCAAACTCAGAAAAGGGAAATTAGTTGGACATACTAAAGCCTCCGCCACACGATTAGTTTTAGGGTCACAACTGGTACTCATTGTCATTCTCCTCCACTATTGATTCCAAATTCCCCCAGTCACTTGCTATCATCACTGCTGGTCTTTGTGGTTCCCAGTATGGTGACACCTTTTCTCACCTCCTGCTACCTGGGTACAGGGAGCACAAAGGAACCCAAAGAGCCTGTGACATCTGTAGCTTGTAATTTGGTGAGACTCCTGATGTGTCTTGGGGTGAGAGTGCACCCCCTCTGGAGGTTGGGACCGCTAACTCTGCAGGGCCCACAGTAGTAGAAACGGGATGGAAGACTTGTGTCAGGAGGTCACTGGAATGATGGTAAGTGGAGCCACTCCTGTGTCCACCCTTTGGTTCCCAGACCTCTGCATCCTTCCAACACAGTGCTTTCTATAGGTCATCAATTCAGCATATATACTGCACTCTGGAGGATGGTACCCCATCTCCACAGAGCACTGCCCTTAGTTTGTTGAACTAGATATGCTAGAAGGTTTCCCAATAAAAGTAACCAAAATGTTAGTTAAAAATGTAGATAAAATAACTAAGAAAAACTTTTAAAAGATATCACTGAGGGGCATCTTGGTGGCTCAGTCAGTTAAGCGTCAATTCGGCTCAGGTCACGATCTCATGGTTTGTGAGTTCAAGTCCTGCATGGGGCTCTCTGCTGTCAGTGCAGAGTCTGCTTTGGATCCTCTGTCCCCTCTCTCTCTTCCCCTCCCCTGCTCTCTTTCTCTCAAAAATAAACAAACAATAAAAAAAAAAGATGATCACTGAGATGGCACAAAAGTAAAGCATCTGCAGAGATCAAAAACAAGACAAAAGCAGCAACTTTGGGAGAGGAGAACCGAAGCCAGCTGGTTCTCTTTGTGTTAGGCTCACACAAAATTGGAAATCTTTTCTCTCTCTTTCTTTTTTTTTTTTGGTACACTATGATTTAACAATTCTATACATACTCAGTGGCCACCACAATAAATGTACCCTTAATCCTCTTTATCTATTTCACCACTACCCACCCCTCCCCCACCATAACATTTGAAGTCTGACAGAGGACTCCCACATGAAGCAGGACTCTCAAAGGGCTTTATCTTCAATTAAGGGTGAGTAAAAAATGAACTGCGATGCAGAAGAGGACAAACCACATCTGATTCTATTTTTATGCTAGGGGTTAGTGGTAGGAAATCTCACTTGAGAATTTAGAACTACAGCCTAGCCCTCATGTGGATTTTTGTATGAATTTATGTTATAGCACCTGTATCTGAAAAAATGAAAGATGAGAATTTTAATTAAAGCACTCCCAGAATGTTTGTATAATCAACTGGGAGGAGCAAATGTAAATATTTTTCTGGGAGAATGCAATCTCAACCGAGGTCTGAAAGAATTCCTATAGACAAAGTTCCAAAGAACATAAGCTCACATAAAACCACACACAGGCATACTCTTCCTTCTCTCCTCCCCTGCAGGATAATAAAGCACCGTGAATGAGAATGAGCAGAAACAGGCAGCAAAATCAGATCTGTAAAGATGATAACACACAGAATATAAAATAACCATGTTTGGTATGGTGAAGAAACAAATATTTTGTGAGCAAGGAATAAGAGATGGATTTTTTTTTAAGTTTATTTCTTTTGAGAGAGACACACATACAGAAAGAGAGAGAGTGTGTGTATATGCAAGTTGGGGAGGGGCAGAGAGAGAGGGAGAGAGAGGATCCTAAGTGGGCTCTGTGCTGTCAGTGTGGAGCCTGACTTGGGGCTTGAACTCACGAGCCATGAGATCATGCCCTGAGCTGAAATCAATTCGGTTTCAGTTAAGCTGATGCTTAATTGACTGATCCACCCAGGGTCCTGAGATGGCTTTTTTAAAAATACAATCAAGCAGATTGATGAAGAATTGAATAAAATTTTCAGAAATGAAAAACTGCTTTAGGCAGAAAGATTATGAGACCAAATGGGGGGAGGTCTGCAAGAAGAAACGGTCAGCAAATAAACTGATAAATATGTTGGATAAATCTATATAAACACTGACTACATATAATAATAATAATAATGTCTAATTTGTGAGGTTAAACACATAGAATTCAAATACTGGTCAAAATATAACATAGATTAGAATGGGGTGGAAAACTGTGGCTTAAATAAATATTCTAAGGTTTTTGCATTGTTTGGGCAGAGCATACAGAAATGAAGTAAGCATGTTCAAATGTCTAGGGTAACTCCTAAAAATAGAGATGGAGAAAATTAATTCCAAAAGAGAGGTAGGGGTGGAGTGGTAATGGCAAAAGATGAAAAGAAAAAAGAAAATCTATTCAGAAGATGGCAAGAAAGGAAAAAAGAGAGAAATGGAGAGCACATAATAAGATGATAGAAATAAATCAAAGGAAGAAGAGCAAAGACAGTCCTAAGATCCTCTGCCCCAAATCAAAACAATGGGAGTTTATACACATTCTAAAATGATGGGTGTTAATTTCATACTGTGATTAACAATGAAAAATGAGCATAAATGACCTTTGAGAATAAAAGGCTTTATTCTACAAAAGAAACTTTAACTTCTGAAGACCTGTGTCACAAAAATGGACTTTTATAGACAATTTTTATGAGCACTCTTCTGATTACTAATTTTAGAACATGTTTTTATTCTTATAAATTTTGGCCTTTGACTTTATCTGGAGAGTTTTTCTTGTGAACAGCTGTATAATTTGTTATATCTCTCTCCTTTTGTACCAGTTTTAACACTCTCTTTCTCCTTTGTCTGTATTTAGAAGGACCTGCTTTTTTAAGGCTACAGCTAGGACATCATATTCTAGAAATAAATCAGAAAGCACAGGACCTAAAGACCTAATATAGACAATGACACATTTTAAAAAAGGAATGTGAGACCTATAATATTCTGCTTCTACAGGTTGCTAAGTAGCTTCCTAAAGGGTCCTTATAAGATTCTGCAATAAATCTTTTCCAGAGATCTGTTTTGTCTTATTTTTTCCTACATGTTTTCCCCTTGTTTTATAATGTTTTTTCCCATAGGTTCTAAGGTCCTTCTTTCTCTCTTTTCTCTTTTTTCTCTCTCTCTTGCTTCTTGAATGCTCATCCTCAAATAAGGCTAGATTCTTATGTCAACAGAGTATAGAGACATCACTCAAGTTTGTTCTAAAGTGAGGGTCCCATTCCTTTTCAGAGACACAAATGAGAGGCAAGGTGATGTGCCTGGCCCCCAGTCCAATTCCCAGGTTACATTGCCTATTTGCCAGTCCAGGCTTTGCCACTTATCAGCTGTGTGACTTTGGGTGAGCTGCTTAACCTCTCTATGCCTTAGTTTTCTCCCTTGGAAAAGGAAGTTAATAAATATACCAACTTCACAAAGTTCTTAGGAGGATTAAATGAAATACTTTTAAAGCTCTTAGCACTGTGGACTGCCCATGGTAAACAATAAGCATAACTACCATTATCATTGTTACTCCTGCCATACTGTTGCTGTTACTGCTGCTACTACCTGCTCTGTAGGCAATTATGCTCTTCTGACAGGGCATGCTCCTGTACCTGTGCTTAGTCTCCAATATGCTGACCCACTGCTCTAGGGGGGAGAATTCCCCTTTCTGAGATCTAATGCACCACTGCCCATCTCTCCCTCACCAATGCCAGTCACATAAGCTGCTTCTTTAGGCTTTTTATTTTTTTTTTCAGGGGTTTGCATCTCAGAATGTTCTCAACAAAGTAGCCCGGGTGCTTTGAAGGGCGGCACCCATGTGGCACAGCAGTGGGGGGCCAGGTTCTTCTGATTGCTGCCTGTGGCTTTTTTTCTTTTCCATCACAGGGTTTCTAATGGGATATTGGAAGGGACTGCACCAATGCCTGTTAGCCAGGTATCACACCATCTTACACCAGATATCTAGTTCCCGCTTTTAAAAAGGACACAAAGTAAAGGCATAGCCTGATGCTTGTGTAGACGGCCCTTTCAGCAGGCAAGGTGTCCATGGCTTTCTTTCCTTTTTTTTTTTTAAATGTTTATTTATTTTTGAGAGAGAGAGAGAGAGACAGAGTGTGAGTAGGGGAGGAGCAGAGAGGGAGAGAGACATAGAATCTTAAGCAGACTCCAGGCTCTGAGCTGACAGCACAGAGCCAGATGCAGGGCTCGAACCCACGGACCACGAAATCATGACCTGAGCCGAAGTCAGAGGGCCAACTGACTGAGCCATGCAGGTGCTCCCATTCCTTTTTTTATTCATGCTTTTTCAGTAATGCAAGAAAATCTCTCTGACCTGCAGTGAGACCTTGATTTTAAACCTGAGATGGATAAAGGAGTATAATAGATCGCTTTTTATACACATTTAGGTAAGTTAGAAGATCTGAGGCTAAAATTTCCCCTCAGGAGTGCTAAGACTAAATCTAAAGATGGCCTAGGAAAACTGCTGAGACGGTATCCTTACCATGTTCCCAGGAAAATGCAGAACCTTTATGAGGAGATCTATGTACTGAAACCCATGGCATTACATTTGGAATAAGGTTTGTATGAAACCTGAAGTGACTGAATTTCAATAATGTATGAGTACACAGCTCCTTCATTAAAAATTTGGGTGCTTTTACAGTCAGAAAGGACATAAGAGGCATACATGATAAAAATAAGTAAATGAACAGTTCATAAAGATCTTATGGTTGAAATACAATCAGGATCATACATTAAATCTGGTCACAGGCCCTCAGACCCAGTTGGACACCTACCTTTCCCTGCATCCTTCTGACAGCTGTCCTAATTCTGGGGGCGTGGGGATGGTTGCAGAAACTCTGGGTGTCTGGGGGCCATTAATAGTTAAGAATGCACCTATGAAGTTAGCATTAGAAATATTTTGGACATTGTAACTAAAATAAGAACAGCAATAGAGACTCTACACACGTATGCTACTGAAGTGCATAAAGCTCAATTTAAAGCACAAAATTACAGACGGTTTGACAAACATTTTTAAGGCCTTTAATACATAAGCAAAACAAGCTCTGATATTGGTTATATAACTATATCTGAGTCATGAACAATAACATCAAAACATGGAAAAATCTCTCTTTCCACCAAAAGGGACATTTCTCCCTACCAGTGTACTATGTCTAGGGAACAAATGGTAAAAATAAACTCTTTCTCCACTTCTACATGAGTCATGTAGATACCTAGAATTTGATGACATTGAATAATTAGTGGAGCAGAATTCCAACCATGTTATTTACAGAAATTGAAGCCCTCCTTGACCTCGAACTTGATCTTAATGGCTCATGTTCCTCTTCACTACTTCTGCTATTATTGCCAGGGACTGGAAAATTAAAGAACACTCTTCCTGGGGATTGCAGTGTGCCTTAGACTGTATAAGGTGAATAAGGTTGGTCCATTCTGGGGTTCCTTTGGTTAAGAGTGTTATAAACAGTTCCACTGGGACATAGTCACAGAGAATCACAGGGACAGCACCAATACTCCGCTCAGAAATTTCCCTCTGCTGTGATCTGGACCCAAGGGCAGAAGTATGAAGTGTCTCTCAGGGTCCTCTCGCTGACACTCTGACCCCTGGGTGGAGGCAGCCTGAGGGAATGGGGCACAACCTCCATTTTGGATCAGAAGTCTGGGGGCCCAACCCTCTGATCTGAGGTATTCTACTCAATTTTGCCCAGAGGGTGTAATGTTCTGATGCAAACAGGATTCTGGTTGATTTGACTTGCTAGCTTAGAACAGTGGCCTTTAATATGAAGAATTTATACCCCAGAGGTATTTGAAAGGTTTGATGATTTTAAATTCATAGATTCTGTGAACTTAAGATTCCCCTATTTCCTTGATTTATAAATATTGCTATTAAAGTGTCATGCTAGAAATGTAGTATTTTCATACACATTGGGATTTTCTGGTAGATTGCAGAGATGGGAGTTAGACAATTTTGGACTAATGATTCCCTTCTTCTGTGCCCTGGATTTGTCAAATATCCATTTGAGGGATGGTTTCATGAAAGTAAGGCAAAAGTAATGTTAAATAATGTTTAGTAAGAAAGGTTGATTATTTAAAATGCCTCCTCTGCAATGCATTTAAATATAAGCAGCTCTTTTCAGATCTTGATATTTATCCCTCATATACATTATTTACTAGAAAAAAAAACCCAAACCTTAAATAGCAAAGCAGTATAGGTTAGTGTCCATAATTCTTTCAAATGTAATCAGAATGTTTTCTTAGACTATTAAACTTTTCAAGATATACTAGATAAAAGTTCTATAAAAATCTTTCCACTTGGCACTTATTCTTCAATCAAGTAGTTAAAACAATTTTTATTAAATACTGCTTGAAATGTTGATTACAATACAGTAAAACCCTCACCTTCTTTCATCATAAAATGTTTAATATTCTCTATCTCCTGTTAATAAAAAGCAAATATCCTACATACAGACCGATTTTTTAACTGCATCTACCTTCTTTTTCATTAAATGTAAGAGGAAACATTATTGATTCACCTCATCAAGAAATGAATTGTCAATAAAATTGAAGTTTTATGCTTAATAATTATTTATCACAATTTGTAATATATTTATGTAGGTTTTTTTTTTAGGTTTATTTATTTATTTTGACAGTGAAAGCGAATAGGGGAGGGGCAGAGAGAGAGGGAGAGAGAATCCCAATCAGGTTCCTCACTGTCAGTGCAGAGCCCAATGCAGGGCTCAAACTGATGAACTGGGAGTTCATGACCTGAGCCAAAACCAAGAGTCAGACATTTAACTGACCAAGCCACCCAGGCGCCCCTATGTTGTTTAAATAACAATATATTAATAAGAGATCCTGGAAGGGTCTTAGAGAGACAGTGGAGTCAGAGGACACTGAGCTCACCTGTCCCACATTTTCAACCAGATATCATCCATATCCAAGTCACTAAACGGGAGAGTGATCAGAACAAAGACGGGCAGAACCAACTTCAGGACTACATATAGAAAAGAAGCTGCCTCTGAAAGGTTAGGGAGGTCAGAAAGCTGGAAGGAGGGAGGGAGCTGCACGTGTGGAGAGGGCAGAGAAATGGGCCCTGGCACCAGGGAGCTCACATGAGAAAGACTAATACCCCTAATATTTGGCTGTAAAAACCAGAGAGGCTGAATTCCCTGAGTTTGTAAATCCAGTGGGACTGGAGCCTGGAGCTTTAAAACTCAGCTGCCTCAGCACCAGGTGAGCTGGGAGGGCAAATGACAGCTGGGCAGCCGCTGCCGCCCTTAGAGAGACTGTGGCCTGCGGGGAGAGGCAACATAAAAATGGCAGTTTACACAATGCCAGGGGCAAATGGGACACAGATCTGTTCATACTGATCTTAGAGTATGTTGGGGAACTTCTCAGAAAATGAGGGAGCTGTCAGGTGCCATTTTCTCCCCTGCCCCCTAGCATAAACACACAGGTGCCCGTGGGAGGTGGCGCTGCACAGAGGTTTGCTACCTAACCTGCTACCGGTGTACCATGTCTACAAGTTCTCCAGAGGACTTGCCTATGCTAAGCCTGCTAGCCTCAGCTCTGGGCTCAGGGCAAATTTTGTTAAAGTTGTGAGTGCACTCCATGCAGCCACCAGGTGCACCGCTGCCTGTACACGCTGCACACATCCACTGCCCACAGCCCGGCCATGGGCCCCCAGCCACCCTGGCGTGTAGCCCCCAGCCACTGCAGCACTTCAGGGGGATCCAGCATAGGGCTAGTAGCCCAGTATAAAATTTGCTAACACCATTGCCCTACTCTCAGTTTCCCTAGTGGGCACATCCACTCAGAGCTGGCCTGTCTGGGACCCACTAACACCACAGAGAGCAAGCGCAGCCCACAACAGGCAGATGACTCCACTGAAAGGCAAAGTGACTCAGAAACAATAGCAGGGCAAAAACAATGCCACAGGATGCTCTCCTGAAGTGCCAGGTTCTGGTGAACAGAGGACATTGCACTGCAGGGTTCTCCAGGACCTCTTCATCATAAAGTCATTACTTTTAAGAGCAGAAGGCACAGGTGACTTTTGTGACACAGAGAGGCAGACAAAATTAGGAGACAGAGAAATTTATCCCAAATGAAAGAATGGGACAAGACACCAGAGCCAGACACCTAAGTGAAACAGATATAAGTAACATACCTGATAGAGAATTTAAAGAATGATCCTGAGGATATTCACTGGTCTTGAGAAAAGAGTGGAAGATATGAATAAGACCCTTAACACAGAGATAAGGAATAACACAGCAGAAATAAAGGGCTCAATAAACAAAATTAAAAACACATTTGATGGAATAAACAGTAGGATGGAAGAACCAGAGAAATGAATTACTGGACTAGAAGAAAGAGTAATGGAAAGTAATCAAACTGAACAAAGGAGAGAGAAAAGAATTATGCAAAATGAGAACTCAGTGACTCCATCGAACATAATAAGATTTGTATTATAATCTCTTAGCGAGAGAAAAAGGGGAAGAAAATTTATTTGAAGAAATAGTAGCTGAAAACTTCCTTAATCTGGGGAAGAAAATATATATCCTGATCCAGGAGGCACAGGGAACCCTCACCAAATCAACAAAAGGAAACGCACACCCTGACATATTATAATTGAATTTGCCAAACATTGTGATAAAGAAAAAAAAATTAAAGCAGGAAGACAAAGGGATGACTGGGTGGCTCACAGGTTGAGCATCTGACTTTGGCTCAGGCCATGATCTCACAGTCTGTGTGTTTGAGCCCCATATCGGGCTCTGTGCTGATAGTGCAGAGCTTGGAGCCTGCTTCAGATTCTGTGTCTCCCTCCCTCTCTGCCCCTCCCCCACTCACACTCTCTCTCAAAAAATAAACATGAACAACATTTAAAAAAAAATGGATTAAAGACCTAAATATGAGACCTGAAATCATAAAAATCTTGGAAGAGTACACAATAAGTAATGCCTTTGACATCGGCCGTAGCAACTTCTTTCTAGATATGTCTCGCGAGGCAAGGGAAACAAAAGAGAAGATAAATTATTGGGACTATATAAAAAGGAAAAGCTTCTGCACAGTGAAGGAAACAATCGACAGAACTGAAAGGCATCCTAGGTAATGGGAGAAGATATTTGCAAATGACATACCTCATAAAACGTTAGTATCCTACAACTCAATACCCCCAAACCAAATAATCAAATAAAAAATGGGCAGAAGATATGAGCAGACTTTTCTCCAAAGAAGATATACAGATGGCCAAAAGACATATGAAAAGATGTTCATCATTACTTAACCAGCAGGGAAATACAAATGAAAACTATCCTGAGCTATCACCTCACACCTGTCAGAATGGCTAAAATCAATAACACAGGAAACAACAGGTGTTGGCAAGGATATGGAGAAAAAACACTTGTATACTGTTGGTATATGCAGACTGTTAAAGCCACTCTGGAAAATGGTATGGAGGCTCCTCAAAAACTTAAAAATGAAACTACTTTATGATCTAGTAATAACACTATTGGATATTTACCCAAAGAATACAAGAACACTAATTCAAAGGGACACACGCACCCCTATGTTTATAGTGGCATTGTTTGCAATAGCCAAGATATGGAAGCATCCCAAGTGTCCATTGATTGGTGAGTGGATAAAGAAAATGCATATATAAATATATATAATGGAATATTACTCAGCCATAAGTAAGGATGCAATCTTGACATTTACAAAACATGGATGGAGTTAGACAGTATAATGCTAAGCGAAATAAGTCAATCAGAGAAAGATGAAGACCATATGATTTCACTAATATGTGTAAGTTAAGAAATAAGCAAAGGGAAAAATGAGAGAGAGACAGAGAGAGAGAGAGAGAAATCAAGAAGCAGACTCTTATTATAGAGAAAAATCTGATGGTTACCAGAGGGAAGGGGGGTGTTGGGATAGTTTAAATAGGTGCTAGGGATTAAAGAGGACACTTACTGTGATGAGCATACGGTGATATATGGAAGTGTTGAATTACTATATTGTATATCTGAAACTAATATAACACTCCATGTTAACTAACTGGAATTAAAATAAAAAATTAAATAAAAAGACAGGTAACAAAAAGAGAAATATTAAACATTAAATAATAGTATATTAATAACTAATAACATTAATCCATAAGGACTTTATAAAATTATGTATATGTTTTGATAGTAATTTAATAACATGGGGGATCAGTGAAAGGTTTGTAATCATAAAAGTCTCTTAAAGTAACAGTTTTATTTTTAAATGTCTATATTTATAATAAGCTAAAATTATCTTCACAACATTCTTTGCAACTATTTAAACTTATAATGAAATATTTTAGATGTCAACTTACAAATGTGCAAGAAATACAATTAAAAAAATTTTTTTAAAGTTTATAAGATACAGAGACAAGCAGGGGAGGGGCAGAGAGAGAGGGAGACAGAGAGAATCCCAAGCAGGTTCAATGCTGCCAGCACAGAGCCCGATGTGGGGTTCGAACCCATAAAACTGTGAGATCATGACCTAAGCCGAAACCAAGAATGGGACGCTTAACTAACTAAGCCATCCAGGTGCCCCTAGAGTATTTTAAAAGCAAATTTTCAGGGTACATAGTTAAAAACACTAACTTAAAATTCTGGAAGGAACCTGTGGATTAGGTCTTTACTTCATCACTGCTATGAAATAAGGTAGTGGATTCTTTTGTCCCTAACTTCACCATTTACCATTAACCTCAATTCTTTACCGAGTATTGTATATCCCTTGGTAAAATAAAAATGATTCTGGTTTTCATTTCTTTTGACATCCCAGCTAAAACCTCAACCATTTGAAAAGTGAAATAATAGAGAATGGAAATTTGGCCATCCTGGGTTTTAGGAAATTCTGCTTTAAATCAGTGAAAAGTAGTTAATTCAATCTTGGCAGTAACTTTAATTCCCTAGAAATTTAAGGTTCCAGATAGAAAACTGCAACTGTAGAACTCATTCAGTCTAAGAAGACAGAAGACAGAAGGCATCTCTTTAGATTAATGTGTTAGACCATTTCATGCTCACTTGGGAGAAAGTTGGATATATCTGACAATGGCACACAATGTAAAATCAGATGTTCATACTTTCCAGAAAAGAAACATTTTCCAGTGTTAAGTCTTATAAAACATCTATTTTAAAATGCTTCAATATTTTAAATTATATGTCTATGTCTTATGTTTGAGTTATTATTTATGAGATTAATGATAATAACAACCATACAAGCTGAATACCAGCAGTAAAAATGTTAACAAAAGATATTAAAACTTTTTAATAGCAAATGAAGTCCATCCTTTCATCATTTTCTAAATTCAAAGGTTAAAGAATGTAGCCATCCTGTTATATAATGACATAAGCTGATTTAATACTCACAGCCGAGTAAGCATAACGCCTTATTGTGTTAAGTACAGATTTTGAAATTTCACAGTTCTTTTCAATATATTTTTTTTAATTTCAGAGAGAGTGTGTGAGTGGGAGTAAGGAGGAAGGGAGAAAGAATCTTAAGGAGGCTCCAAACTCAGCACAGAGCCTGATGCAAGGCTTGATCCCACAACACTGGGATAATGACCTGAGTCAAAATCAATAGTCAGATGTTTAACTGACTAAGCCATCCAGGTGCTCCAGATTTTGAAATTTGAAATCTGAATCAAATTCTTATTCAATACTGTTCTACCTTTAAAATAAATTGATCTAGATGTTATACTGCAAGTTATAGTTTTATACTTATTGGTTAAGAGCTACTTTCAGGGGGAATAATGGTATTCCAGTATCTTTTTTCATGATTCTAATAAATTATCTAAGTCTTCCATGTTTCACATGGTGGCTCAGAAGACCACCAGCATTACCAGATTTCGTTTGGGGAATCAAGATATCCAAATATGTACCATTATGACATTAAAATTTAAGATTATTCAATGAGGGGCACCTGGGTGGCTCAGTCAGTTAAGCAGCTGACTCCTGATTTTGGCTTAGGTCATAATCTCATGGTTCATGGCATCAAGCCTTGTGTAGGGCCCTGTGCTGACAGTGTAAATCCTGCTTGGGATTTTCTCTCCCTCTCTGCCCCTCCCCAACTTGTACACACACACACTCTCTCTAAAAATAAATGAATTAACACTAAAAAAAAAAAAGATTATTCAATGAGTTGCCAATGATCAAAATGAAAGCATTTCTATTGGATTTTTTTTGTTAATAACAAATCTTTAGTTCTTTGCAGGCTCAGAAACTTGGTACATGATATAAGATTTTATGAATATTGATTTGACATTTATTTCTTTTAATTCATTAGTTTTTCTGGAGAGTTTTCCAGATTCACAATCAATTGACAAAAAAAAAAATGAAAAGGAAAGAATTTGAGTGCATTGTGAGTTGATGTATTGAACATGGGGATGGGTGGTCTCAGGTAGGCATAAGGGAACTGAGTCTAGCAAGATTATTTCTGTTCAATACTAACATAGAGCTCTTAGATATTCCAGGGTCAATGGCACTACCGTGAGTATAAGGATCACCTGCAGATTTCATTAAAATCAGATTTCATTCAGTAGGTTTGGGTGTGCATTTCTAAAAAGCTCCTGGGAGACATGGATCCTGCTGGATCACTTTGAGTAGAAAAAATTTAGAGCACTGATGCTATTATTTCAGCCTAGAAATGAGATGTTTGGCCAAGATTTGGAGGCCATGGCTTTCTCATCAAGTCAGCTGTTAAGCAGTTATAAAAATTTAAAAGATTATTTAACCTCAAAGGGAACTATTATTTCCTTCTGTAAAATTATAGGTCTGGATCAGATGATGTATCAGGTCACTTCAGAACTATAAAATTTAAGGATTTTAAAATAACCCTCATTGTAATAAACAGTTAACAGAAATCAGAAAAGGGTTTATTGCACCATATTACTCCCTACGGTCACCACTGAGTTGTGCTTTGCATTCTTTGAGGCCAAGATGATAGCTATTTTTTAAATGTCAATTTTCACATTCTTCCTCCATAATTCTTAGAAAACTATTCAGATTTGTATTTTTTTAACTTTAAGAAGAATTCTTATAAATCCTGAATCTATGAGATTAGTTACCTGTTTCCCAAATGAAATGTAGTTCCCATGACTTCACATTTTTCAGACCAGCTGTAATATTCTTAAATAGAGGGTGATCCTTTAATTGGAGCCGATCGCATACACGGCACCCCTGCTAAGCGGCAATAACTACTAACAGTTTTAAAATATATTTAATAGGGAACAAATTCTTTCCCTTCTCTGAATAGAATTTGAGTCAGCTCCTTCCTGTTTATTTCCATTATCAACATCTTTATTCAGAACTTCATATAACTCTTGTCTGGACTACTGTACTAATCTACCAACCTGTGTTCCATCTCTAGCCTTTCCAGCCCATAATTATTCCTATAAAGCTCTGCCAGATTTCAACAAAATGCATGCCTCTTCTAGTCAAAATGCTGCAATGGCCTTTTTTCAACACCTTCATGCTATTGGGTCAGGTTCCCACTACTTCCCTTCACCAAGTATTTTCTACACTTCCCATGTCTGTGCCTCTTTATATCTTCCATCTGGTATACCTTCCTCTATAAAACCCTGCCAATTCTTTAAGATCTATTATAAATGTCATTTCCTGCTAAAAATGCTCCCTGATTTTTCTAGCAAGAAGTTGAACTCATGTAACACTTTGCTTTTGATTTTCTTCTCAGCATTTACTGCCCAACATTGTAATTTCTGTATATACTTCCTCTTGCTCTCTACTATACAATTCTTGAGAAGCTGTAATATGTCTTCATTATTATAGCTCTCACAGTGCTTTTTCAATTCTCTGCATCTGTTGAAGAAATGAATGAATGTATAATATAGTTTCACTATTCTACAGATCAAGATGCTCAGAAACTGCAGAAGTTTAAAAATTATTCCTTAGTCTTAATTAGTATTTATTTTGGGTAAATTACTTAATGTCTGTGATACAGTATCCGCTTGTGTATTTTGGGGTGGGAGCAAGGGATGTCTACTAAACTTTCTTACTCACTTAATGGATATAAGCATTATGCTATATGAATGCTGGAGAAGGAAATCTGGCTTTCTGGGTCATGATAAATATTGTCATAGGATATGTGTGTTTCAGATTCAACTACTGTGTTATTAAGAAAATTTTATGTGTGAATAAGAATATACAAAGATGACATGATTTATATTTAAGATTTTAAAGATGCAACTCAATTATATTGGCTTCACAATTTATTACTATATAGGGTTAATATTTTTAAAAGGAAAAGTAGAATTTCTTCCTTAAGATACCATAGACACCACCTTAGGAATGCTGTCATTATTGTCTTTCATGGCTTGAGGATCATTAAAGGTGTCCTGTGCAAGATACATTATTTTCCTAAGACATGAAAGAAAGTGAAGGGGTGCCTGAGTGGCTCAGTCAGTTAAGTGTCCAGCTCTTGGTTTCGGCTCAGGTCATGATCTCATGGTTCATGAGTTCTAACCCTGTGTTGTTGGGCTCTGTGCTGACAGAGCACAGGCTTCTTGGGATTCTCTCATTTCTTCTCTCTCTGCCCCTCCCTGCTCATGTACTATCTCTGTCTCAGAACAAATAAACAAAAACCAAAAACCATGAAAGTGAAAAAGTAAAAAACATCTTTAATCATTGTAGGATTTGTGAACTTTGGACACATATTAAGTTGATTTCCTGTGCTCCATAAGATACAACACTGATAGTCAGGAATTTTGAGCGCCAGTGCATTAATCCATTTAGGATACTATGTTGCTCTATCAGTGTAAAATTGCAATTAAAAGAACCTTAAAAGATGCAGCTTGAGAAAACTTGTTCCATAATCAAATAAATTAGCTATAATTGATCTGTAATACTACAAAAACTTTTTGGACTAATAGAATATTTAAAAAATCTTAGTTTTACATAATTTTTTAACGTTTGCTTATTTTTGAAAAAGAGCATGAGTGGGGGAGAGCAGAGAGAGAGAGAGAGAGAGAGAGGGAAACACAAATCTGAAGTAAGCTCCAGGCTCTGAGCTGTCAGCACAGAGCCTGATGTGGGGCTAGAACTCACAAACCATGAGATCATGACCTGAGGCGAAGTAGGAGGCTCAACCGACTAAGCCACCCAGGTGCCTCTGCATAATTTTCAACATTAATGTCTCTTCCAGTCAACTCCATTGCCAGGAAATATAACTTTTAAATAATTCTGACTAACTATAAATACAGTAATTGAATTCAATAAGACTTTCAAAAATCACTTGAGAAATCTATGTTAACTATAGAATTCTCCTCTCTGTCTACCAAAACTAATTTGAGAAGGAAAAAAAACAAACAGGGTTATAATTATTTGAAGAATATTTTCCGTGATATTTTTTTTTTTTTTGCACTTATCAGTCCCTCCATTGAGGTCATGGAAAACATATATATAGAGAGAAATTAAAATGAACATTCTTAAATAATGTCCATTATATGCATTTGAGAGCTTTCTTTTGCCATAGTATTCACTGCCTCCCTAACATTTTGATATGATACGTTTCATGCCAGGAGTTAGTTCATCAGTGAGAAAATCAAGGGAAATTTATGTTCTTAACCCCCAGGTTACATAATCTAATGTGATTCTCTTTCCTTTAAGTGTCTTCCTTTAAAAGATACTAGCACATAGCTTAGATGACACCATTCAAGTGGTCTAGTATAAAACAAATGTAAATGTAAATATCGTTTCTCTTGTTTATCCATGGAATAACCTCTTTAATATACTTGTGGAATATAACACAGCCTTACTGTGATTCTATTCTCAGAGAGATTATTTACATAATAACTTGTTATAAAGCAAGAGTGTACAACAAACCAAGGAACCAGATTTTGCACCGATAGTCTTTATATCACTTTAGAAAAGCTTATGAGTGACTTTCTCTAAAATTTAAATCTGTTCATAATTTAGGAAAAAATGTATACCCATGGTTCCTAAAGAGAGAGCTGAAATTGGGAGACTGTGGAAAAGCATGTATCATCTGATGACAAATACTGCTGGTCTGAATATTCTTGTAGGCTTTTATTAAAGTTTTCACTAGCTTCTGCCATCTATCTACTTTATGTCATGAGTACTTTCAATTTAAACATGCAAATACAAGATGAGAAACATAAAGGTCTGGTACAGTAGTTCCCATAGGGTGGCATGGGTACTATTGTCATTACATAAGAAGATTTTAGGGGGTACACCACCTATCATTTTGTAATTTTAATAGATACACGTTTATTTTAAAGTATTGGAAAAAATATAGCTAGCAAATCAAACTCATTACAGTTATTCTTTCTTGGGTCAAGTTTTCTTTTTACATAACTTTAAGTTTAAAAAGTGAGTGTATTTAAAGTAAATATTAGGTAAATACTGTGTAGGGCTTCTGGCGAAAGTCATGATGGAGGCCAGGGAATCTCTGATGAGTGGAAAAGTGAGGTGGAATGGTTGGGGTCAGTTAACAGTCTGATTTTAGCTCTGTCACTAGCTGTACCTCTTTAGCAAGTTGGACCTCTGTGGGCATCTATTCCTTATTTGTAGAGAACTAGCTGGGGTGACCTCTAAGGTTCACCAGAGCATCACCATTCCATTGTTTTGTTCTCTTGTCAAATGCCATTATAAGGAACACTGATCTTTGCAGAGTAAAACTAAGCATTGTAAGCCTTAACACAAGATGTGCTCACTTAAACTAGGGAAATTGGCAGACCTAATGTGGATTTTTCTTTTGAAGTTAAAACACTCTACTGGTAGATTAGACTAATCCTTTGAAAGACGAGAGAGAAACTTGAATTTACTTAGTAACTTTTTTTTTTTTTTTTTTTTTTTGCACATGAGAGGGAGTCAAAGTACCTTTAGATTTTCCCAACAACAAGAGATAGCCAGACAGAGGAGAGTTTTATGTGCCATATTTGACACACGTGACTATCATTCTCATCTGGGATTAAAAAGCCTGGATGTCCCTGATACAGTCAGATGAAGGATTTAAGTAAAGTCAGTCTTGGGGGAACAATGTGGTTCAATCTGAAGGGGATAAAAGATACACCATCAATAGTTTAAAGTAGAGTTGTGTTTTAAGAAACAGGAGAAGCCTGAGGCTTTATAACTTAAAATAGCTGATTTGATTTCTGGTTTTAATCTTTCACTCTGGAAACAGAAAATATGTTAACCAATTGTCCATTTTCAGAGGTAATATAATATGACCCCCAAATTAACACTCTGTGCCTCTATAAGACTGTCTTGAATCAGTTCTTTTCTCAATGGCTGGAGAATACAAGCTCAAATCAAAATCTAATTATGATTACTAAAAAGTATTCAATGTAGAAAACCTCTACCAAGTAATATTTTCATGGTCAGCCAGGCTCTCTATTTTTAAAAATAATCTCAATAGTTTGAAAAGTAAACCACCTTGTCCTTGAATTGGAGTTGTTGTCCCTTTTTCTAGAAGGTCCCAGGCTCACAGGGAAGACTGTCTTCTTGAAGGGTACCTATCATTACTTCTGGCCTAAAAAGAAATTGGATTAACCAATTAGATTGCAAGATGAAAAAGAGAAGGTTTCTATGATGATGTTGAATTCTGTGAATATTTGAACTAAATATTTTTGGAAATTATCAAATTTAGGACTAATGTGCTTCATTTTCTATTTGGAATACTAATCACATCTATTTAACCTATTCAGCTCAACGAACAAATGAACAAACACCAACAAAACCAACACAATCTATTTTTTGTGGAAATACATCTGCTTGTAATGGTGCAAAAAATAGCAAAGATGCTATGGGTGAAAAATTTTACCTATGATCTCAAAAAGGGCATATTCATAGGACACATTTAAACATCCAATACAGACATATAGAAATTTGCCCTCTGGAATACCACCAACTTCATTATCTGCTGCAACTTCAAAGGCCTCTTGGAAAATACGGCTTCACAATTCCTAGTTATCCTATTAAAGATTTCTATAACCATGCATTCTTGATCTGTGATAATAATTTGACCTTTGTCATCCTCAGTGACACTTGGTCTGGGAAGGACCAAGTGTGCTGTGTGGAGCTGCTCCTGGCTGGATCAGTCACTGCTGACTCAATCTCCTCTGCAGAATGGCAGCCAGTCTTTGTCTGGTCTCATTCACCGAAGATGCTCGACCCTTGGGAGGATGGGGTTGCGGGAAAGTAGGCAAACCTGAGCTGCTGACCCTCTTGTGCTGAATTGAGGTTGGGGAAGCAGTGGGTTTTGATACTCTGTGCAAGCTGGGAATGTTTATTCCTTTTTCAGAGTTCAGTCTTGTAAGGCTTCTCTCTCCGTGGTTCCTGACTACTGCAGCAGAGGAGGTTAGGCTGCCCTGGTTAAGGGAACATGGCGACAAAGGCAAACTTCCACTGAGTTTCCTGAGCTCCAGAAGCTGTTCTCTGGCTTGGCTCAAAGCCTCTGTCAGTTCAAAGCGTTCTTCACACTCCCTACGTACTGTTTCCTGAAGGAAAGTGTTCTGAAATGAGAAAGGGGGAGGGGAGAGAAGCATTCCTAGCTTTAAACTGTACATTTGGATAGTAATTGGCAACATAAATGGAGAATTGAAATGGAAATCAGAAGTCTGTCTTTGACGGTCCTTGTGGATACTCTACCACATGCAACAGACAAGTCAAAAACACAAATGATTTGTGAGGCTGGAAAGAACTTTGAGAGGACATTTGATTCAATCCTTGGGGTTTGCAGAATAGGAGCCAAGAGCCAGTATCACTCAGATGGGTAGTGAGGGGCTGGCGCTGGAACCAGAACTTCTCATGCTTACTTTAGTGGGGTTTCAGCTTGTTGGCACATGTAATGTCTAATAGTTAACATCTGTAGGGGCAAGTATGTTAGTTTATAATGAAGGTAAGCTGCAATACATAGGACAGGTAAAATTGCTTCAATTATAAGATTGAAAGAATAAAATGTATCAGGTACAGTGCTTAAATAATAAAATCAGTTACTTTATATGACTTTCTCAAAAGGACTTAAATATACTGATCATTTGCTACTTTGTAAGATATATATCAAAATAAAGAACAATATCCTTTGCTTTTAACTCTATTTCACAATAATGCATTAAGTCACTAGATGCTATCGTGGATACAATACGTGCCCTTGATAAGTTTTCAGCCTCATGAGTTTGAGCAGAGCTGTTTTTTATGTCTCCAACAGGATTTGGAGCCAAGGATAGAAGCTATGCAGTTGAAGATAAGGAAGAACTTTTTAAAAGCCAGAGCTGTCTGGAGGATACTCTGAAGGGTTGAATCTTACTTGACTAGGATAGACTGAAGCAAATTTCAACTTCAGATGTGTGACTGAACTAGAGATCACTAAGGCCCCTTCAAATTTGAAGATTCTATAGTTTTAGTTAAAGAGGTATCCATCTTTCATCTATGGAATTCATCCAAATTACCTCAAGATCCATGGTAAGAATTAGGTCTTGGATCTTTCTAACCTCCTGACATGTCTGTAGAATGTCAAAAAAGAGGTTGAAAAGCAGACAATTCAAAGTAGTAAACAAATAAGGAAACACAACTAAAATGATTGTGCTATAGGATTCTCCAACTAAAAATGAATTTCCATTAGGTTAGTTTGTTTGTAAAACTACCCAAAGCCTTGCCAAATCTGTCAGTGGAAAGTGTCTTCCTAAGGCTTTTCCTGACTAATCTGCTGTCAGTGGAACTATGTAACAAAAGCATCAGGGAAAGTAGCACCTTCTGTATTTGAATTTCTTGTAATTATAATCAGAACCCTATTCAATTCCAAATTTGGTCAGAATTGAAGAATATGGCACAATTCCAGATTAACAGTTGTCCCATAGTTTTCTATAAAATCAGCAGTATGTCTGGGTCAAACAAAGCTTCATCACTTCCATATATTATTAACATACATGTGGGCCCATAAAATCATATATTTTTTAAATAATGAGGATTACGTACCTGCTTTTAGTTAGGTATTTTTGTTTTTTTGTTATTGTTTGTTTGTTTGTTTGTTTTAGAAACTGGAGACCAAGGATGGTGTTTGTGGCTTTATCATCTGGTTTTCATTAATTCTACCTGAAATACTTGTTGAAAAGGCAAGGGCTAGGAGGGCTAGGGAAGAATATGAGTGAGTACTATGTCAGGTATCATCTCATTTCTTGCTCTCAACAATCATATTTGACAAAGAAAGACACTGAAGCCGGACTGCTTATGTGATTTGCTGAAAGCAGCCCAGCTCTGAAGTGGCAGGGTCCTGCCTGCTTCCAGAGCCCTGTGCCAAGCTGCCCAGGCCTAAACGAATTGTCTAATTTTATCAAGCATTCCGGGGGCCACTTTGTTCCTGGACACAGAATCAATTAAAAAAAAAAAAAAGTAATACACTTCATCTAGTTTTGCCCAAGTTTTCTAAACTTAATTTAAACTTTATTTATTTTTATTTAAAAATTTTTAAAAATATTTATACTTATTTTTGAGAGACAGAAACAGAGTATGAGCGGGGGAGGGGCAGAAAGAGGGAGACAGAATCTGAAGCAGGCTCCAGGCTCTGAGTTGTCAATGCCTAAATGAATTGTCTAATTATATCAAGCATGCAGGGGCTACTTTATTCCTGACACAGAACCAATAGTAAAAAAAAAAAAAAAGGTAATACACTTCATCTAGTTTTGCCCATTTTCTAAACTTAATCTAAACTTTATTTTAGTTTTTAATTTTAATTACTTTTTTTACATTTATTTATTTTTGAGAGACAGAGCATGAGCAGGGGAGGGGCAGAAAGAGGGAGACACAGAATCTGAAGCAGGCTCTAGGCTCTGAGTTGTCAGCACAGAGCCCGACTTGGGGCTTGAACTCACAAACCATGAGATCATGACCTGAGCCGAAGTTGGACACTTAACCAACTGAGCCACCCAGGTATCCCTCTAAACTTTATCTTAAAAGGCACAACCATCAATGCATTACTTCTACTCTATCAGTAGAGTTAGCTGGCAAAACATGTTGAAGTGATTAGATTCAAGGGCTTTCAATAACTTAGTTTAAAAAATTTCTTTGATTAAGGAAGCTATGAGAAAGAGTTAGGTTTATTTGAATATATAAATAAAAGAATGGATAGCAGTTAACTAATGAGGTCAGTAAATTAATGACATGAATAATAGGTGCACCAATATGGAAGGATAACGTAACGGGTGATGTGATGACAAGAACTCTCATTAAAAGAAAAATAAAATTCAATCCATTTACTAAAATTAAATTCCTGTCTGAAAGGAAAGGAGTAGTGTTCTATGGAAAGCATCCATAAAACAAGTCACTTAAAAGCTATTTTAGGCAAATGACATTGCACTAAAGGAGGAAATGAAAAGGTGGAGGGAACTCAAAGATGTCCCCATAGCAAGTATAATGGGAACAAAGTGCCCGCCAACTCCAGATTGGGCTTTGGAAGGGCAGCTGATCGTCTTGGTCTGGGGCCCACTGCTCTGGAACTCATCCTTCTTCAAGGCTATTAGCTTCCAGTACAAAGGACTATTTCTCTTTCTTCTGTTATTTCCAAATTGGAAGGACCTCTGAACTGAAAATAGACTCCAGAGTCAGGACTTCTATTTTTGTATTTGTCACAAACACTGTGAAATCTCAGGTAAATCTCACAATATCTGCATATCCTCTCTTACCACTACCTCCTGTTTTAAAATTGAGGTTATAACTCAGTTTTGTACAACAGGCAATTCAGATGTTATAATTTATTCAACCATGGAGTAACAAAATGGAAATAGAACACATCAAGTTTAGAGGCTTGCTATTTCGAGAGTGGGGTGTGTATGACAGGGCATGACAAGAGCACACGTGGATGTGGCCAGAGTCAGTGAGGCACGTTAGTGGAAAATCCCATCACATGTGGAAAAGAATCATTCACTTGTGATTAGACTGCTTTCAGTAATTTAGGCAAAATATCCATCTTTTGGGGCTGTTTTTTTGGAAGGCCGTATTGTTATAGAATTTTAATGTGTTTTCACTGAACAACGTAGGAAAATGTGTAAGATGGAAGTTCAGTAAGACTGAAAATCCTGGGCAAACATGAGAGTAATCAGTGAAGCCATAGCATGCTAAATGTTTCAGGTAAAATTATCTTTGGTCATATTTTAGCATGGTAAAATGGTATCACTGCTCCTCAACTGTAAGTCAAAATGAAAAGGGAGGCCAGGTAAAGAAGGGGCAGTGGGGTTTTCCAGGCCAAATGGGCATTGAGTGCACATGGCTGGTAGTGAGAGTGGGAGAGGCACATCTTGGGATGACACATGGCTTAGTATGACTTGGGTGCAGAGTTGAACAGGCAGAGAAGAGTGAGCAGGGTCTGATCGAAGATGACTTTAAGAACATGCCAAACACTAGAGTTTTAACTTAATTATGAGGACCATATGGAGTTGTTGAAAGGTTTATTTCAAGCAGGGGGCTGGTGTGGTCAAATTTGCATTAAAGGAAGATAGTTTTGTCATCTTTGTGGAAAACGGCCCCCAAGTGGGGAAGACAGGAAACAGGGAGGAAAGTAGGAGGCCCATGATTTCACAGAGGAGGTTCCTATCACACGCACTCCTTCATCAGGGTGGTCTGGGCACAGGAGCATTAGTGTTTCTGGGTCCTTAAGTTCTGTTGATGGTAAAGAGCATTACCTATAGAATATGTCTATAACATTTTCAGATGAAGGCCACTTTGGGCTTAAAATGTGGCTTCATTGCACTCCCACTGGGTAAGTAAATGTGAAAATGAAAGTATAAATTAGCTCGCCATCTGTTTGAAATTTCTAATATTAAAAAAAAATGGCCAATTTCCCCCACTCTTTACAATGTAAGAGTGGTTTATTTTTGTGTTTGTTTTCATTTTTTTCCTTAGAGACAGCTGGATTGCTTTCAATTCCAAAAACAGTGGAAGAAGCAAGAGAAGGCTTTGCTGGTTAACTTGATCGTTCTGAAGATAAAAATCCCATTTGTGATGGCAATCACCTGAATTTGGCAATCTGGGGGGAACATGCCAGGAAAGCAAGTCCTCAGTGAAGAATAACCACAGATGGGTGTCTTTCTTTATAGTTTATACCCAGTGAGGTCTGAGCCAGTCATGGAATGATCAGATTATAATTTCCATCCACCCAAACGAGATGAGGGTGAGTGGATGGCTGGGCAACTGGGTGGAGACCTGAGGCAAAGGGAAACTGGAAAAGGTGTGGAAACCAGAAAGATGAGTAGGACCTAGCAAAGGATGTGCCCAAACTTCCATCCAAGGCTTCTGTTCAACTAATCTGAACAGCCCAAAACACTGGAGAAAAACAGAAAAGATGGCCCTTTGGTAAAACGGGAATGAGAATCTGAATGGATTTCCAGGAAAGAAGATGGATGGTAGGCAGGCTGCTCTAAAACTGTATTTCTATGCTCGCAGACTTAATGGGCACTGTGAAATAACTACTGCAGACATATCGAAACAGAAGTAGAAACGGGGAAAAATAAATAATCCCTAGGACTAATATGCTTCAAGGGCAGATTTTCAGAATGCGGAGGAAGAGCCCATGAAGGCACAATATTCAGGATTCATTTTTCTAAGTCAATAATCTAAGATTTAATTTAGTATTAATTAAACACAATGGAAACAATTTCTCCATATTTTTTCTCACTC
The DNA here is from genome assembly GCF_003009895.1 of Hyaena hyaena. NCBI lineage: Eukaryota > Metazoa > Chordata > Mammalia > Carnivora > Hyaenidae > Hyaena > Hyaena hyaena. The sequence continues at coordinate 1,703,157 of NW_024080737.1, read as the reverse complement.
TGTCAGTATTCTGGCATCTATACTTTGCATCAAGGCAAATTGTCTCCAACATGTAAAAGGCGGTCTTGCTTAACTCTCTCTCTGCACTGCTGAAGCCTCTCAGTCTGACTGGCTCACTCCTGTCTGCCTCATGCCCCACGGTTAAGGTTCTCAGCTTCTTAGTTCACCCATTCTCTCTGCCAACCAACTTTAACAGAAGCCCGTGGCAACTAAAAGCTTTCCCAGTTCTCTCTCTGCTCCCTGTGAAGCCAGAGGTTAGAGAAGAGATTCAGATGTTCTAATTTTATTTGGTCCCGAAGTTGAGAACTAACTGGTTCCACTAATTAAATAATGGTTAATTTACTAACTGGTACTTTGTTTTCTTATAAATAGAATTAACAGAGAAATGTGTGCCATTTTATCTATATCAATTAAATATGTAAATAGAGAAAATGCATATCCTTGGGGCACCTGGGTGGCTCAGTCAGTTAAGCCACTGACTTTGGCTCAGGTCATGATCTTATGGTTCATGGATTCGAGCACCATGTTGAGCTTCGAGCCCCGTGCTGGGCTCTGTGCTGACAGCTAAGAGCCTGGAGACTGCTTTGGATTCTCTGTCTCCTTCTCTCTCTGCCCTTCCCCTGCTTGTGCTTTGTCTCTCTCTCTCTCATAAATAAACATTAAAATTTTTTTAAAAAAATGCATATCCAAAAGCTAAGCTAATCCCTCCCGCAAAAAAGAAAAAAAAAAAAAAGCTATTTGTGTTTGCCAACACCATATCTTCCTCAAATTTAATCTTTGAGTTTACATAAACCCATCCTTACCAGATTTATTAGTAAACTTTCCTAAATAAATGGGTTTTCTTTTTTTTTTTTTTAATAGATTTTACATTTGAAAAATATTAGCCCCACATTGGGCTCCACTAGGAGCATGGAGCCTGCTTGAGATGAAAAAAAGCACCCCCCCCCACACCTTCAAGTGCTACCTCCAAGCAATAACTATTATGAGGTTTTAAAGTTGCTTCTTGTGATACTTATATCCATATTTCTAACTAATACAATTATGCAGTTATATCATGGTATTCCAATTTTGAAGTCATTATTTAATGGCTTCTTAAGATAGAAGATGTGGATTTAGCTTCCTGTTCCAACTCCCAGTAGATGTTTCTCTTTCCCCCTGAGAAGATATTTCTATTCCCTTGGGGGAAATATCTATCACAATTTTGTTGAAAAATCTTCCCAATTTCTATGACAATTTTTATTCTGCTTTATATGATTATGGTATGTAATATTACGTAGACCTAAGTCATACAGTGTACTATGATTACATTTCCTCTCTGGCAGAACTTCCTTCCACAGTTATTTATTGTTCCACTATTTACCTGCTTGGGTTTCTGGGTGTTGATTATAAATTTTTCACCAAATCCACTTATAGAAATCTAAACATCCTTTCAACATGTTCTAACACTCCATTTAATCTATCAGCTTCTCTTTGTTCTTGAAGACACACTTCTAAAACCTCCCCCCATTCTTCTGCTGAACCCAGCCTTGTTGTTCTCTAAATCTGTTATCCTGCTTTAATTCTCGGATTTCGTCTTTTCTCCCTCTCTCACCTATAAACTTTCTAGGTACTTATGTTTATCTTTAAGGTGTAGATACTTCACAATGAAGTGCTTTGGTGGGGTGGCTTCAACATCCATTATACTAAGTGGACTCTTCCAATATAGAAATGTATGTCCTTCAGTACTTAGAAATGTTCTTGATTAGTTTCTGGATAATTTTCTTTCCTCCACTTTCTCTGTTCTTTCTTTCCAGAACTCCTCTAATTTTCTTTTACTAATTTTCTTTTCTTCTCTCCATCTCTTTGTTTTTTCCTTCTACTTTCTGGGAAATTTATTCATCTTTATCATCTAACCCAAATATTGAATTTTTACTTCAGCTCTTATATTTTAGTATTTATTCTTGTTTTTTATTCATAGCCTCTGCTCATGTTCCATGGATGCAATATCTTTTCTTTTCTTTCAGAACATTAATTGTGCCCTTTTTATTTTTTTGAAGTTCATGTTTGCTCCCTGCATGCATTATTTTGTATCTTTTTCTTCTGAGTTGCTTTTTTCTTGTTCTGAGTTTTCCTTTGATCTTAGTTTCTGTCTCATATTTGAGGTGTTTCTAAAATATCTGGTGATCTTTGGCTGTTCATATTTTAAAAAAGGAGTCTCCTAAATGTTACTGGAAGCTCTGTGTGTCTAGGTGAAGGCTTATTGACTTATAATATTTTTTAATGTTTTATTTATTTCAGAGAGAGCGAGCGAGAGAGAGAGAGCGAGAGACTGTGAGCAGGGTAGGGTCAGAGAGAGAGGGAGACACAGAATTGCAAACGGGCTCCAGGCTCTGAGCTGGCTGTCAGCACAGAGCCCGAGGTGGGGCTCGAACCCATGAACCATGAGATCATGACCTGAGCTGAAGTTGGCACTTAACCAACTGAACCACCCAGGTGCCCCAACTGGTATACTTCTTAATGGGTATATTAGACATGACTATTGCCATTTCACTGGGAGATCCCAATTGTCAGCATCCATAGGTCTCTTTCCTCTCCTCTCCTCTCTTCTCCTCTTCTTCCCTCCTCCTCTCCTCCTCTCCCCTCCCCCCTCCTCTTCTCTTTTCCTCTCCCCTCCCCACCCCTCCCCTCCCCTTGTTGATATATAAGCCTAGTTGTCTGTATTCTGGGAAGTAAGTGGGTAAAGTGGATCAAGAGGTCTCACCCTGAGGTACAGACTTTCATTCTGGCCTTATCCTACACTCTGCTGTTCTGTATCTTCAGACCCAAAGCCTCTCGCATTCAGGTTTTTCTAGAGTATAAACCTTTGGTATACTGCCAGGATGGTGGGTGAAGGTTGTTTAGGGTTTAGGGAGGGCATCTGAGGCTTTGTCTGTTCTTTCTGCAATTATTCAAACCATCCTGTTTTCAGATCCACTCTTCTCTCTCTCTTTCAGAAGTATCTGGTGTCTCCAATCACTGAATCTTTCCAGTATTGTGTCACATAATTGGATTTGCTCCTTTCAGAGTTCCACCCCACTTCCCCAATCCCCACAGGCATTAGGTTTCAATATCCTACAGTCTATTAATTACCTCTCAAGCATACCCTGCTTTGTCAATTTTCAAAATTTGTTCAACGTCTCTTTCGTCTAGTGTCAAAACTCCTTCCTCTCCTGTTCTCTTTTCCTTACGAATGTATTCACTTTTTATTAATTTACTGTCATTTTAGTGTTGTTTTGGGATGATGCATAGATAAACATACATATTCAATTCTCCACATTTAACCAAGAACATTCTCTTTTATCTTTGAATGTCTCTTATCTTCATTAGATGGCTACAGAAACTGATATTTTGAAACATCTGTCCCATTGTTTTCCTTACTGATAATTAAAAAAAAATTTTTTTTTTAATGTTTGATTTATTTCTAGGAGAGAGAGAGAGAGAGAGACAGCGTGAGCAGGGGAGGGTCAGAGAGAGAGGGAGTCACAGACTCTGAAACAGGCTTCAGGCTCTGAGCTGGCAGTCAGCACAGAGCCCGACGTGGGGCCCCAACCCACGAACCGCGAGATCATGACCTAAGCGAAAGTCGGACGCTTAACCGACTAAGCCACCCAGGTGCCCCTCCTTACTGATAATCTTAATACAACAAAAATATTGAACTTCCTTTGGTAGTTCCTTTTTTTTTCTTTTTTGATTTACCACATTCTTCTAATGAATTACTGAATTACAACAAGTAATTCTCTGGCAGTGTGGCTGGGCCACGCCGTCCTGACAGGACTCACATGAAGCTAGTTGGATGGAAAACTGGCAGCAAGAAGCATGTGATCTATTTTAACCTGATTTCAACTGATGTTCTATTCTCTAACATATTATAATTCTTTTCTGAATTCTTTCTTCTTTTAAAAAAATATTCCCTTTTTTGAGGTGTGTCTTTTCCCTATGAAGGATTTTCATGGGCCCCCTTTCACATTCACATTTCCCCTACAGCTCTACTTTCCATTTCCTCCTCTTATTCACCTGCATCTTTTGTTGCTTCACCTTCTTGACCCTGTTGTTCCTGTGGACACTCTCCAATAATCCCTGCTCCATGCAGGAATGCCCGTGTGCTCTTTAGAGGCCCTGGCTTTCCTCCTATCCTTAAGAATGTTCTTCAGACAATTAAAAACAAAGTCCACCCATTCTCTGCCTCTTGAAAGAGAGCAGGGTTTTCCTGTCTTTAATTAGCTTCCTTATTAGACCATTAATTTATCTTCATTCTAATGAGAATTTGTCCTTCCCTTAAATGTGGCTTTATTTCTCTAGAACCTGACAGATTGCAACTATCTGGAATGTATGATCAAAATAATAGTGCTTTTCACTTTAGAAGCTACAGCCCTATTCTTTCTGGCTCATAAATCCTACTACTTTTATTGTCTCATTCCCTATTTTTACAAGAATATTCTGGACTTTGGTATGCTTAACCAGAGAAGCAGGCCTAATTATTTATTCTTATAGTTCAGTGGCAATTATTTAACTTCTAAAGGAGAATCTAATCTGCCTCCTCTCCTCCCACTCCCACTAAAGGAAGTCTGTCCCCAGGCATGTCCCTAGGTAACTTCACTTTTGGAATGATCCCTTTATATTCCCCAGTACTGATCAATGATCATTTATGGGCCAGCCCAGTGTCTTGTATATTTCAAAAGTCTGCATTAAAAAAAATAATAAAACTTCATCTCTAAGTGGTTTCCTTTTACAACTACTGAGCAGAAAGAACTCCACATGTATCTCCTTTTGTCTGAAAAAGGAATTCATTCTTTACTTTTAATCGAGTTTCTCTTGCCAAAATTACCTCCAGTGGCCTGGGTGTGAGACTGGCAGCCTCTAGGATGGCCTCCAGTTATCCCTGCCCTCTTGAGTATTCACATCCTTGTGCAATCTCTTTGCTTTGAATGTGACCTGGACTTACTGACTCATTTATAATGAATAGAATTTAGCAGAAGCAATGGGATGTCACTTCTGAGATTATGTTACAAAGACTAGCTTCTATCTTAGATACTCTGTCTTGCACTCTCATTGTTCTTCACTTACTTGCTCTGAGCAAAGCCAGCTACCATGTGTAAGTTGTTCTATGTAGAAGTCCTTGTTGTAAGGAAGTGAGGGAGTCCTCTGACCAATAGCCAGCAAGGTGCTAAGGCTCTCAGCTCAACAGCCATAATAAAATAAATCCTGCTAACAACCACAAAGTGAGCCTGAAAACAAATCTTTCCCTAGTTAAGCCTTTAGAGAAAACTGTATACCTGACTCTGACACCAACCTCACAAGAGGTCTTAAACCAGGTGTACCTAGCTAAGCCACATTCAGATCCCTGACCCACAAAAATTATGAGATAGTAAATGTTTGTTGTTTGAGGATACTGAATTTGAGGATAATGTATTGTTCAACAGGGATAACCAATATAGGTCTTTGAGGCCAATTCTTAAGATTTCAATCTATGCTTTCTTTAATAAGTTTCTGTTTAGGTCATTCTTTCCTCTGGATATCAATTTAATTACTCATATAGGATTTTCTTTAAATTCTTCTTTGAGAGCAGGCAATGGCAGTTGTCAGTCATGTTCATAATTGCATATATAGGGCATAGCACAGTGCTGGCCCCTGGATAGATGCTTAGTATATATTTACTGGATTCAACCCTTCTAGTTTTTTCTACTTGTCATAGTGTATAGGTTACCCTCAGTTTCCATATAGCCACATCTTTGGAGATTTAAGAGTTAGAAAACTTGCCAGTCTAATTGCCTTGACTTTCCTTTCCTTTAACCTGTTGACCCTCCTTTAGAATTTCAACACTACTGTCTCATTTGAAGCAAATCTGCATCACTTCTTTCCTTCTTTGAGTTTCTCCAGCAGAACTAAGTCCATGTATGGTGTCCATTCCCACTCATGCCAGGACTGGTAAAGTAGCTCCCTTTATCAGGGAGGCTATGCTGCTGTGTGTTGGCAGGAGATGCTCAATCAGCTGACCTGTTAAACATCTGGGGAAGCCAGTAGTATGTTTCTTGTTATTTTGAATGAATGAATGAGTGAATGAATGGAAGGAAGGAAGAGGGAGGGAAGAATGGAGGGAGGGAGGAAAGAAGGAAGGAAGGAAAAATAAGGAAGGAAGGAAAGGAAGGAAGGAAGGAATGAAATGAAGCCTGGAGGTGTTGAGTGCTAAGCCTGAGGGTCACTTTGAAATTTAGAAGCAGAATCACTAGAACTCAGGTTTCCTGAAGTAGGAAACATTATACCATGGAGATTCAAATAGAATCTTGGCTCTGCCATGCTGTGTGACCTAAACTGCTTAACAGTTCTGAAATAAGACTTCATTAGGAAAAAAAAGTCAAATCAAAATAAGTCTATTCCAGTTTAAATAAAAACATTGGTGAAATAATCATGCATACATAAAAAAGAAGACCAACACATGTAAATTCCCCTATAGTTTAGGTTGACAGAAAGATAAAGCCCTAAAGTGAAATTACTTTTAGAATATATTGTCCAAATTATTTTTTGAACATAAGCAGCAAGTGCTCTAAGAGTTTCTCTGGCAAAGATCTAATGTCAAAACCAATAAGACATAAATATGCAAAGATTTCTAGTCTTAGAAGTCTTTGAAATGGTCATTTGCAACACAGTAGAACTGGGTGCTGAGGAAGCCAGAGATCTTGTAGTTCAATGAATTTCATTTTACAGAAAAGGAAGCCAGGTGCAGAGAGCTTAAGTGACTGCCTCGTTAAGGACAGAGCCAGGATGTAATTCCAGGTTCCTGACTAATAGTCCTCAACTGCACGACACCAAGCTACCTTTGATGTTTCTGTTTGTTCTATTTCTTGAAAGAATGTGTGCTCTTGCACTAATTGCAGTGGCACCAACATCTGCCTCCTACCTGTTCCTGGGACTGGTTAAACTGCTGCATCAGTTGTGTTTGTGCCAGCATTACTCTTTCTAGCTCATCTGACTTCTGCTTCATTTCCTTCCTCAAATCCTCTGAAACGGAGTCATTACTATCAGTTTCTTTCTTCAGGCGGAATTCAAATTCTGCAACCAAAGTTTTAAGGTTTTCAATTTCTTTCTCCTTTGATTCAGAATCTTCAGTATATCGGATACAAGATTCATGGAGTTTTTCTTCAAGAGTGGCCACTTCCAGCTTTAGATCTCTAGTAGCACTTGCGATTAAGTCAGATATCTGTAAGATAAATCTTGTATTAGTTTGTAGGCAGTATCTCTAGGTAACCACAGAGTTCTTATGATTTTAAGAGGTTTATTCTAAATAAGCAGTGTACTTTTCTGATCAAATGAAACAAATCCTGTGACATTAAGTAGGCTTCCAAGATTTTTTTTTTAAAGTTAAGACTAAAACTTATTTTTACCACCTTAAAATGGAATTGCATTAATCACTTGGGCATCCTTGGAAATGTATCAATTTCTCTGGATTGAGCTACCAAGGACAGCTCAAGTCTTGACCCAGGTGCCTGTCTGGATTCAGTGTGGGGTGGCTTTGGGACCTAGAAATACCTGATGTTTGGGGATGCACATAGGGGAGCACCACAGTTATACTCTACTCATGCTATAATTACAATAAGTTTTCTTTTAACATACATTTTTTTCTTTCTTATACATGATGACTGGAGGTACCCTCAGGTACTACACCTTCTAGAGCAGCACTGCCCAAGAGAACTTTCCGTGATGACAGAAATAGTCTGTGATGTCCAATATAGTAGCTACTAGCCACCTGTGCCTACTGACATAGTATGTAAGTAAATGTTTAGCAACTGACTCACACACACACAAAAGCCAGATTTATATCTAGTCTCCATGGTGTAAATACTCTCACCATGGCCAATTTCAAGGTACCAAGGTGACATCACCAATTGCTGAGTTGGGAAGAGATTCCCACAATAAGCTCTGGCTTGCCAGTACTGGCTAATGAGCACTTAAAATATGGCTAATGTGACTGAGGAATGGAATTTTATATTTAAATTTTAATAACTGAAATTTAAGTAGCCACATATGACTAACATATTAGACTGTACAGTTCTAGAGAATATCAGAATACTTGGAAATATTCAGTCTATCAAGGTGGTACCTCTAGATAACGAGACGAGAAAATGAGAGAGAAAGAGAGAAGATGAGAAGCCTTTCCTTAGAGTCATGAAAGTCTTTAAAAGGGAAAAGACTGCTTGTTTTCTTTCTTCTTAAAAAACAAAACAAAGAGGTTATTTCCTGCTTTCTCCTCTAGGGTGTTGATAGTTTCAACCTCCTTGACCTCTACCGCAGCAACTTCTTACTTGACACACCCCAAAAGCAAGGGAATCAAGAGCAAAAATAAACTATTGGGACCTCATCAAGATTAAAAGTTTCTGCACAGCCAAGGAAACAACCCACAAAACTAATAGGCAACCAACAGAATGGGAAAAGATAGTTGCAAATGACATATCAGATAAAGGGTTAATATCCAAAATCTATAAGGAACTC
>NW_024080737.1:1316338-1694157 GCF_003009895.1 Hyaena hyaena | reverse complement strand
GGAATACTACATGGCAGTGAGAAAGAATGAAATCTGGCCATGTGTAGCAACATGGATGGACCTTGAGGGTGTTATGCTGAGTGAAATAAGTCAGGCAGAGAAGGACAAATATCATATGTTTGCACATATAGGAGGATTGGGAGGAACTTAACGGAGGACCATGGGGGAGAAGAAGGGGAGAAATGGTGGGGGAAAGGGAGAGAGGCAAACCATAAGAGACTCTTGAATGCTGAGAAACAAACTGAGGACTGATGGATGTGGGGGGGAAGGGGGAGATGGGCATGGAGGAGGGCACTTGTGGGGTGAGCACTGGGTGTTATATGGAAACCAACTTGACAATAAACTATCTGTACAAAAAAAAAAACAAAACCAAAAACCAAAAACCAAAAAACATAAAACAAACCAGGAAGAGCAATCTGCTTCTGATGAAACATATCCTTATTATTTGTGCTACGGATATTGTCACATTATTAATATTAGTACAACAAGAAACTAGTCCATGAAGAATCTGGAAAACAGTCATAGACCAAAGTTCCAAGGATTCTGTGAACTATTACTTAAGAGTTATGTATCCAAAATTTGTTTCAAATGTTAAATTTACATTCAGAATAACTTTTGCAAGAAATCTATTCACACTTAGTAACTTTGAAAATTTAATTAGTATTCCATTATATTCAATTAATCTAGGAAGGGAGAGGGTCACTGCTAGGTCTGAACAGTAGTTTCCATCATCCAAAGGAGAGCTAACACTGAAATAGAGCAGGTTACCTTTGGGACAGGAGACTCACATAGCCACAAATATGTTTTGATTTTTTCAAAAAGTGAGTCAGCATTTACAAATCAAGAGAATTCACTTAGAAAATCTGGGTTTATGACTTCTTTTAAAAACCTATAACCCTTGGCAAGTTGGGGCCTGCCTTAAGAGGCTTCTTCTGGAAGAAAACTAGTCTCGGAGAGGTAGAAACCTGGGTGAGCTGAGATTCCAAGCTTTCAGCTATCAGTTTGGAATCTCTCAAGGGCACCATTGTCCCAAAAGAACTTCACTTACAAAACAGAAATTCAAAGATGAAGTTATTAAGAATTTCCAGACAACATTTACAGAGCATTAAACCCAAGAAGTATGAGGCCCTTCTGAGTGTGGGGCCCTGTGATACTGCACTTATCATATACTCATGTAGCTGGCCCTGCCTATTGTTCACAGTGCTCTTGAAAAGGCTGTACCATATCTCCTGTTCACTGAAGTAGGGGCCATTAAGTCTCATTTGATGCTTAATTTACACAGACGGTTAATGAGTTTATTCAAAGTATGGTTCCCCACTGGTTCTTAGTTAATATACACACAAACACATATATATATATATATATACATAAACACACACACACACATATATATCTATATATATATACATACATACATACATATGATACTCAGGTCTTATAATAACAGAACTACCTTAACAAAACCTTAAATTATATTTGGGGGTTGCCTGGCTGGCTCACTCAGAAAAGCACATGACTCTTGATCTTGAGATTGTGAGTTCAAGAGGTTACTTGAAAACAAAATCTTAAAAAAATTATGTTTAGGACATACTGTTTCAGAAATTATGGAGGTAGATTACATTTTAAAAATATTTCCCTTCATTCAAAATATCTAGAGTTGAAAATATTTGCAATTAAAGGAGATAGGCTTTAGCTGTTGGGAAAATGTTAATTATATAAAACATCTCCTTATCAGTTGATATTAGATATTTGAAGTGTTAGAATATTTAACCCTGCTAATTATTAATTATAAATTTGTGCTGTTTTTAAAAAAAGTGTATTTTACAAGAAAAAATTCCATACATGTCTGTAGAGTATGCTTATATGATTTATTTCAGTGATTTATTCTGGAAAATATCTAAACCATTCTACCGATGTAGCTAAACCCAAGGCACAGTGACCATGAGGAAAGCTACTTGAGTTATAAATACTGTACAGTGTTCTTAGAGGGAAATAACCAACATCTATAGTTTCAAACCCATTAAATAATAATGAACATCATAATGACAGACCTTCATTTTTAGTTCCTCTTGTTCTTTCTTATATTTTTGGATTATTTCTTGATGTTTTTCCTTTTCAATATCAAGTTCCAGTTTAGCTTCTTCCTTAAAAAGCAGAGCTTGCTCCTCAAACTCAACTAAATGTCGGGCTCTTTCCTTGGTAAGTTCAGCTTCAATCTAGAAAATAGTATTTGCCACACATATAAAGTCATTTGACCTCAAGATAAGGAAATCAAGCTTATTTTCAGACTTTAATTTAAAAAATTAATTCTAATATTTATTGTTTCATTAATTGAATTTTTTAATTCTAATATTTAAAAAGAACCTGACTCAGAACTTAGCCCAGAAAAAAACGACCTTGGGTCAAATATTTTAAGATCTCTTAAGACCTTCTAAGACTAAAAATGAGTAGAGAAGTTAAGACAATATATTCTGACAGTTTTCAGAAATACTAAAATCTTAGTCTTCTGTACATTTGTATTATAAACCCAGTCCTTGCCAGAAACCCTATACGAAAAAAAAAGATTAAAAAATTTTTTTTAATGTTTTATTTATTTCCGAGAGAGAGAGAGAGAGAGAGAGAGAGAGAGAGAGAGAGAGAGAGCGTGAGTAGGGGAGGGTCAGAGAGAGAGGGAGATACAGAATCTGAAACAGGCTCCTGGCTCTGAGCTAGCTGTCAGCACAGAGCCTGACGCGGGGCTTGAACCCATGAACTGTGAGATCATGACCTGAGCCAAAGTCGACCTGAGCCAAAGTCGGACACTTAACCAACTGAGCCACCAAGGTGCCTCCAAAAAAATAAAAAGATTCTGAGGCCTTTAGACTAAGGTCTAGTGAAAGCTCAGAGGAGATATAAAACACAAATGTTGAGTTTTTAAATAGTCTTTTCTTGATGAGACCCCAGAAAGTAATGGAGTCACAGATTATCATTTTAATGTGGTTGAGGCCAGAAGGATGATTAAGGAAAATACAGTCAAGTCAATGATGCCTGTATCCATGTTGGACTCAGATAGAACCACAGCACTGGAAGGGACCATAGAAATCCCCTGGTTCCATTTCTCAAGCTTCCATGAATTGTGGAAAGAATAAGCAAGGGCTTTGGATTCAGATGGAACTGAGTTTAAATCTTGGCTCTAAACCCTTGGCTCCACCACTTTCTAACTGTATAATCTTAAATTGTGACTGTAACCTCTCCTGGTGGAGTTATAACTAGTTCCCTTCGGAATCATTATGAAGATTAAATGGGACAAGACATGTGTAAGGCTCTAGCATGAGCTGGGATTCAATAGTCAGTGAAGATTACTTCTGTGCTGTGACCCTTCAATCTCTATCACAGAATCTGCACCGAACCATTGTCTACTCTGTGTCTCAACACCACTAGAAACCATAACTCATTTCTTCCCAGCAAGCATTTCCATTTTCAGACAGCGTTAAGCATTAGGCAGTTTTTCCTTTAGTTCAGCCAACATCTCTCTCCCCGTGGTTTTAAACCATTGGTTTTGGCTCTGCCTACTGGAGGAAGAGAGAGAACAAATCTATGAGTACTGGAGTCATTCAGGCCTGGTCGCTCATCTAGTGAGATTAGAGAATCCCAGCGACAGGCTGGCTCTAGATTTACATTGTGCCATGATGATAAATTCTTAGTAGGAGTAAATGCCAGATAACTTGGGAGAAATACTGTCAAATCTGACTTACTGTGACTCTGTGATTCAGACCACTATATGAGGAGGAAAGGTCAACATGAATTTCTCTGTGAAACACTGAAACCAGAGTACTTGGAAACAGAAAATTTCTAAGAACATTTACAGAAAGTCCTTTAAATTAAATAAAATGCAGACAGAAGACTAGTTCCAGTGTGGGGTCAGTTGAGTTTATTGCACTGGTTATAGGATTGAGTATTTCCTCTAAGGCAAAACAGGTATGTTATACTCCATACAAGGAGTTATTCTGGTTCCCTCAAAATAACTTTTTGGGTTGTTTGGGGAAAAGGATGCTAAGGATCATTTAGGAACATGATAGAATTGCTCGTTTGTATTGTGCTCACACTTCTAAAGACAAGGAAAGTCTCAGGGGCTCTCGGAAAAAAAGAACAGATGTTTTTCTGGATTCCAGGTGCTTATATGTACCTGCCTCCTGCTAGCCATTGAGATATACCAGAGGTGTCTCAAATAAACTGTCTGAAGCTTTAATAGAACCATCTCCCCACCTGTTTCTTCCCCAGTAGGGACACAGTAACCACAATCCATCTAGTTATTCAGGTGAGTAACTGGGGCATCATTTTTACCTCTGCTACCTAACTCGACACCAAGTCCAATTCACCTCCAAAAGATGCCTTGAATCCATCCATTTCTTTTCATGTCCACTGCTAGTGCTCTAGTTCTGGCTACCATCACCTCTTCACTGGCTTTCTTACTGCCACTCCTGCCTCTCTCCAATCTGTGATACACACAGCAGGGTATTCTTTACAAAATATAGGCTGGATTATTTTATTTCCTCTTAGTGGTTTCTCAATGCATTACTATAAAATCAAAATTCCTATACATGATCTCCTACTGGGCCACCACTAGCCCATGCAACACTTTTTTGTGAACTGACAAAGGATCCCTTCTTCAGATAAATACAGCCTCATGCCAAGCAGAGCACTTGGTGAGCAGAGCACTGGCTGGATTCCAGCTCTCTTCTCTCCTTTGGCCTGTACTACTTTGCTAGGCACAAGATGAACACTGTTTATGGCAACCCTGGACTTCTCCAACCCAACTTTCACTTTCCCCATTTGATCACAGCCCCATGCTCCAACCACACTGGAATAGATGAGTCAAGAACACATGAAAGGAGGATATCAAGTGCAAAACACTTGAAAAACCTGCAAGGTGTAACTTTAAGAATTAATAACCCACAAGATACCTTGATACTATTAAAAACCAATTAAATAAACATGTTTTGAGAAGCTCAAGAAAAATGTGTCCGAAGGTACTAAAATAGCAAGTGTTCAAAAAATTCCTTGTGTGGCTAATTGGTAGAGTCAAATAGTTATTTTAGGACAAAAAGACATCTCTCAAAATAAGGGCTGACTGCTCAAATTAAGAGAACAAGAAGGTATGCAGACTAGGTGGGACAGGACAAAATTTAAATTAGATAACAGAAAGACTTTAGAAAGACTTTAAAAAATATTTAAGTTAATTATGGGGAAGATGTCATTTAGGAAACCAGTAGAGTCCCTTGATGAGGATGGAACACAAAGTGTTCAGGGAAGAAAAGAAGGTAGCTGGTAGATTGAATTAGTAGAATGTTCTCAGTCAGGTGGCAGGGAGATCTTCTTGGCCCTGAATTATTCCTTGGAATGAACACTTAGGGAGGGAGAGAGAAAGAGAGAGAAAGGAGAGTAAGAAAGAGCATGAAGATAGAAGAGAAAAGTGATTTTTCTATTGCTGATTTGAGTTTTAGTTTGCACAACCAGAGCAAGAGAAGCACAGTGACGAACCTCAGGAGGGATTTCTAAACATGTAAGGAAGCTGCATGGCCATCTGAAAGTGCTGACACTAGCACAGAGAGATGATACTACTGGTCCCTTCATAATCTGAACAGTCTGAACAAAATCAGAAGCCCTCAAACACAATGATTTTCTTAAACCAGTATATTATTTGTCATTGAGAAGATGAATTCATGCCAAATTATCATGTTTATGTTTTTTAATGTTGAAACATTTTTAAATATCTTAGATGAAAATGAATAAATAAAAAGATGAAAGAACTCATGCTTATACAAAATAAGTAAATTTGATGATGGTGCTTATATAAAATATACACTACTTTATAAAATAATAAATAGGAATTTTAATAATCATGTGGAAATTCTGATTTCTAAAACAAAAGCATGAATAACATATGAGCTCAATAGTTACACAAAGTAAAATAAATTGCCATCTGTGTACACCTTCCAGGTTTTAATTTTTATGCTTTTTTTTTTAAATCCATATCTCCTGTTAGCTCAAACTCTATCTCCCTGGTGAAGGCTTCCTGATGATTCCAGGGCTTCCTGATGATTCCATTCAGAGTATGTTTTTTAATTCCTTTTGTATTTGTGTTGAAATGTATTATTAGTATTTTATAACACCTGTGTCTAATTCTAATGTGCAAAATACCATCATTTCACTATTTTCCAAGTGAGTTATTTGTGGTTGATTCTGAGATAATTTTCTGTCAATGGAGCCAAACAGTATATTGTAACATAATCACTCATTACTGACAATCCCTATAAAAGCAAGGGAATTTCAGATGCCAAAGTGGAAATTAAGTCATTTGTTTATATTTGATGTATCCACATAATTTTTAAAAATATATCTCCTAAAAATAAATTTTACTATTTTCTAAGAGTTAAAACAAATGCTGGTTGAAAACTAATAATTCAAAGTATTTATGAATAAATATAAATTTTAAAGGTACATGATTACTCAAATACCCAGACTTTGCAATAAAAAAACAATGCTAAGGAATCAGAATATATATTGAAGTCCTGTGTAAACTCAGGATGAAAGGAGGGAATATTCTCTTAGCACCAATACAAGGTAGGGGTGGCTACCTATATTAGTTCATTTAATTCTTACAACATATAATAATAATAACATAATAATTATTTTTTTTAATATTTTTATTTATTTCTAAGAGAGAGAGAGACAGTGTGAGCAGGGGAGGGTCAGAGAGAGAGGGAGTCACAGACTCTGAAACAGGCTCCAGGCTCTGAGCTGGCAAGTCAGCACAGAGCCCGACGCGGGGCTCGAACCCACGAACCGCGAGATCATGACCTAAGCGAAAGTCGGACGCTTAACCGACTAAGCCACCCAGGCGCCCCTATAACATAATAATTATTATTCCCACCAACTAGATTACAAAATAGGCTCAAAGAGGTTAAGTACCATCACCAAGATCATAGAGCTACTACAAAGGTGGAGAGTTATGCACACTTAGTTATTTCTGGTAGACTCCATGGTTCAGCATGATTTGTTTTTTTCACGTAACCTGTCTCCCCACACATCTACATAGCATAGTGATTAAGGGATTTATTTAGTGTCAAAATATTTGGTGATCTTTCCAGATAACTTTCTGTTAATAAATTCTAATTTAATTCCACTCTGGTCAGAAAAAATACTTTGTATATTATGAATCCTTTTAAATTTATTGAGAGTTATTTATGCTTCATTAAATGCCCCATGTGCACTTGAGAAGAATATGTATTCTGCTGTTAAGTGATGAATTTTATAAATATCAATTAGGTTATGTTTATTAAAAGTGTTGTTCAATATATCTCTTAAAAATAAATAATTATAAAAGTTATACTATTTTCCCTACTATATATCTTTACTAATTTCCCAGATATTTTTATATCAATTATTATTTATTATTGAATCTCTTATCTAATTGTGGATTTGTCTATTTCTCCTTGCTGTTCTATAAAATTTTGCCTAATTTTAAAATTAATTTTAAGTTAAATTTTAAGTTAAAATTAATTTTAAAATTATAAGGTGAATAAATATCTAGGATTATTATGTCCTCTTAGTGAACTGATGATCTCTTTAATATTAGGAAATGAACTTCATAATCCCTGCTAATATTCTAAATATGCTAATATCGTTGCTTTCAAATTTACTTTATAAATATGATACATATATTTACATACATATACATAAATATAAACATAGTTTCTCTAGCTTTCTTTTGATTTGTGTTAGCATATACTTTATTTGTTATGCATCCTTTATTTTAACCTACTTGTTACAATATTTCTTTATATTAAAGCATATTTTGTTGTAGGGAATGTAGAGTATTGCATTTTTATCAAATGTGACAGTCCTGTCATTTAATGGGGATAGTTAGGCCAGGACTCTGCCAACTATGACCCACAGACTAAATTCAGCCATGCTCATTTATTTGCATATTGTCTATAGCCGCTTTTAAGCCACAATGAGCCGAGTTGAATGGTTGCAACAGTCTATGCTCCACAAAGCAAAGATATTTATTAACCATCCTTTTTAGAAAAAGTTTGCTGAACCTCAATTTAGATGATTTACATTTCACTTGATTATTGATATGATTAGCTTTAAATCTATCTTGTTAAATGTTTTCTATCTGGACCATCTCATCTTTTTTCCTTTTTTTTTTTTCATCTTCTGAATTAAGGTATTTTTTTTAAAATTCAGTTTTATTTCCTTTGCTGGCTTGTTAGCTATAATTCTTTTTTCTACTTCTGTGGTTGCCTTAGAATTTATAGAATATATCTTTAACTTAAGGTAGTCTATCTTCTAGTGATTTATCACATCATGTATTGAATAAGAATCTCACAATAGTATACTTCCATTTTTCCCTTCTTAGACACTGTGCTATTTTTGTAATATATGTTGCTTCTACATGTTGTATTTCTCATATAAGGTTGTTAATATTTTTGTTTCAAAGTTAATTATATTTTAAAGAAATTCATATAGTTAAAAGACTCATGACTCATATATTTATCCAGATTAGAAGGTCTAATCTGCCATTTATACCATTTCTGATGTACTACATTGCTTTGTATGGATCCATATTTCCATGTGGTATAATTTTTCTTCCATCTAAAGGGCTTCTTTTAACATTTCTCATATTGTGAGTGTGCCAGTGATATATTTGCTCAGCTTTTTCATTTCTGAGTGTCTTTATTTCATCCTCATATTTGAAAGATATTTTCACTTCATATGGAATTCTAGATTGGCAGCTTGCACCCCTAGTCCCCTCATTCTTTCAGTACTTTCAGTCCCACCTTCTTCTTGCTTTTATTGTCTTTGATGAAAAAATCTGCTCTCACCCTTAGTTTTATTCCTCTATATAATATGTCTATTATTCTCTGGTTGTTTTTAAGATTTTCTTTTTATCACTAGTTTTGAGCAGTTAGATTAAAATGTTCTTTGTGCTTGAGGTTTGTTGAGCTTCTTGAATGTGTAGGTTTATAGTTTTCATTAAATCATAAATTTTTTCAGCCATTATTTCTTCAAATATTTTTCCTGTCCTTTCTTCTCTTTCTTGTACTTTGGAGATTCCAACTATGCATATATTCCACTTAAATTTGCCTCATAGTGCACTGAGTCTTCTATTTTTGTTTCATCTAGATAATTTCAATTGCTGTGTCTTCAAGTTCACTAAATTTTTCTTCTGGAAGGTCTAATCTTCTATTAATCCCATCTAGTGTGCTTTTCATCTTAGATATTGTTCTTTTAATTTCTAGAAGTTCACTTTAGATCTTTTTTTTTTATGTCTTCCATATCTCTACTTAACATGGTCAATTTTTCCTCTAGATTTTGGACAAATGGAATACAGTCATCATAACTGTTTTAATGTCCTTGTCTGCTAATTCTAATACCTGTGCCTTTCAAGTCAGTTTTTATTAATTGATTTTTCTCTCATTATGAGTTACTCTCATTATGAGTTTTCCCATTTGTTTTGTTTTGTTTTGAATGGCAATTTTTGACTGAGTGCCAGGTATTGTAAATTTTACCTCATTAGATGCTGGATATTTCTGTATTCCTATGAATGCTGAACTCTGTTGTGGGATGCAATTAAGTTTCTTGGAATCACCTTGAGTTTTTTAGTTCTTTGAAAATTTGTGAGGCAGGATCAGCATTTAGTCTATAGCTAATTTTTCCTTACTGCTGATGCAAAACTCTTCTGAGAACTTTACCCAGTGCCCTATAAATTATAAATTTTCCAGTCTGGTCATGTGTGACTGTTTGCTACTTCTCTTTAGTCTTTCCATGGGTCTTTTTCTGTTTTTGAATAGTTTCCCCACTCATATGCACTGACCATACGTATACTTAATGGGAACTCTTTGTAGATCTCCAGCATTCTTACTGTGTGCAGCTCTCTCCTGAAAACGTTATCCCTGGTGAATTCCAGCTACCTTGATCTCTCTGGTCTCCTCAACTCAAAGAATCTGCCAAACTACCTAGATTCACACTTCCTGTACTGTGGCCTTAAATTCCTTTTAAGGAATTATAAGTCTGGTCAATCACAGAACTCACCTCATTTGTCTCTCATCTGTAAGAATCACTGCCCTTCATTGTTTGATATCTAGTGTCTTGAAACCATTGTTTTTTACCTTTTCTCTAATGGTTTACTTGTTTAGGACGGAGGGTAAATCTAGGTCCTATTAGGGCATCTAAGTCAAATGCATAGGTTTTGGATTTTGTATTTAGCTCTCATCACTGCCCCTACCTGCCCCCAGATCTGTATCAACTGTCATTTCCTGACTATATAAACTTGGCAATTTACATAAATTCTCTGAGCCTTATTTTTTTTCCATGTGCAAATGGGAATAGTAACTTTATAATAATTAAAATTACATTTATGGAAAGCATTGAGCACAAGGCCTAGCATATAGTAAACACTCTAATTAATGGAGACTGTTTTTATTATCTTGATTAAAAGGTTTAAATCATATGATAATTGCAGGCTATTCCAGATCCACAATTTTATGATTTCATTAATTAAGTTTTTAAAATTACATGATGTAATTTTAAAAATTAAAGTGTGCTCTCAATATTGTTTTTAGTCATACGTTTATTATGCATAAACAAAAATTGATATTTTTATGACAAGTTGATCCTTATACATTGTGTTATTTTATAAGCTATCCTTTTAAATTTCATTAATAGTATGCTAAAACACATTAGGAATTATTCAGCCACTTGGCTCTTCTATTTTGAAGAAGAACTTGATATTTTTTTGTTTGCCTCCCTTTTGTGCTGGAATTGACTACTTCTTGAGGTAAATTACCCCCCTCCCCTGGGTTTTCACTATTAATCCAGTTGCTCAGCCAGGACTTAAGGTTCTCTTGGTTTGTTTGTTTGTTTTAACTATTGGGTTATATCAAGTTCTTCTTCAAAATAGAAGAGTCCTTCAAAAAAGGCTGAAACATTCCTAATGTGTTTTAGTGTACTATTAGTGAAATTTAAAAGGATAGCTTATAAAATAACAAAATGTACAGGGATGAACTTGTCATAAAATATTGGGTTCTAAATACTTTATGTACTATTTAAAGTGAGGTCAATAGTAATACAATTCTAAAATGTTCCTAAATGTGATGATATCTTAGTAAGAATCTAAGAAAATATTTGGTTGTAATTTGTTTATTGCACTACAAAGTAATAGTCAACACATGACTATCACTTAATGCCAGCACTCTGGCTATAGGAAATTTCTTAATTACCAAAGTTTTAACTAAGAAGTAGCAACACTGTGCATTTGGAACCAATTTTAAGTGTTCAGCATACACATTAATTTGTTTTCTTCACATCAAAGGAATACTTGAAATAAACAAAAATCTATGGCAATTGGTAAATATACAGTTATTTTAAAATGTGCCATCTTTGTTGCATAGCAACCATTGATTCTATTATGTGCTTTTTACATACTCTAAAATAATTAAGCACAGGCACAAATTGCCATCTACTTTTTTTGAATGTTAAAAGCATTTAAGTTATGAAGTTTATTCTAATATGTGTATTATATATTTGTAAAGGGAACATTTCATTCCTACACAAAGGCACAGTGACCCAAGAAAGAGATGACAATGTCATAGTAGCAATTCTCCTTTCTCATGAGAGGACTTTTAGGGAACTTTTTATTCATAGTCTCAATAACTAACACAGCCAAGACATAATTATAATTCCTTGGCTTTACTGGTCTGGCTCTTGATTTACTGCTAAGCTGAATTATAAGATTTATTAACAAGAAGTCATGTCCTCTCAACAAAATGAAATGCCCATTTATATCATAAAAAATTATACATGCCAAAATACATCTATGATATAAATAATTTATTAGAATGATACCATGGTTTCAGTACTTAGAAAATCTTACATAGGTTTATTTGCATCATCAAATTAACAGCATAAAGTAAGATCCTTAACACTTTTATATGATCAGATGCTAACACTAACTTGGCCTACTTATGTTAGCACCTCATGGACAGGGTACAGTAAACAGCAGTATAAGAGTACATCATTAATGCAGAAACTTTTCCAGTGTATTGTATCTGAAAGTACTTCATGGATTGTGACCATGGAGATAAAGAACTTCTAAACAAATAAAGGCAGGAAAGTTTACTCTATCAGTCTAAGAGGAGCTCAGGCATTTGAGGGAAGGGGAGAATATGTGAATCTCTAATCACATTAATTCCATCAGTGAAATTTCTGCATTAAAAGATGAGACATTTACAGTATCACTTTCTACATACTGTTAAATTGCTCTCTAAAATGTTGCTGTAACTTCCACACCGTTAAAGAGTGAGTGTGAAAGATTATCTTACTAGACCTTACCACAATGCCAAAACCACTCTGTCAACTGGATGGATAAAAAGTAATCTCTCATTGTTTTAATTTGCACTCTTTGGATTGTTGGTTGATCATCTTTTTGTATTTTTAAATATGGGTTGGTAAGGATGGAGGAAGTGAATAAGAATAGACTAGCCAAGGGGCACCTGGGTGGCTCAGTCGGTTAAGCATCCAACTTTGGCTCAGGTCATGATCTCAGGGTTCCTGGTTTGGAGCCCTGCGTTGGGCTCTGTGCTGACAGCCAGCTCAGAGCCTGGAGCCTGCTTCGGGTTCTGTATTTCCCTCTCTCTCTGACCCTCCCCTGCTCATGCTGCCTCTCTCTCTCTATCTCTCTCTCGGAAATAAATAAAACATTAAAAAAAAAAAAAGAATAGACTAGCCAACTGAGTACCCCACGGCTAATAAAAATTAGAGAAATGTGGGCTTTAGAGAAGAAGGGGAAAAAAAGCCCATATTTCAAAATAAAACAAAATAAGAACGAGACACTTAGAGCAATGTTAATCCATATTCTCAAGTGTTAATTGCTGCCTCTATGGAACTCTTGTTCTAGCGATCATTTCTCTTACAGCCTGAGCATGCTATCCCTGAGAGACAAGGGAAGTGAGACTGATTTGTAGAGGGCTAGTAATGCCTGAGTATGGACAACTGAGTAAAGATTGGAAATGAAAGTGAAAAGTTTAGATCTGACCTGAGCCAGCAACAATATCTAATGTGTTTCAGCTTGGTGGATGGTACAGTGAAAAGTCCAGGTGATGTTAGTTTGAATGTGGCCACTGCTTATTGCTTGAGGTTACAAGTTATAGGGTCTGGTCAACAAGGAGAAGAATGTGATAAAACCAAACAGGTTGTCAGGACTTAATGCAAGCAATTTGAATTTCAGTAGCCAGTTCTTGTACTAGATGCAAATTTACAATCTTATTAAAAAATGAAGGATGAAGGCAAGTGCTAGGGACAGGTATCAGTTGGGCAAGAGAAAAAGTTGGAAAGGCTTCAGGACATTGTTCAGGATACGATCCAGGGATCAATCAAGAAGTATCAGAAGTTTATGACAGGGAGATCATGGTTGTAGTCTCAATGACTAGTACATGGCCTGAGAAGGTAGGGACCAACAATTTTTAGAATATTATTTGAATCCTTTAAAATTATTAAGCTAATACATATTTATTACTGAAACTCTGAAATATTTAGAGAAGTCCAAAGACAAAAATCAATGCATTTTTCAATCCTCTAGGAGAAAATATTTTCTTTATAAATAGTGAGCTAAATACTTATTCCTTTTACTTTGTCAAAAGTTCATAACTGAGGAATCTATCATTTTCTATTCTCTTGTATTATCTTCTTAAAAGCAGAGAAATTGTAGGAATGAATTAATATTCCCCTGCTTTTAAGGATGTGGTCAAATGCAGATTCTGTCAGTTTACAGAAAAAAGGTAAATATTTAAAAATAAAAATTACTAGGGGCTATCTTAATTTTACAAGATTTCAAATTCTGTTCTTACCTATTATTTCCTATTATGTTGTCTAATATTATGGAAAAGACACATATTATAAGCATATTTGGTCTAGGAAATTCTAGAAGAAATCAAGATGTGCATAGAAAGAAAGATATCTGGAATAGTCTCTTGGCAAACATAGAATTTTGAAAAAGCAAATAAGACACATGCTGATGAAAGTTACATTATCGTTACCTTCTCTCTCCAGTTATCATCATTCAGCAGCTTCTGTCTAAGGGTTTCCTTCAGTTGTTCGATGCTTTTCTGATGTGAAATCAGCATTAATTCCCTGAAAACCATAAACCCAACAAATGAATCAAGACTTAGCCTGACACTCTTCGTAAATTGCGGTTCCCGGTTCTGAGAATAGTATTTCACAACTTAGTCTGTTTATTCTCTTTAACAATATAAATACTACCACGAGATACTATTTTAACCTTTCATAGCAATTTATAAACACTACATATAAGGTAAATATTTTCTCAGTATTTTTCTCCTAATTTTTGCTTAGTAAGTTATTACTTTTGCATGAAATAGTAACAACATATGTGGAGTCATAAATATAATAAAACATTATACATCATGGTTCCAAAGTTTATGACTAAATTCTAACACTAGACAATATTTTGTTTCCTAAAAGAAAAAGGAAAATATGTTGGGATATGCCATAAAATCAACACGTTTGTAGTTCTTGCTATATTTATTTTTCTCTTACTTGTCTCAAGTACTGACAGGAACAAATCAAATTAGAGAGAGGGTAGTGTTTGAGATATGGTATAGTACAAAACATTTTAAAATTGAAAATAAAATAGGGGCGCCTGGGTGGCTTTGTCGGTTAAGCGTCCGACTTTTGCTTAGGTCATGATCTCGCGGTTCGTGGGTTTGAGCTCCGCGTCGGGCTCTGTGCTGACTGCCAGCTCAGAGCCTGGGGCCTGTTTCAGTCTGTGACTCCCTCTCTCTCTGACCCTCCCCTGCTCACGCTGTCTCTCTCTCTCTCTCTCTCCTAGAAATTAAAAATAGAAAAAAACATTTAAAATTGAAAAGAAAATAAAAAGAACATTTTAATATTTTAATGCATAAAAATGGATCTTTTTTAAAAAATGTATTTATTTTGAGTGAGAGAGTGTGAGTAGGGGAGGTGGCAGAGAGGAAGAGAGAGAGAATCCCAAGCACGCTCCCTACTGTCAGCACAGAGCCCGGTGCAGGGCTTGAACCCATGAACGGTGAGATCATGACCCAAGTGGAAACCAAGAGTTGTACACTTAACTGATTGAGCCACCCAGGCGCCCCCATATAAATGGATCTTAAGGCTTAGTTTGTAATCCTTTGGGTAGAAGTAAGTGCAAAAGATTCATAAGAGCATTCCTTCCTTCCTTCCTTCCTTCCTTCCTTCCTTCCTTCCTTCCTTCCTTCCTTCCTTCCTTCTTTCCTTCCTTCTCTCCCTCTCTCCTCCCTTCCTTCCTTTCTTTTTTAATGTTTATTTATTCTTGACAGAGAGACAGACCAGGAGTGGGGGAGGTGCAGAGACAGAGACACAGAACCTAAAGCAGGCTCTAGGCTCTGAGCTGGCAGTATATGGGGCTCAAATCCATGAACCATGAGACCATGACCTAAGCCAAAGTCAGATACTTAACGGACTCAGCCACCCAGGTGCCCCATAAGAGCATTTCACAGGGAGGGGCACTGTTATTAAGCCTTTGAATATCACAAGTAGTGGCAAAACTGCACTTGTTGATCAGGGTTCCTTCCCTCCTCTAAAATCTCCAACACCTTTTTCAGTTTCTCTGCAGGTGATTCTTCTCCATTGCTTATTCCTCTTTCTAATCTCTTTGTTTTCCATCACCACCCTGCTCCTTTTAGTTCTGACTCCTTTCTCAAAACTGTGACTTTCATTTATTACTACCTGTTGGACATCTCCACCCTAATGACCCATTAACACCAGATACATCCAAAAAAACAAATACACCATCACCTGCTCCAATCTTGCTTTTCCTTTTGACTTCTGAAAATCTTCAAGAGTCCAAATTTTTGGTTTGAAATCTCTGAGTTATCTCTGACTCTTGCTTCTCCATGTTCTGCTACATCCATTCAATACCAGATTCTATATTTTACTTCCTGAGTGCACCTCAAACTATTTCCTCTCTTCCTTTCCCATTACCAACTGCCTTGTTAAGGTTCTTAAGGTTCTTGACTTTATCTTTCACCTATAGTATTATTATAGACCCTCAGTCTATTTCTTGCTTTCTTTTCTAGTCTCACCCTTATATTATTTAATGCTTTTACCATAATAAAAATAGTGCCTACATTTCTAGGCTAGAAAACTTTAAGGACACAAGCATAAGAAGACATATTTGACTTGGTAACCAGGATTATGCATATCATTTAAGGGAAAGAGATTGGGAAAAAAAAAAAACCTCCCCAGACTTCTCTTTCCAGAAGTATGTTGGACTAGGTACCTCGACAACTTTCCTACTGAAAATAAGTAAACGTTTTTTGAGGGGAGGGGCACAAGTGAATGAAGGGGCAGAGAGAGAGGGTGAGAGAGAATCCCATTAGAGACAGAGGGAGAATCCCACGAGGGGCGGGAGGGGTGGAGAGAGAGATAAACAGAGACAGAGACAGAGAGAGAGAGAGAGAGAGAGAGAGAAGCAGGGTTCCCCAGAAGTGGGCGTCATGCTCACCCGAAGTGGGGCTTGTGTTCATCGAAAACAATGTTAGTTCTGAAGCAGGGCCCAAGCTCACCTGATGCAGGACTCGAACTCACAAACTGTGAGATCATGACCTGAGGGGGAGTCGGATGTTTAACTGACTGAGCCACCCAGGCGCCCAAGTAAACATTTTTTAACTTATAAAAAAAATCTTTAAATTCATCAATGAGCTGGACAAAATGTGGGAAGGATGCGGAGAACAAAACTCAAGTGAAAGAACGGAAGGATATGAGTGGAAACCTATTGAAATAGAAATAAGCTGTAGTTTAGTTAATTATTGACAATGAGTTAAATGTATTACACCAATGTTAATTTCTTAGGTTTTACAGATGTGTCATAGTTATAAAAAATGGGCCAAAGAGAAACATAAACTCTCTGTACTGTCACTGTAACTTTTCTGTAAATATAAAATTATTCCAAACTAAACCTTAAAAAAAATCAAGTAAAAGGAAGAACCCTCACCAATAAGATGAGCATTGAAACCAACTCTCACTTTGAAGGTACTTTCCAAATCTGATGAACTTCAGCTTTAAATATCACAGCCATGAAGGGCTCAAGAGAGAGAGTCTACTAGGAAACTCACCTGTATAAAGCTGCATCTCAAAGCGCTGCATGTGTAATGTATGTGTGAAATTCACACCTACTATGTGTAAAATTCAAATAACACCTTTTAAGGTAGAAAAGGAAAATTACTGGTTTTGAATTTGGGTGCTAGGCAAAGGGAAAAATATAAATCTCTCACAAGAATTTGTAAACACAAACTAACCCTAATGCAGGTTTGTATTGTGAATTCACACTGAGTGGTTCAAAGAGCTTCCTGTTGACAGCCAAGTTGCAGGGTACAAAATCAACGTACAGAAATCGGTTGCATTTTTATACACCAATGATGAAGCAACAGAAAGAGAAATCAAGAAACTGATCCCCTTCACAATTGCACAAAAAACCATAAAATACCTCGGAATAAACCTAACCAAGGATACAAGAGATCTGTATGATGAAAACTATAGAAAACTTATGAAGGAAATTGAAGAAGACACAAAGAAATGGAAAAACATTCCATGCTCATGGATAGGAAGAATAAATATAGTTAAGATGTCATTACTACCTAAAGCACTCTACACATTCAATGCAATTCCAATCAAAATTGCACCAGCATACTTCTCAAAACTAGAACAAACTATCCAAAAATTTGTATGGAACCACAAAAGACCCCGAATAGCCAAAGTAATACTGAAAAATAAAACCAAAACGGGAGGTATCACCATCCCAGACTTCAGCCTCTACTACAAAGCTGTCATCCTCAAGACAGTATGGTATTGGCACAAAAACAGACACATAGACCAATGGAACAGAATTGAGAACTCAGAAGTGGACCCAAAAGTATACAGCCAACTGATCTTTGACAAAGCAGGAAAGAATATCCAATGGAAAAAAGACAGCCTTTTTAACAGATGGTGTTGGGAGAACTGGACAGCAACATGCAGAAGAATGAAACTAGATCATTTTCTCACACCATGCACAAAAATCAACTCAAAATGGATAAAGGACCTGAACGTGAGACAGGAAACTATCAACACCCTAGAGGAGAAAGCAGGAAACAACCTCCTTGACCTCCACCGCAGCAACTTCTTACTTGACACATCCCCAAAAGCAAGGGAATCAAGAGCAAAAATAAACTGTTGGGACCTCATCAAGATTAAAAGCTTCTGCACAGCCAAGGAAACAACCCAGAAAATTAATAGGCAACCAACGGAATGGGAAAAGATAGTTGCAAATGACATATCAGATAAAGGGTTAATATCCAGAATCTATAAGGAACTCACCAAACTACACGCCCGAAAAACAAACAACCCAGTGAAGAAATGGGCAGAAGACATGAACAGACACTTCTCCAAAGAGGACATCCAGATGGCCAACAGACACATGAAACGATGCTCAGCATCCCTCCTCATCAGGGAAATACAAATCAAAACCACACTGAGATACCACCTCACGCCAGTCAGAGTGGCTAAAATGAGCAAATCAGAGAACTCTAGATGCTGGCGAGGATGTGGAGAAACGGGCACCCTCCTGCACTGTTGGTGGGAATGTAAACTGGTACAGCCCCTCTGGAAAACAGTGTGGAGGTTCCTCAGGAAACTAACAATAGAACTCCCTTATGACCCAGCAATAGCACTGCTAGGAATTTACCCAAGGGATACAGAAATGCTGAGGCATAGGAGCACATGTACCCCAATGTTCATAGCAGCACTCTCCACAATAGCTAAAACATGGAAAGAGCCTAAGTGTCCATCAACAGATGAATGGATCAAGAAGATGTGGTTTATCTATACCATGGAATACTACATGGCAATGAGAAACAATGAAATCTGGCCATGTGTAGCAACATGGATGGACCTTGAGGGTGTTATGCTGAGCGAAATAAGTCAGGCAGAGAAGGACAAATACCATATGTTTGCACGTATAGGAGGATTAGGAGGAACTTGACGGAGGACCAAGGGGGAGAAGAAGGGCGGAAATGGTGGGGGAAAGGGAGAGAGGCAAACCATGAGAGACTCTTGAATGCTGACAAAAACTGAGGACTGATGGATGTGGGGGGAGGGGGGGATGGGCATGAAGGAGGGCACTTTGGGGATGAGCACTGAGTGTTATGTAAAAACTAATTTGACAATAAACTATTTGTAAAAAAAAAAAAAAAAAAAAAGAGCTTCCTGTTGAAAAGATATTTTAAAGTGGTAATAGGTTAACTCCGTCTCCAGATGCCTGGTAGGAAAAACAGTGATATTTCTGGCAAAAAAATCTATCTTCAACCTGGGACTCAAAGATTTTCTACAGATAAAGAGTCAAAATCTATGAGATCATAATTTTTAAAAAAATCGCAAAACTATAAAAGAAAAAAAAAGCCAGTAAGAGAAAGAATAAGCAGACACAAGTGACAGCATAATCAAACTCATACTTTCTAAAGTATTGAATTTTCAGATACAGAATACAAAATCAGATGTTAAAAGAATAAAGGATTGATTTAAATGACTAATGAAATATGAAAAAGAGCCCAATCAAACTTGCAGAAATTAAATATATAATAATCAAAATGAAAAACAGTGGGTGGTCCTGTAGCAGATTATTCACAGCTAAAAAATGAAGTAATAAACTAAAAGGGAGATTTAAAGAAATTATATAGAGTGTAGTACAGGAAGTGGAAAATATAAAAGAGAAGTTGATATATGGTGGATAGAGTGAAAAGATCTAATATATATCTATTCATTATTTCAGAAAGAGAGAAAAGGGGGAAGAAGCAATAGTTGAGGCAATATTCCAGATTGATGAAAAACTCTAACTCACAAATCTAGGAAATTCAATGGATTCCAAGCAAGATAAATAAAAATAAATCTTCCATCTGGGCACCTGGTAGTACACTTGAAGAACATCAAAGGTAGAGATCTTAAAAGAAGCTAGAGAAAAAAAAACAATTATCTTCAAAGGAACCCAAACATATTGAAACCTTATTCTCCAACACAAACAAAGGAAGTCAGACAGCAAAATAATATGTTCAAAATCTTATAAGAAAAGAACCAGCAACTAAAGTTGGGTACCCAGCAAATCTATCTTTCAGAATGAGACTGAAATAAAATATGCTCAGACAAATAAAATCAGAGTGTTTACTACCAGCTAAAGGACCGTTAACTAAAGAACCTTCTAAAGAATATGCTTTGCAGGAAGAGATAAGATCTCAGGAGGAAGGTGAGGCATGCAAGAAGAAATGATGAGCAAAGAAACCTGCAAGCATGGTGCAGGGAGGACTTCTTGGGTGTGTGATACAGGGCCCAATTTCAGAAGGCGGTCCTGTGCTTCAGATTTAATGCTTTATGGTCATCATCAAAAAAATTCTTAATAATTTTATCTTTAAATTTGTGTTTTATGTGAGGTCTGATGGGACAACTGAGCATGTACCAAGGTCCTGGAACTTTGGCTCACATACAGTCCTACCTCCAGCCACCTCCTACCCCTCCTCCTCAGCCCTTGCCAGAAATCTGCTGCCTTCCTCTGGGTGTGGGCCCAGGTGCAGGCACTGGTATGCGGGGGTGGGGGGGTGGGGGGGGTGTTGGGCATATGCACCTCAGGGCATAGGGTTCCTGTGAAAGCCTGCATGGTTTTCTCCAGGTTTTCTCCATGCCCAAGGAAGCACAACATTCAATAGTCATCAAGAAAACACCATGTCAAGTTGAAAGAGAGACTGTGAAGGTGAGGACAAAGCTTCTTTGTAGCTTTTTGAACAAGAAGTCCCACATTTTCATTTTGTACTGGGTCCTGAAAATTATGTAGCCAGCCCTGCATGCAGGTAATTGTAAACAAATATCTGTATAAAATAATAGTTTTGAGTATGTGTAATTAGTGGTTGTAACAAAAGGATAGAATTAAAACACTAAGCTGTATACTGTATGTCAGGATTGCAACAATCAGAACTCAAGTTTAATTTTAGACTTTACCAAGTATCATGGTAAAATTTCAAGAGTAACCACTAAAACAATAGGAATAGAATATACCATTAGATGAAAAGCACAAAGGAAATAAACAAAACTCCAACAATACCCCTCCACCCAAAGGCCCCAAAGATAGAAACAGTGCAGAAAAAGAGGGAAAAAAATGAAAGTTTAAAGTAACAATCACAGTACTGGTAAATAAATTAAATTCTTAAGTTAAAAAAGAGAAACAGGCTTGATCAACAAACAAACCTGAGCCGTATGTTCTTTATAAGAGGCATTCCTAAAACACAAGGACATGGAAAGATTTCATTTTTATGCAGCAACCCATTATTATTATTTTGGAGAAGATGTAACAGGGAAATATTAAAAGAAAGGAAGTATGCGATTATATTGATATCAGACAAAGTAAACTTGAAGACAAAATCATTCTGGACTTATAATAATAACAACAGGTTAATTCACCATAAATGGTCTATTTATATGCACCTGTTAAAATAACCTCAAAATATATAAAGCAAAATTTATAGGACTGTAAGGAGAAATTGTCAAATCCATACTATAGTGGTAGATTTCAATACAGGTCCATCAGACTATAAGTCCGTCTCTGGGACCACCATACAAGGCCACGAAAATGTACACCACACAACTCCAGGCTGTTATGTGAGTATCTTTCCTGTAATGTGTGATGTAACAACCCAAGGTCAAGCAGAAAAAAAATTCAATAAAAATAGAGAATTTTAACAATGCAAATATGATTGGTTTGAGGTATATATATATATATATATATATAAACCTGTACCCAATTAGTAGAAAAACACACAATTATTTTCAAGCTTACATGGAATTGATTATATCCTAGGCCAGAAAGTAAATTTCAAACAATTGTTGCCTGATTAACTTGATATAGTCCAATATGGTAGCCACTTGCCAGATGTAGCTTCTAAGCATTTAAAGTGTAATTGGTTCAAATTAGGATGTGCTTAAATTTAAAATGCGTGCCAGATTTGAAATCTATGATATCTGTGATAATTTTTAAAGATGATTACACATTTAAATGATAATTTGGATATATTGAGTTACGTAAAATATATTAATTTTACATGTTTTTCCTTTAATGTGGCAATTAAAAAGTTTTAAGTTACATATGTGGTTCACTTTATACTACTGAACAGCACTGTTACAATCCATATTCTCAGGAAACAAACCTCCATAACAAAACATATGCAAAATAGCGCCATGTATTTGGCAATTAAAAAATGTATTTCTGAATAATTCATGGGTCAAGTAAAAAATCATAACTGATATTTGAAAATACTTAGAATTGGACAGTAATAAAATTGCTATATAACAGAACTTACAGAATACAGATAAAGAAGAAAGGGTAAATCAGTTGTGGTATACTTTAGAACACAGATGAAGAAATGAATGCTTTTCAACTACATGTACCATAACGGACAAATCCTAGAAACATAATCTTGAGCACAAAGAAAAAAATCATTGGGTAATACATACAGTATGATTTTATTTTTATGAAGATAAAATATATGCAAAGTCTAACTTTTTTAAAGGAATATAAACATACTAGGTACTTGATAAAATTATAAAGTGAAGCAAAGAAACATCAGGTTTTATCTGTAGGTTTTTATAGATGCTCTTTATCCATTTGAGGAAGCTCCCCTCCAATGTCTAGTTTACTAGGAACCACAAAATACAAGTTGGTGTTTTCCTCTGGGGAATGGGGCACTGTGGTGGAACTGGGGAGAAGCACAAAGGGACTTCAAAGCTAACGGTCAAGTTCTTTTTCCTAACCTGTGAGTGACTGACACATAGATGTTCATTGTATTGTACTTCTTTATGCTTTACACCAATGTTAACCTTCTTTGTAGATACTCAATATTTATAAAAACACAATTAGTGATAAAGCCTGAACACAGTGTAGACTCAGTATGTGAAGGAAAAGGAAATCAAAGGGAGAGACTAAGGTGAAGGAATGGGCCGGTGACTAGGTGGGTGAGGTTTACTATCTGCTATGCGTACTAGGGTCAAGGGACAGAGGTGAATTAGGAAGGCAGGATCCCTGTCCAAATGGTTCTCAAAATCCAGTAATGTAAAAGGAAGATTTATCTTTCAAAGTGTGATTCTGATGCTTGTGTAGCAGTCTCTAAGCTGAAGAAAAGGAAGCAAAGTAGAAGAAACAAAGAATGAGGACAGCAAAAGATTACATTAAAAAGGTCATTTGCAGCTTTCTTCCAAATATTTGGCCATTCCCTTCTCCCTTGCAGACTCATCTTCCTGTACTTGTCATTTAAATGTTCATGTCCCTCAGCACTTTTTCCTGTCTATTCTTTCTCTAGGTGATCTTATCCATTCCTATCCTTGAAATGCAGTCTAGATGCTGACAATTCCCAAATTTTATCTCTTGCTCAGATCTAGTCTCTGAGTATCTGACTCATGAATCTAACTCACCATCTGACTGCTCTACTTTTACATTTCAGAGACATCTCAAACATAACATATCTGTAACTCAGAGGCTTAAAGTACTAGAGTATATTTTTTGCTCATGTTATGTGTCATCTGCTGCGCTGCTCTACAGGTTTTGTTCCAGGGTATTGCACAAGGAGAAACTCTTAACCCCGGAATGCTATTTTTCAGAGCAGAAGGAAAAGAACAATCTCCCAAACACTGGGTTTGTTGTCTTCTACTCAGAATTGGTGTATTCTCTGACATTTCAGTGGCAAGAACAAGTCAAGTGGCCAAGTCTGATGTCAGTCAGGCATGATAGTATAGACCTCTCACTGTGAGGTGCGCACCAGGTAGAGCCCATCACGACTCTGAAATTCCCCTGGAAGCTACTGTGAGGATCTCTACCCTGGATGTGGGGGATATCCCTTCTTAGATGGTGGCTCATTTTTATTGCTGAGTAGTATTTTATTGTATCAATACACCACAATTTTAGATTTTGAATTTAGATCTATATTTTGAATACGTATACATATTTCATAGTATGAATCAAAGTTCATTTTTTGTACCTGTATATACAATTGTTCCAGCACCAATGGTTTCAAAATACTCTATCCTTTCTCCAATGAATAGTTTTGGTAGCAATGTAGAAAACCAATTAACCATATATGTATGTCTATTTCTGGATTCTCTATTCTGTCCCACTGATCTATTTGTCTCTCTTGAGACTAATACCACACTGTCTTAAATATTTGTAGCTTTATAGGAAGTCTTGAAGTTAGGTACTGACTTTGACCTTTTGACTATTCAGTTTTTATTCAAAGTTGATTTGGTTATTCCATGTGAATCTTGGTGCATTTCCGTGTGAATTTTAGAATTAGCTTGTTAGTTTCTACAAAAATTCTGCTGGTGTTTTTATTGTGATTACATTGAGTCTATAAATTAATTTGGTGATAACTGTTCTCTTAATGATATTGAGACTTCTGTTCCATGAACGTTATATAGCTCTCCATTTATTTAGATTCTCTTTAATTTCCTTCAGCAATGTTTGTAATTTTCAGTGTATAGGTCTTGCCCATCTCTTGTTGGATTCATTCCTAAGTATTTTATGCATTTGGAATTATTTTTGTAGATACTGCTTTTAATTTCAATTGTTATTTGCAAATATATGGAAATTAACATGACTTTGGGTGTTTATCTTTTTTCTTGCAACCTTACTAAATTCACTTATTAGTTCTAGGAACTTTTTTTGTACATTTCATAGGTTTTCTTTTTTTATGTTAGTGAGCATGTCATCTGTGAATAAAGACAGTTTTATTTCTTTCTTTCCAGTCTGACGCCTTTTTTCTTACCTAATTATACTGACTAAAACCTTCAGCACAATGTTGAACAGAAGTGGTAACAGTGGATATATTTTTCTTGATCCTGATCCTAAGAGAGAATTTAGTCTTTTACCATTAAGTATGATGTTATCTGTAGGTTTTGTAGATGCCTTGTATCACTTTGCTGATATTTAAAAAATTGGTAATATATGTATTGTCATTTTTTTATTGGCATAATCATATAGTTTTTCTTTTTTAGTGTAATATATCAAATAACACTGGTTGATTTTTGGATGTTAAACCAATCTTGAATTCCTGGAATAATCCCACATATTCACAATTTATTTCCTTTTTATAGGTTATAGATTAAATTTTCTAAAATTTTGTTTAGAATTTTTCCATTTGTGTTCATGAAGGATATAGGCTTATTAGTTTTCCTGTAATGTTTTTGTTAGGTTTTATTATCAGGGTAATATTGGTCTCATAAAATAAATTAAGAACTATTCTTTCCCCTTCAATTTTCTAGAAGAGTTTAAGTAGAAGTAGTATTGTTTCTTCACTAAATGCTTGGTAAAATTCATGAATGAAACTTTCTGGGTTAGAAGTTTTCTTTGTGGGAAAATTTTAAACTATAAATTCAGATTATCTATTTCTTCTTTAGTGAACATTGGTAGTTTATGTTTAAAAGTATTTTTCTGTTTCATCAGAGTTGCCAAAAGTAGTGGCATAAAGTTGTTACTAATAGTCTTTTATTATTATATTAATATATAAAGAATATATAGTAATGTTGTCTTTCTCATTCCTCATTCTGGTAAATTCTGTTTTATTCCTGATCAATCTAGATTGAGATTTAAGTTCATTGATCTCAAAGGAAATGACTTTTTATATTCTATATTGTTTTTGTTTTCTATGTCATTGATTTCTATTCTGATCTTTATTATTTAACTTTCTTATTTTGGATTTTGTTTACTCTTCTTTTTCTAGTTTCTTAGGTGGGAACTGAGACCTTTATTTTCTTTTTTCACATTTAGTGCTCTAGGTTTACTCCCCAAAGTTTTGCTTTAGTGACAGTCTACAAATTTTGATATTTCCATTTAGTTTAAAATGCTTTGTAATTTCCCTTTTGATATTTTCTTTTCCTATGTCTTACTTAGAATTGTGTTATAAAGTGTACAAATATTGGGGGGATTTTCCAGATACTTTTCTGTTCATTTTTCATTTTTTAATTATTAATTTATTTATTTTATTTAATTTATTTTGAGAGACAGAGAAAGAGAAGGAGAGAGAGAGGAGGGCAGACCGAGAGAGAGAGAGAGAGAGAGAGAGAGAATATTCCAGCTCAGCATGAAGCTGGATGCAGTGATTAATCTCAGGGCTTCAAGATCATGGCCTGAGCTGATATTGAGAGTCGGATGCTTAACTGACTGAGTCACCCAGGCACCCCTCTGTTATTTATTTCTAAGTTAACTACATTGTAACCAGAGAACATACTCTGTTTCTTTTAAATTTCTTTAGTTTTCTTCAAAGCCCAATTATATGATCTATTTTGGTGAATATCTGTATACCTTTGGGAAAAAAATGTATATCCTGCTGTTGGGTGGGATGTTGTATAAATGTCAATTAGGTTACTTTGATTGTAAAATTTAAATATTCTGTAGCCTCACTGATTTTTCTACTTGTTTTATCTATTACTGTGAGAGGCTATTGGAATCTCTAACAATAATTGTGAATCTGTCTACTCCTTTCAGTTCTATTAGTTTTTGCTGCAAGTATTTTTAAGCTCTGTTATTAGATGCATACACATTTGGATTGTTATGGCCTCCTGATGAATTGAGTAACTTACCATTATGAAATGAATTTCTTTATTCCTGGTAATATTCTTTGTTCTAAAATCTACTTTATATGATATTAATAGCATTTCACTTTTCTTTAGATTAATGTCAGCCTGGTGTATATTCTATTTTCTTTTACTTTTAATTTGTGTCTCTACATCTAAAATAAATTTCCCATAGGCAGCTTATAGCTGAATCTTAATTTTTAAAAAATACAATTTGATAATCTTTGCCTTTTAATTGGATTGTTTAGACAATTTACATTTAATTGAGTTGTTGATGTAGTGAGACTTAAATCTATCACCTTGCTTTTTACTATTTGTCTCATCGGCTGTGTCCTTTTCCTTCCTTTTCTGCCTTCTTTTGGATTTTATGATTCTATTTTACCTACTTTTTTGGCTTATCAGCTATAAGTCTTTGTTTAGTTTTATGTTAGTGGTTCCTATAGGGTTAATAGTGGCCATCTTTAACTTAACATAGTTGTAATAGGCTGAGTAATTTCTTTCAAAGATAATCCATATCCTGATCCACAGAGCCTGTAAACATGTTACTTTATATGGCAAAAGGGACTTTGCAGATATGATTAAATTAAGGGTCTTGAGATGGGAAGATTATCCTGGATTAACTGGTTGTGCCCTAAATGTAATTATCAGGTCTTTATAAAAGAGAGGCAAGAGCATTAACATGCAGGAAGAAGATGATGTGACAAAGGAACCAGAGATTAGATCCATGAGGCTAGGATCCAAAGAATGCCAGCAGCCTCTCAAAGCCAGAGGAGGCAAGGAATAGGGTTTTCCTTGGAGCCTCCAGAAAGAATCAGCCCTAGTGACACCTTGATTTCAGTTCCTTAACACTCATTTGGACTTCTGACTTTAAGATAATAAATTTGTGATGTTTTAAGCCATTAAATTTGTGGTTGGTAGAGCAGCAATAGAAAACTAATGGCATAGTCTACCTTCAAGTGATATTCTACAAGTTTAGTTATGAGGTTAGAATCTTATAATAGTAAACTTAATCAAATAAAGAGGAGCAGCAAAGGAAATTGAAGTAGTACTTGACCTAGTTTTCAAATTGCCAGTATACAGAATGGATGTGGCTGGCCATACACTTGTTAGAAGTAGCAGACAGCACAGTCTTGGCAATTTGCTCCATTTTATTTCTTAAGCCAGGTTTCCCATTTGAAAAGAGGTCTTACTGATTAGAAAATTCCAATGAGCATTTCCAGATGGGTGTCTGTCAATATACTAGAAGTTACCTTTATTGTAAAATGGGCGGTGCTGAGTATTTGAGATACTCAAATTTCTCTCAAAGTCTCTCTTGGAGACAGTTATAATTTAGATACCACCAAAAGTAGAATCCATTCCATATACATTCCTCTGATGGACTCAGTACAGAACACCAGTGCTGTTGTGTTTCCTTTTAGAACAAAAACTGTGAAAGTCTAGTAGATTATAGAAGCTAAAATATAATAGGCTAAGGTTTAAACGATGTTACTGAAGTGATAATTATTCACTGAATTTTCATAGCTATGAAGTTCCTTATGACATTTCCAGAGAGTATGAGGTGTTTTCTGTGAACTGTTATAAAAATTATGAACTTAAAGTCTGCAGTGGTAAATTTGTTTGATATTTATGGTTACAGAAATGAGAAGGACTTTCAGATCTCTTTGATTCCTGCTGAGCCTCTGATCCAGACTCTAAGAACCCTTGTGTGATTCTTTAGTGGGACAAGGCAGAAAGAATAATCGTATATGATTGTACAAACATTCACTGCCCTTGATTAGCGTGAAATAGGCATTGAGCAATATATACAGAGATGATTACATGCATGAAAAAGATAATCCTACTTCCAAAAATAAAACCACACTTAGGTAGTATAGATGGAAGGCTTATACATTGTTTAAGAAAATAAAACCATTTTAAGACACTGATGAAGAAAAGACACACTTGTGTTGAAAGAAACTACAAAGGATCAGCTTTGACTCTCATGAATATTTTTGCTAGAACACTAGAGAAATGATAAGAAATAAAACATTGTTGGATGCATATCGCATATTTTTCCATGTTACAAAAAGCTGAAAATGTGTAGCCGTCTAATTGTGTCTTCAGAACCAGTTCTAGAGATAAAGATGTTTTAGAGTTATAGGAAACAATTCAGATTTAGGTCCTAAAATTTAGATTTTCCTAAGAATCCAATAAAGAAGATTATCACTAGAATCCAGCTGTTTGGATTGTATTCCCACCTCTGATTTTTGAGAAGTCAGGAGTTCTCTGAACCTGAGAGAAATACTGGGTATTTTTGAGTTTTAAATACTACAATCAGGGGCTCTGTCGGTTAAGCCTCTGACTCTTGATTTCAGCTCGGGTCATGATCTCACAGTTCATGAGCCTGAGCCCTGCATCAGGCTCTGTGCTGACAGTGAGGGATTCTTTTTACTTGGGATTCTTTCTCTCCCTCTCTCTCTGTCCCTCCCCTGCTTGCACACACACTCTCTTACTTTCTCAAAATAAATACATCAACTTTAAAAAATCCTGCAATCAATGGTTTCATTGAGATTAAATTAATTCTCATCCATATATCTATCTATCCAGCAAATATTTATTGAGTGCCTACTATGTATCAGGCACTGTTTTAGTCCCTGGGGAAGCAGTGTTCTTTCATGCCATTTTTTGATAATACACTAATGAAATTCCCTAAGTTTTAGAAGAAAAAAGAACCTGAAGTAGTAAATGACTATTTAAGTGACACAATTCACAAGAGGCAATGCTGGCTCAAGCTTGATCTTGAGCTCCCTGCAGTATATCATGGTGCCTTTGCTTTTCATATTTGAGAGAGAGGTGTGGCTATTTAGCATTCTACCCTGCAATTTCATGAAATATTGTTTAAAAATAACATCTCTGGAGTTGGCACAATAGGCAAATTAGGATCTCTAGCAATTAAGACTATATATTTTTAAAATTTTAACTTTTAAATTCTTAGACCCAAAAGAAAATGAGGATCTAATTTCATATATACATGCAAAAATCTAGATTCTCTTAATTGCAGTTAAAAACGTAACTGCAAACAAATGTCAAACCATAATGCCAAACGACAGCTTTAAATTCTATTTCACAAGTTGTTCTTTTAGAGATGTCTTCACATTGTCAATCAAAGAGATAATTTTGATTTTGCCACAACTCTTGCCTTAGTTAAAAGCAGTTAAGCCTGTACTATGATAAAAAGTTTGGCAAGCCTCTAAAAGCTGTTGATAGATAGGAAATCACAAGAAGAAGGGAGTCTTGGGGGAAAAAAACATGATGAGGTTTATTATTTTAGAATGTTATTACTTAAAATGCTTTGTTTCATAATACTTGAAACTAATAGGATAGCATCCAAATTGAATCATTCCATTGACTAATCTTTACAATTTGAAGAGTAAAGAATATTGAATTCAATAGACATTTAATAAATGTCTATATCACTAGTGCAGGGTATAAACATTAATAAGATATGATGCTTTAAGGGGTTATCAACATAAGGAAGAATGAAAGAGAGGGAACTTGTTTTCTGAGCACTTACAACCTACCTGGTATAATACTAGATGCTTCAGTCTTCATGAGAAGATAGCTATTATTACTTTCCCCAATTTACAGGTAAGGAAAATGAGCCTTAAAGTGGCTAAGCTGTCCAAACTTGACACTGGTCAAGTTGAGATTTAAACCTAAGTTTGCCTAATTCTAAAGTCCATTCTTTTATACTAAGCCACAAAACCATGAAGTAACAGACCCTTTAAATACTCATGGCTTCTGAGTCCTTTTTTATATTCTATATTTCTTTTTTTTTAACTTTCATGAAAATATGACAAGACTCATTAAAGTAACTAAACACTAAGCTTCTCATCTTCTAAAATGTGTTATGAGATGTTATTATTCTATTTTCCTTCTGAAGGTAAAGCTTCACTTCTGGTTTTGCCAAGACACTTCAGAATAGAAGACAAAAGTCACCATCTAATATTTATAGAGTGAATGGAAGAATCCTGAAAGAATGGAGGGTGGGATAAGTGAGGAGAGGGGGAGAGGAGACACAAAGGGAGCACTCTGGGTTCTCCTGCTTTCTGCAGGGCTGTGAGTCCCCCAAAGGCTCAGTGTTACAACACAGTTGAGAAAGAAGTCACACAAGAGAAGCTGACAAAACAGCTCTTCAAGACAGATGCTGAGGGAACTCCATGAAGTATAGTGGAAGTGGGTAATAAAGTGAGATACAACGACCTTGATTTCTGTCTTTGCCAATTATGTGACACTGAGTGAGAGATATAGCCTTGTTTAACCTCTTTCCTCATATGGAAACTGTGGAAAGTGACACCTGCTTCACAGGTGAAGGCCCCAGCTCTTTGGGCAAATTTGGAAATGACTTCCCCTCTGGGAATTAGAGGTGATTTAGAAACTATACTCCCTCTGGGTGGGGGCAGACCTAGAGACAGAAGGCTTGGTAAGGGGAGAGGGGAACGGCATACTTATACAAGAAAACTGAGCTCCTTCCTTTGTGGCAAGTGGCTAGGACAGCGGAGTCCAGATTGGTTTTCAGATCCCTTACTCCTTCTACTGAGTGCCACATGACACTGCACAGCATCTTGCTAGGACACGATCACACAAACCGTAGAGGGGTCCCCACAACTATGATACCTATGGATTGCATGTGAAAGAATCTGAGAGGGAGAAAAGGAGAGGACAGGATGGGGAGAAGAAGAAAAGGAGGAGAGGGGAGAGAGAGCATGAGGAAGCAGCCATGTTTAATCATGGGATCATGTCATACGTAGAAAGGTCAGAAACTCCATGAACCTCCTGAAAAAATGTGCTGGATTTTGTGGATACTCTTCTGGGGAGAGGGTTTATAGCCTTCAATGAAAAACAAATAAACACCAAAGACAAAGAGAGAAAGGAGAAGACCCAGGAATCGAAAAGAAGTTAAGGTTACAAGTGTGGGGGAGGGGGAATAAAACCCTTCCCTATAGCCTGAAAAATACCTGTCTGGAGGGACAAGGAATACTTAAATAAACTTCATTTAAAATATATAAAGAGCTAGACAAAGAGATGTAGACCTATTTATTTCACAGAAGAATTTACACATAAGCAACTTCCACCTAACTTAGGTTAAAACTATGCGTTTCCTCCAACAATGCTCTCACTACCCCATCCTGTTATTGGCAAGTCAATCACAATAAGTATTTTGCTATTTTTTTTCTTGGAACTTACCAAGATGGTGCTAATACAGCTCTTGGGACTGCATAAAGAGCTGTTACAGACAGCTGCGAGTTTCGGCAGTATGGCTGTAGCCCACATGTTAGTGCATAAATTTCTCTAAGTGTTACTTGTGGGCAGTCTCCAAGCTTAAACACATATGTCCTTATAAAATGTATCTGTAATTGGTTATAGGGAATTCCAAGCACATTTTACCATAGAAATAAAATAAAATGGAACTAGGCCTGCAGGCAAGCCCACCAAACCCTACTTAATCCACTATGGTCCTGAGGTAGTGTCACAAATTGACAGTTCCGGGCAGAGCTCTGGGCCTGGCTGATAAGACCTTATAACCCAGAAGCATGAGAGCACAGGGCTGCCTTTGTACAGAAGTTAGAAAAAAGCTGTACTTTTCTCTGGTGCCGCCCACTGGGCCTTGCTGCCTTCTTCCTCATCCACAAAGACCTCTCTTCAGCCTCAGTGCATCTGTGACCAAGCTGGCAGACCTCTACCCCCAGCATCTGTGATCTCAAAGCACCTACTTCTCTTCCTTCCCATGGAGCTTCTTCTCCTAACAGAGCCTCCTCAGCTGAGTAGGGGGAAGGGGAAGAAAGCCGTACATCCTTAAATAGATGTGTCCTATACCTCAACTATTTCCTAGTCACCAACTCTTTTGTTGTCTCAAATTCAGTTCTACCAGGTTTTTTCTTGGGTCAGTTTTGGCTTTTACCCCTTCTTTTTCTCCTTTGCTGAAGCTACATAGCTTCTAAATTACATGTTTTTCATAGTGGTCCCAGGGGAGTTCTGGCAGAGGTTCCAATATGGGGGGGGGGGGTGAGGGAGGAGGGGCAGCATGTACAGGAGACCAGGAGACTGGCTGAGTCTACAGGAGCACACACACAGCACAGCTGGCAGCCTGCTTGGCTGTGGTCCTTCCATGACAGTGGTTTGGGATGTTGCCGTGCAGCCCATTTCCAGACACCGCCCAGGACTACCGAATCTGAAGCTCTGTGGGTGTTATCAAGTATCTCTGTTTTAAAAGCTTTTCCTGAGCCCAGCTTCTTGTTTTGAAGGGACTTTCACATCTCAAGCTGCTTGGAAACACCTCTATTTAGAGGTCCCCCTGGCGCTTCAAATCAAAGTTTTAAGAGAAAACTTGCTCAGCTGAGAGTTTACTACTGAGGGGAAGAAAGTGGAGAGAGGAAAGCCAAGTTCATATGTGAACCTTAGGGAATGTCTGCTGTCAGGGGATCACAGGAGGGAATGGGAAAGAACCAAAACAGAGACAGAAAAGGGGCAGGTTAACAGGTTGCCCCTGGAGTCAAAGGAAGACAAAGTTTCAAGGAGGGTTTGGATAGTAGTGTCAACAGCTTTCAAAAAGTCATTTTTCTTCCTGATAGCCTCTTAACTTGGCTTTCATAGATCTACCCTTTGGCTCAACACTGAGTAAGCGCTGGCTATTTTGCTATCATCCATTTGGTACAGACATTGAAATAACCCAGCAGACGCTAGCAGGGTGTAGAAACTGAAAACTTTCATTTTTCTCATGTCTGTTAGGTTTGACTATACATAAAATCCTTTTATTAATATCAAAACATGGGGCACCTGAGTGACTCAGTCGCTGAAGCGTTCAACTTCCACTCAGGTCATGATCTCACAGTTTGTGAGTTCGAGCCCCGCATCAGGCTCTGTGCTGACAGCTCAGAGCCTGGGGCCTGCTTCAGATCCTGTGTTTCCCTCTCTCTCTGCCCCTCCCCTGCTTATGCTCTGTCTCTCTCAAATTAATCAATGTTAAAAAACAAACAAACAAACAACAACAACAAAAACCCAGTAAATTACCCGACTGGCCTCCAAGGCTCAATTGCCACACTTTCTCCACTCAGGACCAGAATGACCTTTTGACAGTATCACTGCTCTGCTTAAATCCTTCAATGGTTTCTTTTCATTGCACTGTAAATAATACCCAATCCGTAAAGGCCAGAGAGATTCTGCATGACTTGGGTCTCACCTGCCTCACTCATACTTGCTAGGCCTCCAGTCACATTGCCATTTCTGAGAACTCACCAAGCTTGTTCTTGGCTTGCAAAGCTCTTCTTGGCTTTTGGCCTGGTAACTTTTACTTGTCTTCCTTTCTATATCATCTCAGAAGTCACTTTTATGACTGCCCTTTCCAAATCAGGCCCCCTTTCTATCCGTCTCTGCTACAATACCCTTTTCCTTACTTTATATCCATTACCACAATCTATAATTATTCTAGTTAGTGCTTCACTATTTGTTGGTTTTTGTTTTCTTTTTTTTTCTTTTCTTTTCTCTCTCTCTCTCTCTCTTTTTTTTTTTTTACTATGTGTCTCATTAGAATGTAAGCTACTTGATGGACACTTAGGCTCTTTCCATGTTTTAGCTATTGTGGAGAGTGCTGCTATGAACATTGGGGGTACATGTGCTCCTATGGATCAAGAAGATGTGGTTTATCTATACCATGGAATACTACATGGCAATGAGAAACAATGAAATCTGGCCATGTGTAGCAACATGGATGGACCTTGAGGGTGTTATGCTGAGCGAAATAAGTCCAGCAGAGAACGACAAATATCATATGTTTGCACGTATAGGAGGATTAGGAGGAACTTGACGGAGGAACAAGGGGGAGAAGAAGGGGGGAAATGGTGGGGGAAAGGGAGAGAGGCAAACCATGAGAGACTCTTGAATGCTGACAAAAACTGAGGACTGATAGATGTGGGGGGGAGGAGGGATGGGCATGGAGGAGGGCACTTGTGGGGATGAGCACTGAGTGTTATGTGGAAACTAATTTCACAACAAACTATTTGTAAAAAAAAAAAAAAAAAAAAAAGAATGTAAGCTACCTGAGGACAGGGATGTTTCAGATTTATTGTTATATCCCTGGAGTACATGGTATCTGGTGTATAGTCAATGCTCAACAAACAATTGTTGGCTGACTAAATTACCCAAAGCAA
Organism: Hyaena hyaena; assembly: GCF_003009895.1. NCBI lineage: Eukaryota > Metazoa > Chordata > Mammalia > Carnivora > Hyaenidae > Hyaena > Hyaena hyaena. Next base: position 1,659,274 of record NW_024080737.1, on the reverse strand, counting down.
GTCATTCATTCTGTTAATTGAGTGGCTATGTGCCAGACTCTGAGGATACAACAGAGGACAAGGCAGACAAAATTTGAAGGTGGCCTATCACAAAGAAAAAGGACATTTATGTCTAGGGGTAATCCTATGATAATGTTAACTTACTGGTCTATAAGCACATTTTTATTTGTTATGTAGCAGATAGTAAACTTAGTGCCACCAAATGACTAAGTAATGTCATACTCACTTTTGGATAGACTAAAGTATAAAGAGAAAAGAAGGAAACAGGGCAAGGATATGAAAGAAAAAATAGGGGGAAAGGAGAAGAGAAGGTAGTTTGGTGATATCTCTATTCTCTGAAGACTTAAAGAAATTATCCTTCTCCTTCAACACTTACAACAGAAGGTAAGATTAGAACCATCCTAGCTGTTTATAAAACACGGCAAAACATATATCCAGGTGATTCTGTATTTCAAAGCAATCTCCCAAGAAAGTTCTATATTTATTCTAATGAAGCCATCAATCCTCAAAATACTCATAAGGCTGCCTTCTTCAAATTGCAGCCAGAGATGATTTACTAAGCACAGAAAAAAAAATTTATTTTTGATCCTACATGGTATTTCCCAGATTGATTTTCCTCCATAGTCACTCAACTTGCTTTCACTGAACTTACTGATATTGTTTTAAAAATCAAATTCTTCCCTAAAGGGCAAAGATACATCATACAGAGAATGTAATAAAACATTTGCTGCACTTGAGTCAATCCTCAGAAAAGAGTTCCAGAGATGTTTGAACAAAGACAGGGTCTTCTCGATGACCACTATAAAGAAGATAGCAGTCATTCAGATAAACAATGAAATCTAATTAATTGGACCTCCTTAAAAGTGGGGTATTTTGGATGATACAGGGATATAAGAAAATTAGATAACCAAAGTTATAAACAGAAGATTTAAACCTTTTTTATTTATTTCATGGTATCTTAGGACATATGATTCTGTACTTTTTAAGTACAGTATGTAGCTGATTTTTATCTTTCTCACTCATGGTCATCATAATGTCCATTAGTTATAAACCTATGTTATAAATATAGAAACAGTTAAAGATGTGTTTAGGGCTGTTTCTATTGTATACTGGGTCAAATTGCAATGTTTTTAAAATTTTAGTTTGCATTTATAGTTTTTCTCTCTTCTTATGCATGGGCAATCTTTCAGCTGCCATTCCTTCTTGTAATTAGTAAACCTGGCTCTTGCAAATTTCCTGCCTATGAAATTGCTGCTTCTAATATGCTAATGGGTTGAGCAACTATGTAATTGTGAAATGGTAGGGGTGGTGGGGTGAAATGAAGAGTCATGTAACTATAAGGTCTATGATATTTGCAAGAAGCAGGTTATTGGTATAGTTGAGGCAGGAAGAAACTCTGGGTGGCAATCAGCACTGCAGGTGTTCATCTTATCCCAGGGAGGACCAGAGATAAAACTTACTCCCCTGTGAACTAGACAGACTCCTACCCTGGAGTAGAGACTGATATGACTAGGGCAGTGTTGATGAGAAAGTTCTGAGACAATTAATTCTAAGCTGCTTGCTAGTCACTCCCAGACTTCTCCTCTTGGGGCAAATAGCTACCTTTGTAAAGAACTAAAAAAAGATTATAAATCTGCTAAGTTAGAAACCTGATATATATAAAATGAAATTAACAAAACAAAAAATAAGCCAAAAAATTGTAGGAAAAGTGAAAAACCAACAGCCAATTTTGCCTTTTGCGTACAGGGAATAACACAAGACAACAATTCTTGCCCTTATGGAACTTGGGTTCTTCTGGAATATACTAGTTACATCAACAAAGGTAAGTGGGATAATATCTCCCATTAGACTTCCAGATTGGATAAAACCTAACAAAATAAGAACCCAAAATGTGTGTTATATTATCAGATATGCATTTAAAACAAGAGAATTCAAAAAGAATGAGTAAAAATGTACCAGGCAAGTAAAAGCAAAAAGAAAGAAAGAAAGCAGGGTTGAGATATTAAGTACAAATAAGGTTAATTTAAAGACAAATTAACTGAGCAACAATATCTAGGATGGCTAAATGAACATGTTTTTTAGTATCCCTTCACTACTTGAACACCAAGAGTTATCTTTGTGGAGAGCCTTCAAGAAGAGGTATTGATAAATAACAGAGCAGAAAAATAGGAGCTAATAAAAGGAAAAAGTAATATAAAAAGATGTTTTTCTGTCACAAGATAATAGAATCCACCAATTATTGGTCCAGGTGAAATTCAGTAGTATAAGTATCACACATGGTCTTTTTGATTCTTTTCAATAAAATTCTAACACCAAACACAATGTGTATCCCATCTCTACTTTCACTAGCTATGTGACTTTAAACATGTTCTTTAACCAATTGAGGCTTTAGTTCAAACACTGTTAAATGAGTTGGTTGGATGTGATGGCCTTTCATGTGAAATATTTCTTTAATCCTGTGAAATTACTGTTATCAGTATATGTAATACCTTGATATTTGAAATATATACGGAATATGGACTTAAAATATTTTGAAAGAAATAATTATTGACTGCACCTTTCACTTTTCAGTGTTACAACCTCTTCTTTTGTCTGATTCAGAAGAGTTTTGGTTATCTGTAGTTCATTTTCTGCAAAGTTAATTCTTCTTTTTATGTCTTCTTCTTGTCTTTCTTTTGCAGTCAGTTCTTCCTGTAAAGTTTTATATATTTGTTGACAAGCCATTAAAGAATCCTCTTTCTCTTTAAGCAATCTGGTATGCCTAAAATGGAACAGGAAAAAAACCCAATACACATTAGGCACTATATTTTTATGTTTATCAAAGATATATGAAAATCTCATTTGAAACTAAAGACTATAATTTTAATTTTAAAACAATGTTTTAAATACTAAGAAAATGGATAGTTCTGTGGTATTAAAACTTCTCCATCTAGAAGGAGACAAAATCAATGAACAACTTCAAGATACTACAAACTTAAATTTAGGTATTATATGTGTAAATAATATGATAAGAAAAACTTAGTACATCTCAAATAAAATGTTACTTAAAACATGATTTCAAATTCAATTACTAAAAATATTAATTTAAAAATTTGCAATGTATACCGTGACTCAGAAATAATGGATTCGAACTTCAGTTTTCTAAGTTCTCTTTGACAGTCATCAGCTTCATTAGATTTATTCCTAAAATAATATGAAAGAAGTTCAAATATTTTATTTTAAAATAGTTCAAGTGTAAATGTTTTCCTTTTTAAAAAACATTTTTTCCTTTATTACTTTTTTAATCTTTATATCCTATTTGTGGCTATATATGCATACTTCCTTGAAATTAGAAATATATAGTCAAAGGGTGTTTTTCTTTGCCAAAAAGTAATCTGTTAGTTCAACAATGTGTTTTCTATATAATTTTATTCATCCATAAACGGAAATTTCTTAACATCTTTGTATTATTATTTCTTTAAAGAAATAAACATTCAGGCCACTGCTATAATGGCTAAGTAGGCTCCTATCAGACTGGTCTGCATATAAATAAAAAGTCTAAATTTTGGACAACATTAAAAAGAAAAACCCTATTTGAAAGCATTGAAAAGTGAACAAAAGCAAGAAGATTCTGGAGGGAAGCTGACATGGGGAATGAGGTGACAGAATGGGAGTCAGGTTTTCAAACCTGAGGCCCCAGTCTGTACCATGCAGGGGAATTAACATTCTGATATAAAACAGTCTGGCCGAAAGAATGAGAGTATAGTGTTTGGGTCAACCATAGGTACTGGAAAGTAAGGAGTGACTCAAAATAGGAAAGAGCCACAGACAGACAGTCCCAATGCATACAGACTCTACCCACATACCTGGCGGAGCCCTGAGCTATACATGCACAGGGCATGCCCAAGATAAAAAAATTAAGCAGAGATTTGAGCTGTTGCCCTAGAGACAGACTTTACAGTCTGAGAGCAATCAAATTAACTGCCTGCTTAAAGCAACACCACTCCCACCCCCCCAATAATAGTATTTGGAGAAATATAACAGAATCCAGAATTTCTATAATATACTATTCAGAATGCCCAAGATATAATAAAAATTACTCAACACAGGAAGAAATAGAAAAGCATGACCTATTCTCAAGAGAAAAGATAGTTAATAGGGACTGCCTCTGAGATGACCTAGATACTGAAGTTAGCAGGCAGGGATTTTTCAAAGAGCAGTTATAACCCTGCTCAAAGACATAAAGAAAAATCCGCTCTAATTAGTGAAAAGATGATAAATCTCAGCAGAAAAACAAACCATTAAAATGAACCAAATGGAAATTCCAAAACTGAAATAAACATATGTCTTCCTCTCATATAATTGGGATCTGTAACAATACTCAAAAAGTTAATATATTAAGAAAGAGTAGTATTCCAGTTTAAGTTTGTATAGGCTGCTTATTAATAAGCCATTATCTGAATGTATCTTAAAATAGCTTATAAACTGTACAATGAAGTATGTTTGTTAGATGGCCAATGAGTTTGTCCTACTTGCAGAGTGACTTTAATTTTTTTTTTTTTTAATTTATTTCTGAGAGAGAGAGAGACAGCATGAGCAGGGGAGGGTCAGAGAGAGAGGGAGACACAGAATCTGAAACAGGCTCCAGGCTCTGAGCTAGTTGTCCGCACAGAGCCCGACGCGGGGCTCAAACCCACAAACTGTGAGATCATGACCTGAGCTGAAGTCGGACGTCCAACCGACTGAGCCACCCAGGTGCCCCCAGAGTGACTTTAATTTCTAATAAGTAATTGTTTGCATCATGAACATACACAACATTCATTTATTTTAAACCATTTTTACTGTAAATATAAAATTATATGCTACAGAGAACTGCATAAAATAATTATATAATGAATTATAAGGAGAAAACTCCTATAACTACCATTCAGGTAAAAACATAAAACCTGACCAGCTACCCTAGAAGCATCATGTCCATGATCCAATCGCAGGCAACCCCCTCCTCTCCGAAATAACCATTTTCATGAATTTTATGGTAATCGCTTTGATTTTCTTTAGAGTTTTTTAGCCAAGTTTTATCTTTGAACACTATATTTTAGTTTTACTTTTTCTTTTGTAAGAACATCTTCTTAAAACATGTCATTTCCTTTATTAACTGCTTTTTGAAAACTAGATTAAGGTACTGACATATAATTAAGTGCATATACTTTGTTATGTCTGACATATGTATTAAGCCCATGAAACCATTACCAGAATCAAGTAGCACATGAGCGTATGAGCATACTCAGAGCTTACATCTTGGTCTCTAAGGCCATTCCTATTCAAAGGAAGCAGGACTACTCAGAGAAATGGCTGATTCCAAGGTTGGGGCAGTGTAAGGATACCTGAAATATCTTGTTATGCCACAAAGTAAGGAAGTACTCATAAATGATGATGAAACCAGGTTCCAATGTTACAGGAGCAGAAAGAGAAAGAAGGAAGAGGGGCAGGGGAAAAGGTGAGGAAGAAAGCAAATGGGTTAAAATGTTAATCTGGATAAAGGCCATTTGGGTCCTCTTTGTAATACCATTATGTTTATAACTTTTTGTAAGTTTGAAGTTATTTCTGAATAAAACATTAGAAATGAAGGAATAAGGAAAAGATTGACATGCCATTAGAAAGAGGGCAAAGATTATGATCAGGTGAGTCACAAAGGAAAAAATACAGAGTTGAATATGCAGGAGTACAATTTTTCATCAATCTAGTTCTTTCAAAGTTATTATACCCACTATTAGCTAGGTAGGGGAGAAATGGGTATTTACAAACACTGCTGAGAATAAAATTAGTACAATCTTAATGAATCACTAAGCATTAAATATCTAAAATTATTTAAGTTTGATTCAAGCAAAAATTATCCAAGGGAAATACATGTGAATAGAAAGATTTCTCTATATGAATTTCAAAGTACCCTATTTATAAAAGTGAAAATTTTAGAAATTCTAAAAACAAAAGATTAGTAAACAAGTTATATTTATCCATTGGATAAATATAAATTGGAATACTATATATCCATTTAATGGTTATCTATAAATGTGTGGCACCTGGGTTGCTCATTGCTTAAGTGTCCAACTCTTGATTTTGGCTCATGTCGTGATGGTTTGTGAGATCAAGCCCCATGTTGGGCTCTGTGCTGATAGCACTGAGCCTGCTTAGGATTCTCTCTCTCCTTCTCTCTATGCAACTACCCTGCTCACGCATGCTCTTTCTCTCTCTTTCTTTCTCAAAATAAATAAATAAACTTAAAAAGTTATAAAAAATAGTTCTCTATAAATGTATTGTATAATGACATGGGTATATCACTAAGTGAAGACATGTTAATAAGTTTATACAGTACTTAGAAAAAGTAGACTTTAAGAAGAAGTCCTTAGAAAAAAGGACTAAAAGGATTTATCACAATACAACTATGATTTTCTTTTTTATATATTCCTGTATTTTCCAAGTTTTATATATTTGCTTTGAAATAAAACAAAAATGTTTCTTTAAAAAATGCTTTGAGCGCAGAGTAATAATGTATGGAAGTGTTGAATCACTATATCTATAACGGAAACTAATGGAACACTGTATGTTAACTAACTGGAATTAAAAGTAAAACTTTTAAAAATGCTTTGAAGGTCAGCAGCCCCATCATGATATTCATTCTATGTTCAGACTCATATACAATTTTCCAAATCCAGAGGAAAGGACAATAGTTGTTTTAGTGGTTATTTTGCTAACCGTGTGTTATTTTGCTGATCTAGGGAGACTACCATCCCAAGGACTGCCCTCACCAGGGCCAGCTCCCACCCCCATGCCAGTTAAGCCATTCTTTCTATGTTCCACCCTTCATGACACAATTGTTCACTTCATTAGGGTGGGGAGTGGGAGAATTGGAGGGAATAGAAAGAAAGCCTACATCTCTTTAAATACTGAATTCCTTCTTTACTCTCAGCAAACGGGGTTAATATTTTCCCTTAAACTGCTTTGCATAAGCCTTCAGAAAGGCCCCTGCTGCCCCTGCCAATCAACGTAAAGGAAATAAGGTGTAATGATTGTATGTTTTTCTTGATTTGAAAGGCAAGTTTCTATACCATTCCACTGCTTCATATGAAACAGCCATTCTCAAACTGTTTCCTTGATACTTCCACTTTGCTGTCCAAAAAGCATTCCAAATCCAATACATCAAAAGCATAGTTTTCTTAATCTCTCATCCCATATCTATTTCTTTTATAGATTTTCCCACTTCAACAAATGATACCAACACAATAATGATATGAATAGGGCAGCACCTTATATATCTCATGCTACTTCAAGACAGCTCTTACTTCCTTGTTACGGTTGAGAAAACAGAGACTAGGGAGAGAAGTCACATGCCTGAGGTGACATAACTACTAGGTAGTAATGCTGGAAGCAGTCTGGATCCGGAGTCGAGGCTCTGAGTCACTATACTCAACTATCTCTCCATTGTCTACCCTAATGCTGAAAATCCCCAAATCTCACCCTTTATTCTTTCCTTCCCAGGTCTCTTGCTCCCCAGGCACAGCTACTCCACCAATAAATCCTGTCAGATTGGGCCGACATATATTTCTCTCCATCTCAACACTATAGCCTTACAGTCAACCAGTCATGCTTCACTCGCATGAACACACACTATCCCACCTGGTCTTGCTGACTGGTCTTGTACCCCCACTCCAGTCCTCTCTCCATGTAGCTGCCACGTCCACCTTTTAAAACAAATCAGATCAGTTCACCCTTCTGCCAAACATTTTCCAATAGTTTCCCGTCATCCTCCACATAAATCCAAAATCCTCAGTAGGCTCTAAACACACTGGTGTATTAAAATTTCTTATTGTTGCTACAACAAACTGCCACAACTTTAGTGGTTTAAAACAACACAAACGGATTATCTTACAGTTCTAAGGCAAGAAGTCCTAAAATCAAGATAACACAAGGGCTGTGTTCCTTCTGGTGGTTCCAGGGGAAAATCTCTGTGTCATTGAATTTTCTAGCTTCTAGATACCACCATACTTTCTTAGCTTGTGCTCCCTTCTTCTGTCTTCAAATCACAATATTTCAAACATTGCTTCCATCTTCACATCTACTTTTGTGACTTTGACCCTCTTGTTTTCCTCTTATAAGGACCTTTGCAATGATATCTGGCTTGCCTGAATAACTCAGGATAATATCCCTCTCTCAAAATCCTTAAGTTAATCACACATGCAAAGTTCCTTTTGTTATGCAGAGTAACATACTCACAGATCTCAGGGATTAGGACATGAAAATCTTTGGGGGCCATTATTCTGTCCACCACAACTGGCCTTCCTCATGTCTTGAACTTGGTCATCAAGTTTACCTGGTCTTCCTTATGTCATCAGCTTTCAAAGCTTCATTATCACTCTCTCACTTTAGCAAGCATTACTGGTTACAGCTTTCTTCCTGGCCATAGAGTCCAATTATCATCTTTTTTTTCAGGATAAATCCTGCTTGTCTAAACTAATTGCGGTAGTCTTGTTCCCCTTGCCAGTGATTCATTTAGGAGAGGGTACGTAAAGGGTTCCAGCCAAAGAGCTGTAAGGAGAGGGCTCTTTGGTGGCTTCTGGGAAAAAATTGTTTTCTCCCTTCTGAGGAGACACCAGAAAAACAGGCCCTTCCTGTCTTCGGCCTGGTCACATTTGGATGCGGTACCTGGAACTGTAGCCATCTTGTAATCACAAGGGACTTAGGCTTGGGGTTAAGCCAGTGCTAAGGACAGCAGGATGGAGACAGAAAGGACATCAAGATCCAGGATGATTGAGCCACTGGATCCACTAAATCTGAAACCACTCTACCTCTGTTACTTGTAGCTCAAAGCATCTTTACTGATTAAATCTGTTTTCAAATATATAACAAATTCTTATAAACCTTGGAAAATATTTTCTTATGAACCTTAGGAAAAAATGAACTTCAAGTTCATCCATTTAAAAACTGCCTCTTCCTCTTAAGTAAAAATCCACAAAACTTATATCCAAACCTTTAAAATTCTTGAAACAAAAATTACCCTAAGTTGGATAGGTGAAAATCATCCCCACCTCCAACTCCCACAAAGGTGAGGATTAAAAATTTAAAGAAACTTTATTTCACAGCACTTCCAATTTCTGGAAGATCTAAAAGGTTTGGGTATAGATAGTAAATCTCCAATTTATAAAATTGTATAACAAAAATTTTGAGTGAATTATTTTGACTTCTGGGAACCTCCTGAGCTCTGAGCATGCTGAACAGTCCCAGGCTCTGATCCTAAATGCCCAACCTACTCTATCCTCGTTGTGAAGGAGGATGGATGGAGTAGAGATGGAAAAGCAAGATACAGTCAGCATAGAGAAAGGTCTCCAGCAGCTGGGGCCATTTAAGTAGGTCTTTCATAACACAATTTTCTAAAAGTGGATACTCTGTCCATTTTCTAATTTTAAGAAGCTCTTATAGGGGCACCTGGGTGGCTCAGTCGGCTGAGCATCTGACTCTTGGTTTTGGCTTAGATCACCATCCCAGGTAGTGGGATCAAGTCCTGCATCAGGCTTCATGCTGTGAGTGGAGTCTGCCTGAGATTCTTTCCCTCTCTCCTTCTGCCTCTCTCCCCTGATTGTATGCTCACTCGCTCTCGCTCTCTCTCAAATTAAAAATAAAAAAGTTCTTTTATCAGCAGGAAGCACCAGTTTTAGAACCTGAAACAAAAGTATCAGCATTTTTGCAATTGGATAGTGATTTCCTCCAGGTAATTTATTTGATGGACTTTAATGAGGTGGTATTTCTCACTCCAACTCCAGTCTACTCTGACTCTTATTTCTCAGCACTTACATTATAAATTATGTTAAAAATATAATTAATAAAAAATACCACAAAGCATATGTCAATATTAAATGGGAATGTTCCTTATATATATAGAAACTTCTGTGCCAATTGATCCAGTAAAAATCAATTCATATAACAACCATTGAGCTTTATTATTTTTCCTCAGTACGCTTATTTCTGTAGTTAGCTTCTCTCCTAACTTGCCAGGACCCTGTTCTATATGTTGAGTCTTGATGGGTCCATAAATTCCCTTTTAGTTTAGTTAGGTATGAGCCCAACTTTTCTATTCCTGGAATGTGCCTTTGTCACTTATTGAGCTACAAGAGTCAAAGTCACACAGTAGCTGTGGCCTGATTAGGTTGCCCTCCACATGAGGCATCCATATGGCCAAAGTCCTCCCTAATCTAGAGAGTGCGGAAGAATGATTTTTTTTTTTTTTTTTTTTTTTGGCACTCACCATCTTGCTTCTCTTTTTTATGCTTAAAAAGTTGCTTCCTGGGCTCAGTGAGTCATCCAAGGACCTCCTGTCACTCATTCCTTCAACCTTAGCCATCATATACAGATGGCTGAACTACTATATTTACTGTACTATTAACCACAGTGTTATAAAGCTTGAATATTTGTTTCCTCTTGTTTTTCAAAAACAAATTATTTTGTGACAAATAATTCATGTATACATCATTTTGGAAGGCCTTTTTCGAATTTGTTCTTCCTTGTGCTGTTAAGAATCTTATTAAACACACTGTTCTTAGGAGTAGTTCATAGTCAACACAACAGTTGGTTGCTAAGCATTCTAAATATTTATATTTCTTACGAGATCCACTCTTCCAAAATGTAGGAACTGAAAACCAGAGCTACAGATTATATACCACAAAGAAAAAAATCTATTTTTCGAAGATTACATAAATTCTATTTTAGTGTTATAATTATAGATGTATGATATTTATACCATAAAGTAATTTTTGAAACTTCTGTTCTAAAAAAGTTAATGCTCTGGATATTTTATAAGGGCATATTCTTATCTGTTGTTTTCCAATATTTTCTTTCTCACTTATATAAAGTGTAAGTACTCCAGCATTTCAAAGATATTCAAAGATGCTTCTTCAAAGATACTACCTTTTTGAACTTAAAATTAGCAATTTTATAAAACAACTTCAAAGTTGTTTCTTCTGGATAGATAAGAAAGAGAATGTTAAGAGAAAAAAATTAGAGAGTATTTCACATTAAGTTACATTTGAACAACCAGGGAAACCTTCCATACAAGAATAAGTTAAGTTCCTTACTGAGGGAAAGAAATATTTCATGTATTTAAAAATATTTATAGGTCCTTTAATATACAATATAGGCCAGAAAAGTACCTGCGAAAAGCAGGAGACCACACTCACAGAACTAAATCACTGCCAAAGAGTCACAGAGAACACGTGGTAGGCGTGGGGGAGGATCTTTCTAAAAATCTTACAGGTTGTTCAATGTTCATCTTACGTGAGCTTTTCTTTATAGTTGTCAATCTCTGTCACTGCCTTCTGAAGTTTTAGCCCAAGTGCCTCTACTTGACATTGTAAACCTGAAATGACACAATGTATTAATCTGATTAGTACATGCTAAATGTCCAGATATTTTCATAGTGTAAACCATATTCTTTTAGAATTGCCACTCAGCTCCTGTAGCATACTGCCGCTGTTTACTCCACTTTGCCTGGATATGCAGCTCATCTCTTCTCTGAAACCCCATGGAAATAATGGTTTTTGACAGATCCAATTTATTGGCCTCTTTCTGCCGCCAACATCTTGCTAATTTTCAAGCACCTAATAGCTCAAATTTTACTGATGTTTTTAAAGGAAATTTATGTAGCTGACACACATATGAATGATGTGATCATGTGGCTAATCTCTGAAACACCTGACTGCCTGAGTTCGCTCTTGTGGTCTGGAACTGAGAAGTATCACTGAAGCCTCCTGGTAGAACTGAAATAGACAACCATGTGCATTGCTCCTGATAAAGGATTTGTTAACTCTGGGTAGCATCTAATAGGCATTTTAATGACTTTCAAAGCCAAGAATATACAAGCAGGAAGTTGGCTTCCATAGTCTGGGGAATTCAAGCAGTGTTTGAGGAAGATTATTCATGAATCCGTGTCTAACGTGTGTGGACACAGAACTGAAACTAAACTAGAAAGAACAAATGGCTTGAATGAAGTGGGTCTTGCCATTAGCCTGTGTGTGGGAACTATGATCTGAGCCCCCACTGCAATGACAGCCCTTGGTGGCACTCTTTTTGAGTAGACTGACACAGATGAACTAACTGGTTTCTATGGAGAAGATAATTTAGCACACTGGAATTACAAAATTTCTATGTTATATCTGTTCAGATGTTTTAATAACATTTTTAATAGTAAACTTTAAAATCTTTATGCATCCATACACATACATAACATTTCTATTTATATCCTCAATCTGCCTTCTTAGCTTTGTTTTATGAAGAAAAGTTTAAATCAGAAACAAATTCACTCTAAATGAATGTTTTAATTAGTATTTTCCAGACATTAGTATAAATCTTTGTTTATCAGCACTTTCACATACATTATTTAATTTTGTCTCTCAAACTTCTATCTGGTGCAAATTGCCGCATTTTTCAGATGAGAAAAAAGGGAGAGCTTCTCTGATTCTTTTGCCTGGTATCTTCCAATGGACAAACGCATTAGCCAACAGTTTAGACTGAAGGTTTTAACTTAGCCAAAGTGATCAACTTGAGAGGATAGCCCCTCAAAGTAAGATTCAGTATGGTAGATAATATTTGTGGGGTACACCTTTCCCAGTGACTGAGTAATTACATGAAGGAAAAGGTAACATATATGTAAAGAATTTATTTTTGAGTACTACTTTCCGGAACAAAGTGGTTTCTTATGAATGTTGCACAATGTATTGCTTTGTTATTAGGTTCATATGGATTTGCAAAGAGGTTCTATTCACTAAGGCACAGCCAAAATATTTCAACCCATCCTCTGAAGAATAAGGAGGGATGAGGGATGGAGGTTACTGTTTATTGATGGTGCCCTATGTGGTACTATGAAAAAATGCTTTCTCCTGTATCATTTCACTCATAACACAACTACTATGAAAGACAGATACACATTTTATTTTTACCAGTGAAGGAGGACCTGAGTAAATAACTTATCAAAGGTCACATAACTAGTTAGATGTGATCCTGTGATTCAAACTCAGGTTGGACTCATCCCAAAGTCCTTACCTTTCTAACTCTCCTACATGGACTCAAACTGTAAAAGCTGCAAGGGGATATGATATTTGTCCATGAAAGTATGGTTCATGTAGTTATAGATCTATTTAACATATCTAAGAATCTTCAAAGAGATATACTTAACAAATGAAAAGTATTATTTTCATAAAATATGTAATAAATTAGCAGATTAACTCCAGGACTTGGTTTAGATGTAATTTTTGAAAATTCAAAATTTAATGTAATTAATGAAAGATATTAAGACAAATATGGTATCACTGTGACCAATTTTATGAGACTGACATCAGAGAGAACTATTATGCCTTCTTATTAATGTCCCTTGGTGCTTTTGTCAGGACATAATCTTAAACTAGATAAAGCATGGGTCTGAGCCCATCTAATAAACTTCATGTTATCACTCCTAAGTACAGCTATTATTAAGAGGAAGAACTGATTACTTTGAAAACAAACTCTAGATAATTGGTTCTTGATATGTGAATTTTATCCAGTTCTCAATTACCTGCTAATTAGTAGAACAGTAGATAGTAAAAATGACAGCATGTTTACAGAACTGGAAAGTATTCTTAAGATCACATTTGAATATACTTGTACATCATAGTTCCAGAATTTAGTATGTTTAAGGGAAAATAAACTACAGTCATGACCCAGTATACTTTCCAGTATTATTTTCTCTGTATACCCACCCGAATATCCCTTTCTCCGTTTCAAGGTAATCATAGATAGCTTGGTCTAATTTGCAGTGCCCAATGAGTGAAGAAGCCACTTACTTCAGAAAATTTACTATGTATTTACAGCGTCTCTGAGTCAAAAGAGGGAAAAGAAATAAACGTTTTATTCTACAACACAAAAACTATAGAAGGCTGCCAGGTGAGGTAAATGGAAACGGAAAATGTAAGCAATGTCAACAAAGAAATCACTTTATATAAACAAAGAAGATACCACATAGAACTCAGGGAAAAAAAAGGATTCATTATGAATACTCCATAGTGTAAACAGACCAGCAGTGTATAATTAAGAGTTAATATATTTTCATGGCTGTTTTTTGTTGTTATTGTTGTTGCTTGATTTTTAATTTTGGTTACATTTTCTCTAATAAAGAAGTACTAAGAATAATTTTAAAAACACACAGAACATGTCTTCACTATTCCGAATAAGGAATAAGCACACTATTAGTTTATTATTGGTTCTGGTAGACTAGTAGGGTCGTGCTGTTTTTGGAAGCAGAGTCCCCAGTTCCTGTCCTTAATAAAGGAGCATAGTTAGGATAAGAACCAGAAAGATTAAGCCACCTGCACAAGACAGCTCCTTCAGTTCCTGCGGCAAAGAGTTCTTAAATAAGTGTATTGTTCTGTGCAGTCCTTCTCTATAGCGAAATAAATTCAACTTCAATTTTCTGTCATTCAGTATGACATTGGATTATGAGGCAAAAGGCCTTAAATGCCTACAAAAAGAAAGGAAGCATTGGCTTTAAACACCATGCAGATGTAAGGCGGAACCCATGGAAACAATCCAAAATTTACAACAGCAAATTCTACTATGATTTGACTGCGTTCTTTACAGATATTAAATAAGAAGCAAATGATTTTAAATGAACAAGACAAAAAAGAGCTCTTAGCCTCTCTTCACATGAAGCCAGCTGCTTGCTGGATAGCATTACACAGGCATCAGATTTGGAGTAATTAGTCATTTAAGAGAATGCTGTTATTCTAAAAGGTTTCTAGAAACTACAAATACAAAAGGTATTCATAGTTATTTTATAGAAGGATATAAAACATTACAGTCACTTCGAGAGTATATTCAGGATAATGTTTGAGAAAACAATGACTAGAACCTTCATAGTGGAAAGATATTTCAAGCTTAAATCTTTCTGGATAAATAAAAAAATCTGGTTCAAAGTGGAGGAAACAGTCTAGGTTCAAGAAGCAGAATGAGAGGGTGCCTGGGTGACTCAGTTAGTTAAGCGTCTGACTTGGCTCAGGTCATGATCTCACAGTGTGTGGGTTCAAGCCCTGCTTCGGGCTCTGTGCTGACAGCTCAGTGCCTGGAGTCTGCTTTGGAATCTGTGTCTCATTTTCTCTCTGCCCCTCTCCCATTCGTGCTCTCTCTCTCTCTCTCTCAAAAATAAATAAATGTAAAATTAAAAAAAGAAGAAGAAGAAGAAGAAGAATAAAACCAAACAAGCAGAAGAATTGGCCCCCAGAGATCCAGATCAAGGGGAATTGTTTTTAATGAGAAATTGAAGACTGTATATATATGTAATATCTATATACATATATATATATATATATATATATATATAGTGCTGTATATATAGTTTAGAGACGAATCTTGCTTGTACAGTCAAGGATGATAGCATGCTCTGTACAAAGGATCAACTCAGTTCTATGTGTTCAAGGCACAAAAGAAGACAAAGGTTAGAGAACTTGATGTGGAAGTGGGGGGTGAGGTTGAAACTAATTAAAGACAACTCATTGGATTCTTGGAATAGCTGGAGGGGTATGTAATAACAAGGACAAGGGGATTGTTAATTTCATTTTTTTTAAAGATATTTGGATATATTATTTGGATTTGGGAATAATTCATTCCACAGGGAACCATTCTACAGTGTTTGTGAACTTAATGTATGCTTTTTAAAAAATTTTTAATGTTTTATTTTATTTTTGAGAGAGATAGATAGAGACAGAGTGAGCAGAGGAGGGTCAGGGAGAGAGGGAGACTCAGAATCTGAAGACAGGCTCCAGGCTCTGTCTTCTCATGAACCATGAGATCATGACCTGAGCCAAAGTCAGACGCCTAACCGACTGAGCCACCCAGGCGCTCCTAAAGTACACTTTTTAACTTGCTTCTTAGGTGTGAAAAAAAATAGTACTTTATGCAGGTGTTTTTAAAAACTGCGCAAGTGGTGTTAAGCTATAAATCTCATTTTAATTCCTACTTGTCTTCACTACACGTTGTTTTTGAGATCTACCCACATAGCCATACACAGATATGATTCATTCCTTTCTGTCATATAATGTCTAATGCATGCACCTATGTATTTTACTGATCTAGTCCCATAGTGATGAAACCTACTTGCTTGCAACTTTGTGTCACCACAAATAATCCTGCAACAAAAGCTTTTTACCCGTATTCTTGTGTACTTTCAAGGGAATTTTTCTGGAGTAAGAGGTCACAGGCATACACATACTTCACTAATGCCAAATGGTTCCCAGGATGGAGCACCAGTGTATCCTCCCACCTCACTCAATGAAGTCCTCTGCTTTCCTATATTTATTAAAAAGAGCTTTTTACGGGCAGAAGGGTGCCTCAGTCAGTTAAGTGGCCTACTTTGGCTCAGGTCATGATCTCACTGGTTCATGAGTTCGAGCCCCGCATCAGGCTCTTTGCTGCTCGCTTGGAGCCTGGAGCCTGCTTCAGATTCTGTGTCTCCCTCTCTCTGCCCCTCCCCCACTCACATTCTATCTCAAAAATAGTAATTTTTTTTTAAAAAGATATACATTTTTTTTTGCCAACCCACAGGGTGCAAAGTAGTATCTCATTGGTAATCTGCAATTCTCTGCTTACTGCTGAAGCTGATCATCTCATCTTACACATCTTAGTCAGTCCTGTCTTTTTTTTCATGATTTGCCTTTTCCCCAGTCTCTTTTCTGTCTACTCTAATCGAGTTTTCTTCTTCATTTTTTTACAAATAGCTCTTTTTAAAGTTATTAATGACATACTACCCTGGCAATTCCAAAATTCAGTTCACCATTCTTCCATAATTAAAACGTTTAGCAGCATTTGACCCAATTGTTTGCTTTCTCTTTGAAACACACGTGTCTCCATTATACTATATACTTTCTGGTTTCCTCCCACCTCATTGGCTATTGTTTCCTCAGTCTCTATTGATGGTCCTTATTCTTAGATATACTCTAAATGTTAGGAAGCACCAGAGTTCAGTACATAGCCCTTTTCTCTACCTGCATTTTCTCTCTAGCAGATCTCATCTAGTTTCATGGCTTTGAATAGCATCTATATAAAGTTGTCTTCCATCAGCATTATCATAACTAGTAAGTGTTGAGTCCTTACCATGTACCAAGCACTATATTGTAAGTGCATTATACTAATTTAGTCTTCACAATGTAAACTACATAGAATGCAAATTCTATGATAGCAGAAACCTTATGTTATATTCATAGTGTTTGAGACATGGAAAATACTCAAAAATTAATTGTTGAATGAATGAATGAAATTTTGCAGATAGTAGAAATAAGGATGCTAGTAAATAAATGTTTAAAATTATGTACCTACGGTTAAAAGATATGGAACCAAAAGAGTTGTACAGTTTTCATTCATAATACCTAATATTCATCTAGGCATTAAAATGTAACTTTCTTATTAATAGGTCCTTCTACTTCAGTAGGCACTTATGGAGTATCTACTCTGTTATAGGTAGGGTCTATGCAAACCGGAATCAGTGTATAAATATCAATAAGATATATCCCCTTGTCATTAGAAAACTTATAGTCAAGAGCCTCATTTTGCCTTCAAGAATGATGACTTAGGTTTTAAATAACAAATCAACTCCTTTAAACCCAAACCTGTTTTATTTTTCCAATATTTTAAATAATTGTATTTAGTTAGGTAGTTAATTACGTGGTTGAAAATGTGGGATTTTTGATCAGATATAAGTGATATGAATGAACATAATCAGTAGGCTGCATTCAGTTAACATTTATGTGTATATATTTTATCACAGTTTGATAAGCTTAGACCTTTACAAAAGTAATGTTTCACTTAATTTTTTAAATGAGCATTAACAGAAGAAACCTTTCAGATGTAAGAATATATACGAATAATAGAAGAAAGTTCTATAATGAGTATTCAACTCTATCAATTGCAAATTAACATATTTTAACTTTAGCAAACATTTCACAAAGCTCAGATGGTTATCTAGCCACTTGGAAAATTCATTTCATTTTAGGGTTTATATTTCAGAGGTTTGATTCACATCTATTTTGAAACAAGTATACTTGAAGTACATTAACATTTTCCACATAATGCCAGAAAGGACTGAAATAACATTTGGAGATTTTAATACATCAGATGCTGGAACAGGTGTGGATATACAGCTAAAAAATTGCAATTCAGTCCAGATGTAGTTATGTTAAAACCAGAAAATTATTTAGCTAGGTATGTGTTGGGAAGGGAGAGTCGGGATATTCATTAAATCAAGCTAAGGAGATAATGAGATATTTAAAATTTGGAAGTCAATTATATTCTGATATTAAGAATCAAGAATTTGCTCCAGAATGCAAAAAAAAAAAAAATGTTTGTAAATGTTCACTGGAGTTTATTCTGAACATTAAACCAAGCCAATATAACAGGAATATAATGGTAACTTATGGAGGGCCTTATGAAATATTACAAATTATGGATGGATAAGATAGGTGGAGACTTAAATTCAATTTTCATTAGTCTGGTTAAAACTACTCTTTCTCAACTGGCAAACAGAAATAATACATCATCTATATCATAGGAACAATCTTGATGGATTTAGAAACTTCTGAATATTTTAGAACAGTACTTTGTTTTCTGACAAATTTGTACATATAAACAAATTCACGAGCCATACACATATATGTTATAATGAGAATCTTCAAGACTAAAAAATACTAGTAATGGATATGGACATGGACCTATAAAGAATAGGTATTAGCTAAAAACATTTGTGGGGTAAAAAGAAAAATACTTAGGGTTAATAATAAAGTAAATGAATAAATGGAAGATAGAGAAGTTTAGATCTAAAAATATTTAAGATATTTTCAAATAGAGTCATATATCATATAAACTCAGTTTCTTTAATAAATTAGTGTGTTTTGTAATCAGAATGCTTGCAGAGATTCCTGTATACAGGATACCTTTATGCGAAACCATGAAGGAGATGAAGTACATCTTTAGGCACAGGGAATTCTGATTTTTCCTTTCCCCTTGTTGTGCTAGGATGGCAGTAAAATAGGAAAGGGCAAGAACTTCGTCAAAAGTTTGCTTTCATGCTACAAAATTACTTTGTGCTAATTGCATTAAAAATTATAACACACAGGGGCGCCTGGGTGGCTTAGTCGGTTAAGTGTCCGACTTTCGCTTGGGTCATGATCTCGCGGTTCGTGGGTTCGAGCCCCGCGTCGGGCTCTGTGCTGACTGTCAGCTCAGAGCCTGGAGCCTGTTTCAGTCTGTGAATCCCTCTCTCTCTGACCCTCCCCTGCTCATGCTGTCTCTCTCTCTCTCTCCTAGAAATAAAAAAAAAAATTAAAAAAAAATTATAACACACAATTATATAATTTAAAGGTATCAAGCAAAAAAAAAAAAAAAAACCAAACACATTTTATAATCTGAAGACTAAAGAGATCATAAGGCAACACTAACAGATATGTGAAAAGATTTAGCTAGGATGTTTAACACAATATCATTTTAACAGAAAAAAAAAGTAAAAACAACTGTCCAAACCTAGGATGCAATTAAATAATTATGATTCACACTAAATGAAAATACTACGAATATTTTTGACATGGAAAAACTTCACAAAGGGGAAAAGGGAGGTTGGAAATTATAAAACTCTACTGTTCCATTCTTATAAAAATATATATTCAAAACAGAGAGTCTTATAGGATATACATCAAATGTTTATAACTCTCTGTGAATGTCGAGATTTCCTAGTTGATAGTGAACATGGCTTGTTTTGGTAATAAGAAACAAACAAAGAAAAATCATATTAAAGTAGCCTAAAATATACCCATACCCATCTCATAACCCATCCCATAACCCATTAGCAGTTCCCATAACCTGTCACCAGGTATCTGCTGTCCTCCAGATCTCTTCACCTGCCCCTTATGGAAATTTGTGCTTACCACCAGTACTGGAAGTGATCTGGCACCATAGTTCTCCTGAAGTTTAAATTAATGATAACAATATATATGTTTTAATGCTCCTAGGCACTAGAGTTCAAAGGTTAAGAGCCCAAATTTTGGCAGCCCAGTTCTGGAACCAGGATCCAATTCTGCTGATTAGTAACCATGTAGCTTTGGGAAAATGACTTCATTCCCTAAACCTCAGTAATCTCATCTGTAAACTGAAGATAATAAAAGTGATTAATCTAAGAGGACAGGAGGGTAATAATAAGTGAGTACGCAATGACTATATTGTGCCTGGCACTTCGTGAACATTAGCTGTTATTTAGGTTGCAGTGGGAAAGCTACCTGAACTCATGGGAATGA
The DNA here is from genome assembly GCF_003009895.1 of Hyaena hyaena. Classification (NCBI taxonomy): domain Eukaryota; kingdom Metazoa; phylum Chordata; class Mammalia; order Carnivora; family Hyaenidae; genus Hyaena; species Hyaena hyaena. Next base: position 1,638,947 of record NW_024080737.1, on the reverse strand, counting down.
TTTTTGGGTTTTTTTTAATGATATAAGGATAGTATTAGTGGTTAGCAAGTAGGAGAGAGATGCTGGTAAGAGATAAGAGACATTGGACACAGGGCACATGGGGTGGTGATTTTTTTCTCATTCAGTCAGTGTTGTTATTGCTCATGCTATTGGCCGAGAAATGTGGCTGTCTATGAGCAGTAGGTGCGTTGTGTGCCTAAGTGAGTCCATGTATGAAAGAATGACTCGTGAGTATAGGCTGGAGTGTGTCCATATGGGTGTTAGGGACAAAGCAAACAAACACTTTCTTTCCACTGCTTGGATGAAGTTGTCCTGAAGATTCAGCATGCTTTGGGTAGAACTCATGTGATATGACACAGATCTGTTCCTGAACAAGCCTAGACTTCATCACGATAGGTACCTAATTAATAATGCTAAATGACCAAATTAATTGGTGATTGGTGACTGAATGGGAAGAAGAGGACTTACATTAAGGGGGTGGGGGAAGGGGAACACAGTCACATTAGGCTACAAGTATATAGAATGGGAGAAAGAATTAAAGGGGCAAATAAGCCCATTGGATTAAAAAAGAAGAAGAAAGAAAAGATAAGGTCTAAAATTTACCCTAAAGTCTTGAGGGGGATGGTGCAGTTTAAGAAAAGGCAGAGAAAGTAGCAAGGTTGCTAACATTAAAAGAGGAAAACCATGCTGGAGGGAAACAACAAAGAAGCAATGGTACAGGAGACAAAATGAGTAGAGAATAAACCAGTACTACAGCTATCCCAAAGGAGAGAAAGGAGTCTCAGAGGAGAGACATCCATCCTAAGTTGTGGCTGTTTAAGGTTTTATAGAAAATTCCTCTAGGATTCAAATATCTGTAAAATGGAAATAACATGTGAAATAGAGATAACTCTAATTGGAAGTTCAAAGTTGGGAACAAATAAAAAAGGAAACAAAGAAAAAAATTTAAGACTCACTGATCAAAAATCAAGTAGATTCCACAAGAGACCCCTTTATTAGACTTCACATTCCAGTGGTGATCTGGTTTAGGAAGAAAACAAAACAAAACAAAACCTCTCTGGGTTCCAGTTGGGACTACCTGGCTTCAAAGTTGTGTACAGACCCAAGGAAAACTGTATTTTGTGTTTCCCTCTCCTTTGGGGTATACAAGCGGCTCACAGTATCCCAATATCAAGCTGGTCTCTTTTAAAGCCTGTTAGATTTAGTTATAACTAAGGGTCACTATAAACTTCCTTGGTTTTCTGTTTGCAAAATCAGTATTTCTCCCCTTTTATTGGAAACCAAGTTAGCATTATTCATAATGGAGTCAAAGGGTTCAAAGGAATCATAAAGGCTGGTCAATTCACCATTGTGAATGCCGTCCGAACATCAAACCTTGCAGGAAAAGTCACAGTGGAATTCTGTTCACTGATTCTTCCATCCACCATACAATAGCTGACTCTTGAATTAACTGTAACCACTCCCTTCTACAGCAACCTTTTCAACTACTGTTAAAGCTAACCAAGGCTGGCTAGAAGATAAATTAGTGGGGGCAAATGGACCTTTGGGCAAATAGGAATTAAAATTCATAGTTTCCTCTTGTTATTAAAGGAGTATTTTTTAAATTCTAATACTCTATCCCAAATGTAATAATTTGGTTTGCTATTTATACCATGAAAAACAATTTAAAATGCAATTTAATATTCTATATTTGTATAGTTCTCTAAGGGTTCCTATAGTCTATTTTGTTAATTTTGCTAATGTTCTAAGATAGGTAAGAAACACTATCAATATGTCCATTTCACAGATGAAGTAATTGAGTCAAAGAAATTAATAACTTGTCAAAATGCCATAAAAGGCATAAATAGAGCCAGAAGGCAGAAATATTTGACTGTTGGATCACTATTTTTTTTTCAACTAAACCTCACTGCTCATTATGATCATTTTTCACTTTAATAGAGAATCTACTACTTAAGGAATATAGTACTTATATATACTACAAAATGGATGAAACTCAAAACTATTATGCTAAGTCAAAGAAGTCAAACATGAAAGATCACAGATTATATGGTTCTATTTAAATGAAATGTCCAGAACAGGCAAATCTACAGAGACAGAAAGCAGACTAATGATTGATGGGGGAAGGGCAATAGGGTAAGGAGAGTGGCTGTTAATGACTATGATGTTTCTTTCTGGGGTGATAGAAATGCTCTAGATTGTGGTGGTGGCTGTGTACCTCTACAAATATCCTAAAAACCATTAAGCTGTATACTTAGAATGGATGAATTTTATGATATTTAAATTATTTCTCAATACAGCTATTTTTTAAAAGTGCAACAAAGACGTTAAAATATATGCACAATAATTTTATTAAAATATTTCTGTTTAATTTATGATATCAAAAAGCTCACTAGAAAGAAAATTCAAGATTGTTTTACTTGGAATACTTTTGAAATTGGTCAAATAAATTTTAGCAAAGACATTAATGCTGACATGATTTATCTGAACTCCATCTTCCAATATTTGTGACTACTGACAAAAAATAAAGGACATTTTATTCTGCCAGGTGAAAGGAAAATAATTTAAGTGGACTGATTTGTGGGTCACAATGACCTCTGAGAGGAATATTATCAATTGAGATAAATTGTGCATTTTGAAGGTGATATTAGTGTAAGCTAAACAGAAAATTACAAAACTTATGTAAATAAATCTTTAAAAAAGAACCAAGAATTTAGTCTTCAAAATTTTATGTTTGCTTTCCTATGAAAAAATTAAATTGTCATTAAGAATTAGGCTGCTATTAGCAGCTTATTATTTATTGTTTAACCACTTTTAAACTATATGGACCAGAGTTATCACTTGAATTTAAATTTTTGAATGTCTATATTTTAAAAGACAAATAAAGGGAAAATGTGGAAAAAACAAGAATAAAAGTTTTTATGTAGAAAAATAATGATCATAAAAACTATATATGTGAATCAAGGTTGGTATTGTTTAATGGTGATTTAAAAGAAAAAAATGGGGGTGTCTGGCTGGGTCAGTTGGAGGATCATGTGACTCGACCTCGGGGTCATGAGTTCAAGCCCCACATGGGTATAGAGATTACTTCAATCAATAAAACTTAAAAAAAGAAATAAAAAATCAAAATGTAAAAATAAGAACATTTATTTAACTTTGAAACAAGCAAAGGCACCAGAGTTAGAATCAGAGTACAGCACATTATAGCCATAGGAACCTCCAAGACTTTAGTCCAATCCATCCACTGCCTAGATGTGGCCACACATTCATCATGGAGAAATGGCATTTCAGAGTCACCTAGCTAATGTATGGAGAGTCATTATCTGATTCTTAGCCTTCAGTACTTTTGTTTAATATCACATTACTGGAGAATGTTAGGTGGAGGGTAGGTAGGCAGACACAATAAAAAGTTACATAGATAAAAATGGAGAAAGATAAGTTTATTCTAAAAGTGAATTCTAAAAATAAGAGAATTGGGAATATAAAATATTAGAATGATTTCAGAATGTATTTTTAAGGAAACACACTAATGATACAGTAGTGAGCCTAAGTCTAAAATCATAAGTATAAAGAAATGCATTTCTCTAAACTCCTCTTATTAGGCCAGCATTATCCTAACATCAACCAGACAAGGACATTATAGAAAAAGAATGTTGTAAGCCAATATCCCTGATGAACATAGAAGCAAAAGTTCTCAATAAAATATTAGCAAACCAAATTCAACAATACATTAAAAAGGATCATATGCCCCAATCAAGTGGGATTGAGTCCAGGGATGCAAGGATGGTTCAATATCCACAAATCAATCAATATGATATACCATATTAACAAAATAAAGGATAAAAATCATATGATCTCAGCAAATACAGAAGCAGCATTTGACAAAATTCAACATCTATTTATGATAAAAAAAAATTCTCAATAAAGCAGGTAAAGTGGGAAAGCACCTCAACACAGTAAACCCATATATGACAAGCCCATAGTTAACAAGATACTCAGTGATGGAACACTGAAAGTTTTTCCCGTAAGATCAGTATGTTGTATGTAAGTGATGAATCACAGGAATCTACCCTCAAAACCAAGAGCACACTGTATACACTGTATGTTCGCCAACTCGACAATAAATTATATTAAAAAAATACTTAAAACAAACAAATTTGACTTGGGACTTAAAAAAAAAGCTCAGGAACAAGACAAAGATGCCTACAATTGCTATTTTTATTCAACATAGTATTGGATGTCCTAACAAGAAAAATTAGGCAAGAAAAAGAAATAGGCATCCAAATTGAAAAAGAATAAGTAAAACTGTCACTATATGCAGATGACATATTAAATATAGGAAACCCTAGACTGAAAAACTTTTAGAATAAATGAAATTAGTAAAGTTGCAGGATACAAAATCAATACACAGCAATCTGTTGTGTTTCTCATTAATAATAAAGTATCAGAAAGAGAAATTAGGAAGATAATCTAATTTGTAATTACATCAAAAAAAATCTAGGAATAAATTTAACCAAGGAGGAAAAATTTCAGATGTTAATAAAAGAAACTGAAGGAGACACAAATAAATGAAAAGATATTCTGTGGTCATGGATTGGAAGAACTAATATTGTTAAAATGCCCATACTACCCCCAAGAAACTGCATCAGTGCAATCCCTATTAAAATTCCAATGACATTTTTCACAGAAATAGAACAAATAATCCTAAATTTGTATGGAACCGCAAAAAGTTTCTGAATAGTCAAAGCAATCTTGAGTAAGACGAAAAAAGCTGGAAGCATCAAGCTCTCCAATTTCAAACTTTCTTACATACAAACATACATACATATATATACTGTGATATCATTCAGTCATTAAAAAAAGAATAAAATCTTAATCTTGCCATGAATAGAACTTGAGGGCAATGTGCTAAGTGAAATAAGTCATACAGAGAAAGGCAAATACTGTAAGATCTCAATTGTGTGTAGAATATAAAATATATTCAAACACATGAATATATTTATAGTCAGTCAAAAAAGTACAATTGACTCTTGAACAATGTGAGGGTTAGAAGTGCTGACCTCCACATGGATGAACCTTGAGGGTGTTATGCTGAGCGAAATAAGTCAGGCAGAGAAGGACAAATATCATATGTTTGCACGTATAGGAGGATTAGGAGGAACTTGACGGAGGAACAAGGGGGAGAAGAAGGGCGGAAATGGTGGGGGAAAGGGAGAGAGGCAAACCATGAGAGACTCTTGAATGCTGACAAAAACTGAGGACTGATGGATATGGGGGGAGGGGGGATGGGCATGGAGGAGGACACTTGTGGGGATGAGCACTGAGTGTTATGTGGAAACTAATTTGACAATAAACTATTTGTAAAAAAAAAAAAAGAAAAAAAGAAATATCACATGTCAGAGAAAAAAAAAAAAAGAAATGCTGACCTCCTGCTCAGTTGAAAATCTGCATATAACTTTTGACTTCCCCAAATTTAATTACTAATAGTTTATTGTTAAACAGCAGTATTAATAACATAAGCAGGCAATTAACACATGTTTTGTATGTCATATGTATTATACACAATATTCTTTTTAATTTTTTTAACATTTATTTATTTTTGAGAGAGAGAGAGACAGAGCATGAATGGGGAAGGGACAGAGAGGGAGGGAGATACAGAATCCGAAGTAGGTTCTGAGCTCTGAGCTTTCAGCACAGAGCGTGATGCTTGGCTTGAACTCATGAACTGTGAGATCATAACCAGAGCCAAAGTTGGACACTTAACTGACTGAGCCACCCAGGTGCCATTTTATAGAGTATTCTTACAATAATGTAAGCTAGAGAAAGAAATGTTAAGGAAATCATAAGGAAGAGAAAATAGATTTATAATACTGTACTATATTTACTGATACCATCAGTTTACATTATCTGTTCACAAGATGAATCATTGGTCAGTATGCACCTCAATATTTTCTTGTATGATACGTAACACTATAGACATTATATGTTACTAACACTGGACATCAAAAATGAAAAGACAATATGGCCTGTAAGCATTTGTATGTGTAAGTGTGATAAATTTTAACTTTTTGTGTATATTTTATCGTAGTGATAAAACTGACTAGTATCTACATATCTATCTTTCTCTCTATATATATATAATACATTCATAACATACTTAACTTTTTCTCATTTTTTTGCAATGTTTCTAGGCTGCAAGGTTTGTCTGAGTTTTTTCAAATTGGCCCAAGTCTCCAAAAATGTTTCCAATATATTTGCTGGAAAAAAACCCTGCATATAAGTGGACCCATGCAGTTCAAACCTGTTGTTCAAATGTCAACTGTATAACATGTTAACTCATTTACAAAGAGAATCTAAGAGAGAAAAGAAACAATTCAGAGCATGGATAATAAAAGCAGATTCTGGACAAGGGATAACATAGAGTCTAGTACTTGAATGAATGCTCTAAAGGAAATAATGAGAGGCAGAAGGTAGGGCAGAGAACTAGGTAAGGAAAACAGAAAGGAAGTTGTTCAACTAGTACTAGAAAGTAAGCCTTATTGTGATGCTTATCACTTAGCTGCTTCTGCAACTATGGAGAACTTGGTAAAATGGCTCATAGGAAGGGGTAAAAACATGCTATACAATAATAAATTGTATTCTTTGAACCAATAATTACGTTTCTTAAAAATAAAACACAGAAAGAGTTATGAGTGGTATATTGGTCTCCCCTTATTCTTATTTGCCCAAAGAAAATCTGAAATGCTATGCCCAGTTATGTTAATCCCATCATTTATCTGGGGAGAAGATATTCACTATGTTATATTAGTTTTTCCTCTTCTCAAATGGTTGACATGATTTCTGAAAAGACATTAATAAGTTGGAAAAGCTATAGGTGATGACTATCAAGATAGCAGAAAATCTTAAGGACATTAATGGGTTAGTAACAGAAAAATTAGGCATGCATTTAAAAGAAAGCAAAATAAAAAATAAGAGTGTTGAAGTTCATGAAAATTATGAAAGCAAATGCCATGTGATGGCAGAAAAAGCACAACTAAAAATAATCTGAATGACAACAAAATTGGAGCTAAGGAAATTTGCAGACTATACTTACTATAGATGACAAAAATATCTGTCAAGAATGGCCAAAGTTAAGAGTGTCAGCACATACAACCAGTGTGGAGCTAGGATGTCAAAGGTCCTATTATGACCCATGAAGAGCTGGAGAACACATGAACACCAGAAGTCAAAGCAAAGATGAGGCCAGTTTGGTCACATGTGGTCGGTGTCCAATAAACACTTGTTGAAAAAATGAAGTTAAACCCAGGGCTTGGTCAGCCGAGGGCCGACAGATAGGAACAGATGAGTTGCGGAAAGAAGCTAAAGACTGGATAGTGGGCAGAAGTGAAATTAGATTATAAGTAGAAAACAGGTAGTGAGAGGAAGGGAGCAGAAGGGCAGGTTTGGACCACTGGAGGTGGGAACACCTGAGAAAATCTTTTGCAGGCCCCACAGCGGAGATGAAAGTATACCAGATTTGGGATACAACACTGCTAAGACCTGAGACAAACTTTGCTGTCTCTCTTGCACTTGTAGTTTTCTAAAACCACTGTAACTGTTCCAGTAAAATGAATTAGGAACAAATGATACATTAGTACAATCAGTTCAGCAGAAGGATATTTGTGGATAAAGCAAGAGGTACATTTATGTACATTTTTCTAAATGTTCTGTCAGTTTCCACACTGAGACCCTAACACGGGCATAAAATTGTTGTGGGGTACAACCAAACAAATGAACAAACAAAACAAAACCCCCAAATCCAGTACCCTTCATAGCTAGGTTCATAGGAAGTGCTACTTGTCATCACTAGTTGAGATCACTAGTCATCACTGGCTTTAATGATCCCGTCCATACTGACTTTCTGCCAACCAAGAGAAATGTAACAGTTTTTTAAAATGCTTTCTCTGTTAACATGGTTTGGGTGTTGCCCATGGAGTGAACCTATTCAACAGCAGCAGCAAAATTGAAGCCCTAATTTAGTCTTCAAATTATGTGCCGTTTTGCTCTGCAATTACACCGTCCTTTAGATGAGTCTATATTGCATCTATAACTATACAACCTCTATATAAAGCACTGAATAGATCAGTCTCCAGCTGTACTTTTCAATATAGTGTACTTAAAGGTGAGATCTTAATGAGTATAGAAACTGTGACTAATTAGTAGTACAGAGTTCTGGTGAGGTTTTTGTTTTTTTTTTTACTGTAGGAAGGGAATGTGAGCTAAATCTTAAAGATGTGTAATACTTTTTTTTCTTTTTTGAAAAAAGTTCATCAAAATAACATTAGAAGGAATTTTGAAAGAAGAAAAACAAATCTCACATACCTCTATCACCCTAAAATTCATTTTTATATTTTCATGTTGCCTTCTGGTTCCTATTCATAAATATATGTATCTTGACATAATTGTAATTTTAAGTACATATCATTTTGTGAGTTCTTTTACTATGTAATATTACAATTATAGTATTTTCCATGTTGATAATCCATGTACATGTTGTCATTTTAAAGGCTGAATAATGTTCCAGGTCATGGTATATGACAATTTATTACCCATTTAATTAATGCTGGGGATAAATTACTTCTAACCATTTACTATTAAAAATATGACCTTTACATATAAATAATTTTTCATTTTCTGCTATTTCCCTAGCATCAATTCCCAAGAAGGAGATTGCTTGATAACAAACATTTCTATGGGTTAGAAAAATACAATAATTTTTATCACCAATTAAGGGAAAATTTATTATTGAAGTCTTTTTATGAATTTACTAAGAAGGTGAATTTTCTTATTATTTAATTATTAGTGATGAGGCATTTTGACCTTGTTTATTATTATATTTTTCATGTTATCTGTTTTCTGTTTTTCACGCATTTGCCTTCTTGGGATCTTGGCAGTTTTCACATATATTTGAACAAAATCTTTATATAGTATGGATAATAACCGTTTGCATATGATAGATGATACACATATTTTTGTCCATCTTCTGTTTTTAAGTTATTTGGAAGTTTTTAAAGCCAGAGATTCTCTATTTTATAGGCAAAATCTATCTTACTCTTTGCAATTTTAAAAGTGCTGCTTTATCCCTCCATGATTAGGATAAGTTCTGTCTCTTTTATTGGTACTCATTTTCTTGTTATTTTTGTCTTACTTAATTTGAGGTTTATTTTGGAGTATTTGATTTATTTGGTTTTAGTTTTCCAAACATCACTTATCACATAATTTTGCTTTCTCCCATTTGTTACTGATCCTTACCTTAAAATCTGATTCGCCTTCTGAATTTGTAATCAGTTTTAAACATATACATTTTTTACAACTGCTATTTTTTACAACTGCAACACACTCTTATAATAACATATTCTAAATATGCTAGGGCTAGGTGGTCAAACATGCTTCTCACTTTTCAGACTATTTTTAAAATATATTTTCCCAAGATACGACCCGAGAACAACTGACACCAAGTGAAAGAAGCAGTCATGAATTTGGGGTGCCTGGGTGGCTTAGTTGGTTAAGCGTTGACTGCAGCTCAGGTCATGATCTCCTGGCTTGTAAGTTCAAGCCCCATGTTAGGCTTTGTGCTGACAGCTCAGAGCCTGGAGCCTGCTTTGGATTCTGTAACTCCCTCTCTCTCTCTCTGGCCCTCCCTTGCTCATGCTCTGCCTCTCTCTCTTTCAGAAAATAAAATAAAGCATTCAAAAAAAAAAAAAGCAGTCACAAATTCATGCCAAGACCAACCAGTATTCAGTATTAAGGCAGAGGTAGGGGGATCAGGGAATATTATGTATATTATAGTTTCTTAAAAGAATGTAAGATACCACATTCTCCACTGTTTTAATGTTCTTCTAAGAAACTATAATATTCAAAGAAACTGCTTTTTTCTAAACCATATTAAAAGAATGAAATATTAGAGAAATCAGAATGATAATCTTTGTTTTAAAGAAAATCTTGCATTTTGAAGAAAGTTATTTATAAGTGTGAAATGCATATTTTAGCAAAGCTGTCTTAAATTTGTCCTCCTAAGTTTAAAATAAATAACATGGCATTCAGTTTTATTTATAACTTTAATTTTATAAATAGGTAATACACTCAGGTGGCTCAAAATATTTCTCAAAATATCAAACATACAGTTGAAATTCTTACACTGATATTCATAATATAAATAGGCCTATATTATTCCTTTCTTTCAATATCTTTGTCTGATTTTGGTAACAGAGTTGCCTTGGCCTTATAGACTGAGTTGGGAAACAGTCCTCAGTTTTCAATATATATGTTTAGAATATACTGGATAAAATTAATATCCTTTGTTCCCTGAAAGTTGGTAGAACTTGCTTGTTAAAAAATTTGTTTTCTTCTTTGTTAGATGACTGCTCTAATTTTTTTAATAGTGATTGAGCCATTTAATTTTTTTGAGTAAGTCTTGGGAAGATATATTTTTCTAATAGTATACCCATTTCATCTAAGATTTCACAGTTGTTGGCATAAGGTTGTTGACAGCATTTACTTTTATTATTATTTTTTTTTACTCTTTATCTGTAGTCACTGCCCCTCTTCCATTACTTACATTTTACATTTGTGTTTTCTCTCATCTTCTGATCCAACTTGCCAGAGGTCTATTTTGTGGTTTTAAAAAAATACCAATGCTTTGTTTTATTGGTCTTCTTTATCATCTCTTTTCTATTTCACTCATTGCTGCTCTTATTTTTATTATTTTTTTTTCTTCTGTTATTTGAGGTTGTCCTTTCCTTCTCTTTTCTTTTCTTTTCTTTTTTTTTTTAATTTTAGAGATAGTGAGAGAGCATGTGAGTAAGGGACAGGGGCAGGGAAGGGTGGGGAGAGAGAGAGAGAGAAAGAGAGAGCGCGAGAGAGAGAATCTTAAGCAGGCTTCAGATCACAACCTGAGCTGAAATCAAGAGTCAATGCCCGACCAACTGACCCACCCAGGTGCCCCTGTCCTTTCCTTTTTATATGAATTTTTAAAGCTATACATCTCTCTCAAAGCACTTCTTTGGCTGTATTCCAAAAGTTTTGATATACAGTGTTTTTAATACCATTTTCTAGATATTTTACATTTATTATCATTTCTGCTCAAACTGAAAAGTTATTCAGCAGTGTATTTTTTTTTAATTGTGAATGAGACAAGAATGCCCGCTATTACTATTCTATTCAAGATGATATATGAAGTCCCAACCAGTACATATGTGTCATGAACGAAGGATTATTAGTGATCCAACTCATCTTATGGGTATAAATTTGAAATCTTAGAAAAAATTGAATAATTTCCCATCCAAATATAAATATCAAAACTGATGTAAGAAGAACTGAAAATTCAAATAGTCAAATTACCAGAGACAACTCTGGAAATACTAAATCACTACCATTCAAAGAGAAGCTGAAATCAAAGGAGTTCATAATTGAATTTTACCTAATGATATTTGGTACAGGTCAAGTTTTATCTAACTTTAAAAAACCAGATAATCCATGTGATTAAGCGTATTTATTTATGATGTTCACCTAATTTTAATGCAAAGCTCTTATAAAATTAGTATTTCCTAATAGAAAAAAAAGTCTTATAAACTAATCTCACTTTTTAAAATATATATGTACCAAATTTATGAATAAAATATATCCATGTAGCAAATGATATATTCACAAAGTAAATGGTGCATGGCTTATTCTATGAAAGCAAAAACACTTCAACAACAGGAAATTCAATGATAGTAGTCCATTTACTAGTTGGTTAAAGGGGGAAAAACACTATTATATCAATAGATGCTGAGAGGCATTTAACAAAATCTAACAGCATTTCATATAAAACATTTAACTAAAATTGGAATAGAAGTAAAATAATTAAAAATAAATATTTACCAAAAATATCAAATATAACTCCAAGTGGCAAAGCACCAAATAATTTTAATTAAAATCAGTAAGTAGACATGGATGCTCAATGTCATTATTATTTAACAAAGTCTGAGAGGTTCAAATGAATTTCATAAGATATGAACAAGATAAGAAGATAAAATAACATATAAATACTTGAAAAAATAGATGAACTCTCTTTGGGGGATATTGAGCAGGTGATATAACTGTAGAACTATAGAATTCAAGAGATACTAGTAAAAAAGCTACTAGAATTAATATGAGGATTTTATAAAGTTGATGGATATAAGACAAATACACAAAAATCAATAACCTTTCCTTATTCTATCAACAAATACCAAGATTTCTAATTTTCTTCCATTCTTTTAACTAAAGTTGTCCTTTTTCCTAAAGCACTGAAAACTGATGCTGGACAACTTGAGGTCAGCTTCAGAGAAACTGCCAAAAAACTTGTGTGTAGACCATCTTTGTGCTTATTGCTCTATGGGCCAGTCAAAAGGATCACCAGACATTTAAATTACAAACCAGAAAAGCTCATCTGATTCCTGCTGCCTGTTCCCACACCATCTGAGAATGCTGCAAGCCTGACATCTGAAAATCTTTCACTGGGAGCACTCCAGACTCAGACACTGGGTTTGTAATTTGTTCCAACCATTAACCTATATTTTTCTTTTGTTTTCCTAAAAGTGCCTCTTATTAATTACCTGATTGCTTGCTAAACAAAACAGAGTCTATATCATGGCTAACATCACCTGCTACACGATTAAGGCCTTAAGTGACTCTAAAAATAGCAATACATTATTAAACACTGAAGTAACTCATTCATAAAGCAGTTTTACAAAATAAAATGGCAGTAGATGTTTTAACTGCAGACAGGGTAGAGCATGTGCCATCATAAAAACTGAATGCTATGTGTGTATATTCCAGATTATCACTAAAATTTAACAGGATTGCTAAAAGATATAAATACTCAAATTGGCACTTAAAATTTTTAAAAATGTTTTATTTAAACATTTTTTTAATGTTTATTTATTTTTGAGAGCCGGGGAGGGGCAGAGAACTAGGAAGATACAGAATTCAAAGCAGGCTCCAGGCTCCCAGCTGTCAGCACAGGGCCAGACATGGGGCTCAAACTCACAGGCCATGAGATCATGACCAAGCTGAAGTCAGCCTCCTAAAGGCCTGAGCTACCCAGGTGCTCCAATGTTTTCTTTATTTTTGATAAAGAGAGAGAGAGAGAGACAGAGAGAGAGACAGTGTGTGAGCAGGGGAGGAGCAGAGAGAGGGAGACATAATCTGAAGAAGGCTCCAGGCTCTAAACTGTCAGCACAGTACCTGACACAGGGCTTGAACCCACATACCATGAGATCACTACCTGAGCTAAAGCTGGATGCCCAACTGACTGAGCCACCCGGGCGCCCCTCAGATTGGCACTTTGAACAATCCTTCCCTCTCTTTTAATAATTGGTTAAACTCCTGAACTGGAGGAGGATTTTGGTCAACTATCAAAGGTCTCTTTATTGGGTTTCTTTTTCTCATGATAACTTTTATTTCTCATGTTTTGCTGTTTTTTAAATTTGCATTTTTTAAATGTTTTCTCCACTTGGTGCTGAGACTCCCTCAGTAGCATAATTTCAAGTGGACAAATGATCCTTTCTACTCAAGGAGATTCATATTATGTTGTCTGCCTTGGATTCGGCTGCCTCTGCTTTTAATACTCCTATATCCCCAGTTGACCAATGTTGACCCATAGGGAAGGGCATCTCTATGCCCCTACTATTCAGCAGCAAAAAGTTACAGAAGGTAAGACCTTCCACCCTCAACAACCTTAAAGATTTCAGGGTCAAATAGTTCAGGGAGCAAATGATGAGGAGAACAAAGGTAAGAAAAATGCAGCTAAAACTGTCTCTTTACAACTTGCAGCCCCCCACTGATAAATTCCTGAGACATGCAGAGTGTGACATTCCTCAAGGAACTCATGGCTGCCTTACTGTTAATGTTTCATTAAAGACTAAAAGCAACCTTATCTTAAGAACAGTGAGCCCTCCCCCACAAGGTCCTGGAGACCTTGCTTTATTTTTTTTTTAATTAAAAAACATTTTTTTTTACAAATAGTTTACTGTCAAGTTGGTTTCCATATAACACCCAGTGCTCATCCCCACAAGTGCCCTCCTCCATGCCCATCACCCCCCTTCCCCCCCACACCCATCAGTCCTCAGTTTGTTCTCAGCATTCAAGAGTCTCTCATGGTTTGCCTCTCTCCCTCTCCCCCACTATTTCCCCCCTTCGTCTCCCCCATGGTCCTCCATTAAGTTCCTCCTAATCCTCCTATACGTGCGAACATATGAGAAAGAATGAAACCTGGCCATGTGTAGCAACATGGATGGACCTTGAGGGTGTTCTGCTGAGCAAAATAAGTCAGGCAGAGAAGGACAAATATCATGTTTGCATGTACTGGAGACCTTGCTTTTAACATGCACAAATTCCTTAGAGACTTACCTTATCCCTAATACCTACTAACTAAAAAGTCTATAACCAGTTACTGCTCACAATCTCAGTGCAGCTCTTTCTGCCCAGTGGTCCAGTTTCTGTGCCATAATAAAAGCACATTTTGGCACCAAAAAGAAAAACAAAAAAACAAATACCAAGAAACTGAAATAGTGAAAATAGTTCATTTATAGTGGATGCAAAAACATGATAGTCATAAATTTAACAAGAAGGAAAAAGAAACATATCAAAATAAAACTATGAAATCATCCTTAAAAACATTAAAAAATCTAAAGAAATGAAAGAACATACTGTATTCTTGAATAAGAAGACTTTTATAATATTGAGACAATATCATTAAAAATATCAGTTCTCCAAAGTTTAATATACAAATATAATGCAGTGCCAGCTAGCATCTCTATTGGGATTAGAATGAAAAGAAATTACCCTAACTTCATGTGGAAGATTAACTACTTGTAAATATATAAGAAAAGTATAAAGACTGGAGGAGAAAAACTTTACTAAATATCTATTGGAGTCTTTGGATTAGAAGTAAATACAGGATCTTAAAAAGTTCAAACTGAAGACTAACTCCTCCAAATATATATTTAAAATATAAGAACAGTGGAAAGAGAAAGGACTTACCAGCTGTGAGATTATGCCATTAAGTCAATATATTCAAATGAATATGTATTGGTGGTATATCAAAGTTGTGGAACAGAAGGGAGAACACAGTAATCAATGCTAAATATATAAAATTTTAACATATGACAAATAGTTCTATTCAGTGGAAAAGGATAGATTATTTAATAAATAACACTGATACAACTGGTTATACATTTGGGAAGAATAAAACTAAACCCCCATATCTCATACCATACAAAAAATAAATCATACATGTATTAATAACTTAAATGTTAAAGAACCCTCAGGAGACTAAGTGTACAATTTAAGAATGGGAGGCACTGCTTTAACCTAAACTAACCAAAAACAATAAGAGACAGTAATTTGATCACATCAAAATGAAAAACTTTGGTAGTGAAATTTACCATAAAAAGTCAATAGACAAATTATACATTAGAAAAAAAACTAAATATAGATTACAAATACTACATTATACAAATTGCTCTTAAAATTATCAAGAAAAATTCCAATAATGCAATAGAAAATTGGCAAAATCTATAAATAGGCTACTCACATAAGGGAAAATTAAAATATTTGATATCTGCTCCAAGTTCATGTAACGAGTCCTTATTTTCCATTCCAGCAGCACTTTCTCTCTAGATTTCCTAGTCTGTGGTGTGCTCCCCTCATTAAATACTCCCAGGAAAAGAGGTTCAAAGTCCTCTGTGAATTCCTTCTCTCCCTGCCTACTTAGCCGGGTGATCGCCTCTCTAATCCTGGATAGTCTTCTCAACCCTGATTTTATCTTAGCTTTCCCACTATGGCCACGGAGAGGATGAAGGAGACAGTGGGATGAGCACAAATCTTGGAATCTGAACTCTCACTCTCTACCGTTTATTAGCTATGTGAAAACAGGTATGTTACCTTTCTAGACCTTGATTCTCCTCTCTGTAAAATGGGATATTTATACCTGTTTTTCATGGTCCCTGTGGGAATTGACAGAAGTAATTTATATAGAGTGCATATTAGGACCTAAAAAATGTTAGTTCCCTTCCTACTTCAGTTTCTTACAGTTAGTCTAGGGTCTGGGTTATCAGAAAAGATATTTTTTAAATGGCTACCTAGCTCCAATTTCTTGATGCTTGGGGCACCCTCCATCATTGCTCATCGCTTCATTTTGTAAAAACACTGCTTGTATCATTCTCCTGATTACCAATTTTCAAGGATTCCTATTGATTTTAGGGAAAAGTACAAATTCCATAGCCTTAGTGCCAAGACACTCATTCCTCTGAGGTAGAAATTTAAAACCTTTGCCCATAGTGTCTCAAACACAATTTTTAATATTTTCCTTTGGGAAAATGAAGGAGTATATTCACTTAAGTCTCATCACTCTCAATGGCAGAATTGGAAGGGATGATAGTAAACACTGATCACAGACACAGTTATAGACATAGTTACTGGTAATTAGGCATTTTGCAACACTAATTAAAACAAGATTTTGTCGCGATTATAAAAGAAATTAAAATGTAGATTTTTTTGTTACGGCTAGTTGCTAACAACAGCAAAGAAAATCATTCTCTTTTACCTAGTACTTCTTTTTCCAAGTCATGGCATCTGGTTTGCAAGTTTACTTCCTGTTGTTTGGATGTCTGAATCTGCTGAGACCTCAGTATGGCTGCATCTGACAACAATTTCAGATTTTTCATTTCCTCTTCAAGGCATATCTTATTTCTCTGGGACACTGTCAAACTTTTCTTTAGTATCTCTATTTCTGTAGAGAAAAGTCAAAGTTTGCAAATAGACAAAATTGAACCATAAATCATTTCCTTATAGAATGATTATTTTTTTCTTTTAGAAAATTAATCATTGAAAGTCAGGATAACTTTTCTGTCAGTAGAATGACACCTAACCAAAAATATAAATTTAGTAGTTACTCTGAAAAAGAAAAAAGGAAAAGGATTGCATTGCTAAATGATGCATGAAATGTTTTAGTAGGTTAGCGTTTAAATTGTATTAAATGGCAATCCATGTTGCTTTTTAAATGCTCACATAAATGAATAACACAATATCTGCATAATGTTCTGAGTTTTATCGAAATTAAATTGTTTTCTTGGCAACATGATTCACAAAAGTAAATTTAAATGTGCTAGCTTGAGCTGGTTGGGTGGCATTTCTAGGAGAGTAATTAGGGTACATTCTATACAAATTATGAAGACAGACAGTAGGGGTGGAGAGGAATAAAAGGATTCAGTGTCTAAAACTAATAAATTTATGGACAGAAAGTATTAGTTAATATAGCTTAATGATTCTAATAATACTTTGTCCCCTCAAAATGAGACCAGAATTTTATCATAGCAATCACTTGTCATTATTCTATCTACTTAGATTAAGTTTAATAAAAATATGCCTTCACAGCATTATGTAGATTTAAATGTGCTAATTTTATATAATTTTGTGAGAAATTCATGGAGCATATTATCCTTCAGAATAATTATCAAGCTCTTCCTTAATCAGTCTCTTCAGCACTACTCTCTTAAACCACCGTAAAACATAAAAATACATACATGATAATGATAAAATACTATAAAATTTGTACAACCACAATTAATTTGAATTGATGAGGATGTGATCCACATGAAAATCTGTATAGTCTGCTTTTCCAGATAGTTCACTTGGCATCCCCTTTCTTGGTTAGCTTGTCCTGGGTCATGTGATGCGTTTAGCATGTGGTCGGGGATCAGAGGAGACTGGATTGGTCTGAGAGGCACCACAGCTAGTGAAGACCTGAAGCAGAGAGCCATAAGACAAGCATGACAGCAGAGATAATACAGCTGGTAAGTGGTTAAAGGAGAAGTAAAGTGGTGGGCTAGACAGAGCACAGAGAAGAGAACATGCCTTAAAGGATGGTGATGAGTAGAATTAGGAATGTGGTCCAAAGGGAGAAAAGCAAAAAGTCTTTCTGTGGGTGATGAGCGTGTCTGAAAGAAAATGTGACCTTTAAGACAGATTTAGGGATGACCCCAAGGGGTCTGGCACCTTCTTCATTTTTAATTGTTGCCTAAAATGGAAAACCTGGAGAAATTAATTGGCAGAGACCAAATAAGGGAGGTTCTACTATATTCAAACAATTACTTTATATGGGAATGTTTTTCCTAAGAATAACTATATGCTTCTAAATACTTAAGGATATGAACTCATTTGTGTAAGGAAAACTACTAACACACTAGTACATAATATTTTTTAAAAAATAGAGTTTTAAAAATATGGGGGATACAGTTTTTCTTCAGGCCTAAGTCTTTGTATTTCTGTATCCATGAAGGTGGCTCCTTCTGCTGAATAAACTGTATCATATCCTAATCATATCTATGTTTAAGTCAGAATGACACTGCAGAGAAGCCCGCACATGCTGTCACCTGTTTTTCATTTGCCAGAATAATACTGCTTAGGTTAGCAGGCTGACTCTGTAAGTGTACACTACTATCTGTCTCTAAAATAACTACTCATGTCAACGTGACTTTCTACCTGGCATTAAAAGAATAAGAATCTGCAATACAAATTCATTTGTGAAATATATTCTAATACATGGAAAAGTACTACAAGATTCCCAAACTAATAGGAGCTACATTTCTAACATGAAATTAGAAGAGTAAAACTCAATGAAGGTGGATTAACTCATGCTTGACAAATAACACATTCCCTGTACCTATGGCAATCCTGATGTCAAATATTGGATCCTACCTTCATTATTCTACAGCATCATATCTGTCAGTCATGTGTCCCAATTTGGAGTTCAATCCAAATGGGGTTATGATCTCCGCCAGGTTAACGTATTCTGGTTGTTGTACCCACCTTGTGTTCCCCTGTCTCACCCCCCCCCCATGAATAAGGGGGTGCGTCTAACTTCATACATTTGGCCTGCTATTGCTCATATGCTACCATGGCCTAGAAATCTTTTCTGACCCAATCTGGAAATGACCTGGATCTTCTTGGAACTCATACCAATCTATACCATTTTTACTTTATTGATAATATGTATACATGTCATCTATTATTGGACTGTAAGTTACTTAGGCCAGAGATCATTTATTACTCATTTTTTTATTCCACCCATAATTTTTACCATGATGTCCTAGAAATAACAGGAGCTCAGTATATACCTAGTAAATGAGTAAAGGCATTATTGAGCCAAACTTCTAAATAGTTTCTGATACACTAGTTGAATACAGTATCCTGAATATTTTTTGTCTTATCTTACCCTTCTCTTCAGAAGCAAACATTTTTAGTCACAGACTACTTGATGTCAGGCTAGGTAAGGTAGTAAAAACATGCATGCAAAAAAAACAAACATTTTTAACAGGATGAGCAAATAGGCCTATTTCTATCCCTAATTTCTTCAATTTTATGAAAAAATTGGGTTTCATTTCTAAGCCTAATTTGGAACTTGAATTTTAAAAATTCAAGAGCTATCCAATAGTTATTTTGAGAGTGGAAACAAATTGATTATATGCTTAAAATATTTTTTTTCTGAAATTTCTCTTATTAAAATATGTATGCTCTGCTTTAAGAAAACCTAATCTGTGAACATATGAACTTAAAAATATTGATTACATAAAGAGATTACCACTCATTAGTGGGGTAGGAAATATTTCACTCATATCTGCTATTCAATAATCAACATACTTGTCAGCAAGAAAATATTAAGCAATGCCTTTTCTTAAAACAACAGGAATGTTGTTTCTGTTCTGGACTTTGATTTTAAGTCTAAATTTTAATGTGCAAATCTTTTAAAGTATCTCGAATAATGTTGTGAATCTGTATGGGGTTCACTATATTTATGAGTTTGCTAGGGCTGCTGTAACAAAGTAGCACAAACTAGGTGGGTTAAGGAACAGAGACTGATTTTTTTCACAGTTCTGGAGCCTAAGAAATCTGAGATCAAGGTATCAGCTGGGTTGGTTTCTTTCAAGGGCCATGAAGGCGGATCTGTTCCAGGCCTCTCTACTTGATTTGTAAAAGGCCATCTTCTTTCTGTGTCTTCAAGACTCTTTCCTCTGTATGTTTTTGTTTCCTCTATTTTTATAAGGAACACCAATCATATTAGATTAGAGCCCACCTATTTAAATTTATTTCTGTAAGAACCATCACTCCAAATACAGTTATATTCTGAGGTGCTGGGGATTGGTTCTTCAACATATGAATGGGGGGGTTGCAGTGACATAATTTGGCCAATAACATTATATTTTAGAATATTTATTGGCATTTACATTGTGATCATAAATATGGAAAAAAATAGATGAGCATGTGTTGGACTAGCATATGTCAGGATAAAGGAATTTGGAGTTTATTTTACTTCTCATAAAAATGTTTCTATTATTCTTTTTTTATATCAACTTTTCAATTGAAGAACTGTGCCATACAGAATCAACTTACACCCTAAGAATATATCCATGAAGATCACAAATAAAAGCTGGTATTTAAAAAAATGTATTTGTCACCTAAAATGTTTCTAAACTTGTCAAAGTTTATAACTAATATAGCTTTTTCTAGCTTTTAGAATAGGTATCATGTTAGCTAATGTAAGTACAATTATTAATCTTACACAATTTATCTTAATAAGGTTTTTCTGTTGTTCTTAGCCCTATTAGCTTAATCTTATGGACTTAAAATTATGTCTTTAGGAAACCTCTACAATTTTAGACATTCTAATAGATGTGTAGTAGTATTTCATTATGGTTATAATTTGCATTTCCCTAGTTGGCTAATGTTGAACACTTTTTTATGTGCTTTTTTCCATCTGCATAACCTCTATGGTGAAATTTTTGCTCATATATTTTGCCCATTTCCTAATTAAACTGTTTATTTAAAATGTCGAGTCTTGAGAGTTTTTCATGTATTCCAGATAAAAGTCCTTTGTGTGGTCCACAAATACTTTCTCCTAATCTGTAATTTATATTTTCATCCTCCTAACAGGGTCTTTCACAGAACAAAAGTTCTTAATTTTGTTGAGGTTCTATTTAACAAGTTTTCCTTTTATGTATCATGCTTTTAGTTCAAGTCTGAGCATCCTAAGTCCCAAAGATTTTCTAGTTTTCTATTTTCCATTTAGGTCTATGATACATTTTGAATTAATTTTTGCATAAGGTGCAAGGTTTTGGTCAAGGTTTTTTTTTTTTTTTAGCTATATATTAATAAATATATTAGATTATAAGAGTATTAATTTTGTTCCCTTATTTAAGGGTACAAGCCTGACACAACAAACACTTCTTTAGGATATACGTGTGGACATATGTTTTCATGGCGGGGGGAGTGCATAAATGCCAAAAAAGAATTTCAGGGTCATTGGATAGGTGTATCTTTAGTTTTGTTAAAAAAAAAAAAAAAAAAAGCAAAACCAACAACTGTCAGATCTTTTTTCAAAGTGGCTGTAGCATTTATACTATCACCAATTTGTATAAGAATTCCAGTTGCTTTCCTTCCTCACCAACATTTGCTGTTGTCAATCTTTTTCATTTTAACAAATATGGTGGGTATATACTGTTGACATTTGCATTTCCCTTTTGACCAATAATGTTCAGCACTTTTTCATGTCCATATTGGTCATTTGTATATGTTTCCCTGTAAAGTGTCTGCTCAAATCTTTTAGCCATTGTTGATTGGATTGTTTGTCCTTTCATTACTGACTTGTTGGTATTCTTTATGTAATCTGGACTGCAGTTCTCTGTTTTTAAAACATGTTTTTAAAAAAATATTCTATCTGTGGCTTACCTATTCATTTTCTTAATGGCATCTCTTGATGAGCAAAAGTTTTTAATTTTGTAAAGTCTAACACATCAATTTTTGGTTTCTTTTTCTTCTCTGCCTCATCCAAGAAACCTTTATTTACTACCAATTCATGAAGATATTTTCCTCTATTTAGTCTTTGATAGTTTTAGCTTTTATATTTAGTTCTATGATTTATCTTGAGTTAATTTCATATACAATGTAATGTAGGACTCGAAGTATATTTTCCCAAATGGGTATTCTGTTGTTCTAGCACAATTTGTTGAAAGACTTTCCTTTTTCCCATTTGATTGTTTTGGCACAATTGTCAAAAAGGAAATAATCATACAAATAGGGATCATTTACCAGGCTATTGTTTCATTGATCTATTGATGATCCATATGCCATAATACATAATAAATCTTAGAGACAGGGATATTAATTCTCCATTGTTTGGATACTTTTAAGAGAGTTACTTTTTAGTTTATTACCTTTTTAGCTTTATCATTTATATTTAATTTTTAGTGGTTGCTCTATGAATTATACATCCTTTTTAGTCTATATATAATATATATTGCATCATATCACATAAAATACAAAAAGTGGAACCATTTGGGTCTATTTACTCCTCACCATCTTTTATGTTCTAGTGTCATAAGTTATATCAATATACTTTATACACCTCACATACAATAATTCCTATTTTAAATAAGAATACACAATTTTTTAAATTCAAAGAAGAAAGCCTCTGTACTTACCCATAGTTATCATTTTTGGTACATTTCAATCCACCCTAAGAGCCCTGGGGTTCTGTTCATCTTTTTTCAATGTTTATTTATCTTTATTCTTCAAAATGAATAATTTCTATTAATCTATCTTAAAGTTTACTGATTCTTTTTTCTGTAATCACAATATGCTATAGAAGTCCATGCATTAAATTTTTATTTCAGATACTATATTCATCCAATCTTGAATATCCAATTTTTAATAGTTTCTTGCTGAGATATTCTATCTTTTCATTCATTACTAGCTTATTTTCTTTTCTGTCATTGAACATAGTTAGCAGCTAATTTGAAATCCTGGTTAGTTAATTATATCATCTGGATCAATTCAGCATTGGTCTCTGCTGTCTATTCTCCTGAGTATGATCTATACTTTCCTGTTTCTTCTTGGTTCAAGAAATTGGGGGTTGTATCTTGAACATTGGGGATATTATGCTATGGAGACCCTGAATTCTCTTATATTCCTTGAAACAGTAGTGATTTTTGTTATTGTTTTATTTTAACAAACAGTTAACTTGTCTGAATTCAAACTGTAAAATATGTCTACCCTTCGGTAAGTGACAGCTAAAATATCAGTTATTTTGGCCTTTGGGCTATTTAAAGTCTTCCCTATGCATATACATTTTAGAAGTAGGCCAGAGATTTGGAAAAAGCTTGTATGCAGACTCTGAGCTCTCCCTCTCTCATTATCTCTTTTCTGGGATATCCTCTTATTTCTCAGAGGCTGCCTTGATCTATGTCCTCAGTCTTCAAGCCAAAAAGACTATGGATTTCTATCAGAATTTTAGCTTTTCTACACAAAACACACTACGCTCTGTCTTCATCTCCTTAGCATTAACAAACAAAAATAAAAACAAAAAGACTCCAGGAAATTCATCCAGCCCATTCTCTTCTTTGCTTAAAAAATAAAAGCCTTTAAGAAGTATCAGTTTTAGGTTCATAGGAAAATTAAGCAGGAAGTACAGAGAATTCCCATATAACTTTTGCCTCCATACATGCATAGTCTCTCTCATCATCAACATTCTGCACCAGAGTGAGACATCAATAAGAAAATAATAAGAGATCTTTTTTGGGTGCCTGGATGGTATGATATATACATCTTCCCTATTCACTTATGAATGGATACTTGGGCTGTTTCCATGCCTTCGCTATTATAAATGCTGCAATAAACAGGGGTGCATATAAAAAAATAAAATAAAATCAATAAACCTATACTAACACATCACAAACACCCCCAAATTCTTAGTTTATGACAGGATTCACTCTTGGTGTTTACATTCTGAGTTTTGACAAATGTCTAATGACAACTATCTACCATTCTAGTATCATACAAAGTATTTTCATTGCCCTAAAAATCCTTCATGCTCAACCTATTCATCCTTCCATCCCACCTTGGCAAACAGATTTTTTTTTTTTTTTTTTTTTTTACTATATCCATAGTTTTGCCCTTTTCAGAATGTCATTTAATTGGAATCATATAGTATGTAACCTTTTCAGTCTGGCTTCTTTCACTTAGTAATATGCCTTCTTTTAATTTTTGGACATTCCCTCTGTTATGTGCTTGATTTTGGTCACTCTCCAGGTGTTTTTAGGTAGTTACTTTGCCCAGATTTATCAGTTAACTGTGGAAGGCTGATCTAACATGAGATACTCAGTCATTAACTGGAAAAAATGTTTAAAAAGTCAAATTGGGGGCGCCTGGGTGGCTTGGTCGGTTGGGCGTCCAACTTTCGCTTGGGTCATGATCTCGCGGTTCGTGGGTTCGGGCCCCGCGTCTGGCTCTGTGCTGACTGTCAGCTCAGAGCCTGGAGCCTGTTTCGGTCTGTGACTCCCTCTCTCTCTGACCCTCCCCTGCTCATGCTGTCTCTCTCTCTCTCTCCTAGAAATAAATAAAACGTTAAAAAAAATTTTTTTTAAAAACTCAAATTCGCACACTTAACAGTAATAAACAGACTTTCAGTCATAGTTCAAGATAGTTGTATCATGGTTTATTTTAGATCAGCCTATAATTATTGAATTTCAGGGTTCAAATAAGTCATAATGGCCAGCTAGCTTACCAACAAACAATTTTAAAAGTTAGTCATAAGTGCCATCATATAAAATATTATTTCATTACTTGTATGTACCATAGACCAAAAAGAAATATACATAATATACATAACAAACCTGTCAAGGCTGTTTCACTTATGGATTTAATCTGTAGAAAAACTTCTCCTTTCAGTGAAGTCCAGTTTTGAAAATTATCATATACTTCATTTTTAATACTGGTTAGCTCCCTTTTAGTAAAAGTAAGTAATGAAAGAGTCTTATTCCAGAAATATTTGTACTCCACCAATCTTTGACTGTAAAATAGTTTTAAAAATTAGGATTTTTAAAAGTAGCAAGCATAATAACAATTATTTCTTTGAAAAAAATGGTTTTCTTTAAAAGATGGTTTGAGAATGACCATACAATCTACTGTCTAAATGGAGATAATTTTGAAAGTAAAATGAGGTGATATTTGTATTTTGCTGAGATGACAGATATAAAGTAGGTATACCCCAGGAAGACTGAAATATACGGTCAGCCCAACTCATTTCCATTATGTTATTATTTTTACTGTAAAGACATAGAGCTAACTTTTTCATACACATTTATTCCACTAATCTTTTAAATTCACTCAACAGTAAACAGTGAAGAAAATTAGGTCACATTGACTGAATCACAGAACCAAAATGAAAATCTCAGATTCTTAGACAATAGTCTTGCTACATACCATGGTTCTCCAAGCAGTGTAAAACTGGGGTAATAATAAAGAATACCTTTTAAAGTGAATGACTTTTGTTTCATCAAGTGCCACAGTTCAAAGTAATCACAGATTTTTTTGCAATCTCAGTGATTTTATTACTTCAGATGTCCTGGCTATAATTTACCTAGTAATCAGACACAATGTAGGCATAGGAGTTATCAGTGAAAGAAAGACAGACAGACAGACTGAAGCCATGAAAGCGTAATTGTTTGGTTAATATTTATTTTATTGAATAGACTAGATCTATGATGCAGAGACTATATCTGTCTTATTCATCACAGTTTCCCAAACACCTAGCATAGTACCTACTACATAGTATATGCTTAAATGTTGATGAATAAATGAATGGATAAAAATAATAGATCACCCAGTTGGAGGACTGAAGAAGTGAGAAGTGCTGAGGATAAAACACTGGATAACACTAACATTTATGGGACTACAACAGAAAAGAATCCCTCAAAAAAGACCAAGGAGCCTGGTGAGTTCCTTATAGATTTTGGATATTAACCCTTTATCTGATATGAGAAAGAATGAAATCTGGCCATGTGTAGCAACATGGATGGACCTTGAGGGTGTTATGCTGAGCAAAATAAGTCAGGCAGAGAAGGACGAATACCATATGTTTGCACATATAGGAGGATTAGGAGGAACTTAACGGAGGACCATGGGGGAGAAGAAGGGGGGAAATAGTGGGGGGAGGGAGAGAGGCAAACCATGAGAGACTCTTGAATGCTGAGAACAAACTGAGGACTGATGGGTGTGGGGGGGGGGTGGGAGGAGATGGGCATGGAGGAGGACACTTGTGGAGATGAGCACTGGGTGTTATATGGAAACCAACTTGACAATAAACTATTTGTAAAAAATTAAAAAAAAATAAAAAAAAGACCAAGAAGCAAAAGAGAAGAAAAGCCAAAATAATAATATCAGAAATCCAGGAAATAAGAAAATTAAAAAAAATAACGGTCAGTATTTAAGGCCTCAGATAAAGGTTGAACAGGTATTAATACCTTAATACCTGGTATTAAGAAGGCCTCTGAAGATCTGAGAGAGAGGCATTAGGTAGAAAAGGACAGAGTAGTAAAGCAGAAGTGATACTAGCAGTCAAGAACCCTGATGTAAATAGGAAGGAGAGGAAGAGGAAAATGAATAGTAGAATGGTTTGTTGGTAAAGGAGACACCTAAATGTGCACACAGCTAAGCAACAATATGAGCATAGTCAGAGGCTAAAAACATAGACAAGAGATATAGTCAACTTCTCATGGAAAGTCCTAGAAAGGATAGATATAGGGCAGAGGCTGAAAGATTAGCCTTTTTGCCAGGAAAAAGGGTGATGACACCCTATGTGGTAACTAATGTCTACCCGAGTGACCAGAAGCCACAGGGGATGCCTCAAACAGCGTATAGAGCTGGGAGCTAAGAGAGATGCTAACTTCAGAAAGGAGAGAAAGAGTCCAAATAGATCACTAAATCAAAGGAGCCAACAGTGAGGATGAGAAGTCTGAATGTGGAACCAGAAACTGGTGGTAAGACAGGGAGATCAGAGCTATGAACTAAGTCAAGGTCAAGGGGCTAATGGTTTGGTGTAAAGTAGCTGCTGGGACTAAGCCATATATGAGGGAGTCAGGATATAGAAGGATACTTAACAGGAAAAGCACTGGGTGTGGATTCAGGTGCTTCTCTAAGGAGAAAGGCAGGAAACAGTAAATTCAAGCTTTTTAGCTCACAGCAGATCCATGTTTTATGGGGACTAAATCTTATATGATAAGTGGTAAGTGGGAGGAAGACTTTCTTGAAAAAATAAAAACAAAAATGATACCTACAAAATTAGGTTTATAAGTATGTGATTATCTATAGAATGAGAAAAATCATTACAAATAAAAATTTTAAAGTTGATAAATTCCACCAATATCACAAAACACAGGAAAATAATATAACTTGCTAATAATAACAGCTCTACAACATTCTTTTTGCTTACAATTTTTGTTTACATGTTCTTCAACCACTTCTTAATATAAGAACCATTTTAAAATAATGCATTATATGGAGAGAATATAAAAAGTATATGTCCTTTCATCTAACATGGCCATTAGTTTTTTATTATTGGTAGTCTCAAAATATTCTTTCAGCTTTATGGTTTATAATTGATAACATTGTCTAAATATTACACATTGTCCAATTTGGAAAAAAAAACATATCAAGGTTTTTTTATATGATTATAAGATTTGGAGCATTTTAAGTTTCCTTGGAAAATGACTAGGCTTAAATTATCTTTGAAATGATGAAACTCATAAACCAGTTTATCTTAGATGTCCTTGAAGTGGTGTGATTTTTATGTTGTATTCAGTGATGTTAGTAGTTTTTGTAAATTAGCAAGACACTTAAATCTTTCTCCAATGTATTTAAATAATTACTCTACTTCATTGAATGGATTATGAAATAATCCAAGAGCTTTTCTTGAAAATATATCTTTCTCTTAAGGAATTCACTTGTAATATAATTGGAAAAAAAGAGTTATAATTTTTTATGCTAAAATAGTTTATATTGCTTAAATTGATCTTTATTGTTTTTATTCCATTAATTTTTAAAAATTCATACACATTCAAATTTTTAGTTTGTGATGCTTTACTTGTAATATTGAAGCATTCTAAAATGTCTTCCCAAATGGCAGTTATAATGTGTATTTCCAACTCAATTTTCCCTTACTCAGATTCCACAAATGCTTGTGACTACTCCAATGGCAATATCAACATCAGAAGTTTAAGAAAGGGGAAACCAGCACCTGGATGGCTCAATGCGTTAAGCATCCAACTTCAGCTCAGGTCATGGTCTCGTGGTTTGTGGGTTCAAGCCCCTCATCTGGCACTGCCCTGGTGGCTCAGAGCCTGGAGCCTGCTTCAGATTTTGCATCTCCCTCTCTCTCTTCCCCTCCCTTGTGCATACTCTGTCTCTGTCTCTGTCTTTCTCTGTCTCTCTCTGTCTCAAAAATAAACAAACATTAAAGAAAGGGGAAGAGTGGAAAAAGAAAGAATTTTAACCAATTACATTTAAACTGCCTTACTTCTGCTAAGGGTGCTCTGAGAACCTGGAAGGGGCTCCTGAATGAAGTGTTCTGAAACTTTAGCATCATTTCATTCACAGTAAATCTATGTTTATATAACCTTAATTTCCTTTGTGAAATATGAAGCAAGACACATAGCCGCTGAGAGATGAGTAGTATGGAGTCTAAGCAGAATAGTGAGAATTTAGAATAGCATTGGAGGAATTGAAGGCTCGGTGTTTAACAATCTGTAAGTATAAAGACTGAGAGTTGTAAGGGTAATTACAACTAAATAAGTAGGGGCAAAAGGAGTTGGAGTGCTGGTTAAACTCCTCTAGGCAGAAACATCTTCTATGTAGAAAATCCTAAAGGACACACGTACCAAATACTAGAACAAATAAACAGGTTCATCAAGGTCATGGGATGTGTGATCCATATGCAAAAATCTGTTTTATGTCTGTATACCAGCAATGACTAATCCCAAAAATAAAATTAAGAAAATGATCACACTTGTAACAACATCAAAAAGAATAAAATACTTAGAAGTAACTTATAAAAAGAGTGCAAGACTTACATAGGCATAATTTGGAGACATTGCAGGTTTGGTTCCAGACCATCACAGTAAAGCTAACTTCACAATAAAGCTAACTTCACAATAAAATGAGTCAAATGAACTGTTTGGTTTCTTAGTGCATATAAAAGTTTATGTTTACACTACACTGTAGTCTATTAATTATACAAAGTATTATCTCTTCAAAAGCAATGTACATATCTTACTTAAAAAATACTTTAGAGGCACCTGGGTGGCTCAGTCGGTTGAGCAGCATCCGACTTTGGCTCAGGTCATGATCTCGCAGTCCATGAGTTTGAGCCTGGTGTCAGGCTCTTTGCTGGTAGCTCAGAGCCTGCAGCCTACTTGGGATTCTGTGCCTCCCTCTTTCTCTGCCCCTCCCCAACTCATACTCTCTCTTTCTCTCTCAAAATAATAAACATTTTTAAAATATTGCTAAAATATGCATTTTTAGTGAGTCACAGTCTTTTTGCTGGTGGAGGGTGTTGCCTCCAGTGATGTTGATGGCCAGTGACCAGGTGGTGGTTGCTGAAGTTTGGGATGACTGTGGCAATGTCCTAAAATAAGACAGGAATGAAGTTTGCCATGCCGATTGACTTTCCTTTCACAAATGATTTCTCTGTAGCATGCAATATTGTTTGAGAGCATTTTACCCACAGAACTTCTTTCAAAATTTGAGTCAATCCTCTCCAACCCTATTACTGCTTTGTCAACCAAGTTTATGTAATACTCTCAATCTTTTGTCCTTTCAACAATCATCCTAGCATCTTCACCAGGAGGAGATTCCATCCCAAGAAATCAGTTTCTTTGCTTATCAACTTTAAGCTTTATCAACTAAGTTTATATAATATTCTAAACCTTTTGTCATTTCAACAATCTTCCTAGCATCTTCACCAAGAGTAGATTCCATCCCAAGAAATCAGTTTCTTTGCTTACCCAAAATAAACAACTCCTCACCTACCAAAATTTTATCATGAAATTGCAGCCATTCAGTCATGTCTTCAGGCTCTACCTTTAATTCTAGTTCTCTTGCTATTGTCACCACACCAGTTACTTCCTCCACTGAAATCCTGAACTCTTCTAAGTCATCCATGAAGGTTGGAATCAACATCTTGCAAACTCCTGTTTATGTTGATATTCTGACCCCTTCCCATGAATCACAAATGTTCTTAATGACATCTAGAATGGTAAGTTTTTCCCAGAAAGTTTCCAGTTTACTTGGCCCAAATCCATCAGAGCAATCACTATCTAGGGCAGCTATAGCCTTATAAAATGTATTTCTCAAATAATAAGACTTGAAAGTTAAAATCACTCCTTGATCTATGGGCTGCAGAATGGATGGCATGAAAATAATATTAATCTAATTGTATATCTCCATTAGAGCTCTTGGGTGACCAGGTGCATTGTCAATGAGCAGTTATATTTTGAAAGGAATATTTTTTTCTGATCAGTAAGCATCAACAATAGGCTTAAAATACTTAGTAAACCATATTGTAAACAGATTTGCTACCATTTAGGTTTTGGTGTTCCATTTCTAGAGTGTAGGCAGAGTAGATTTAGCATAATTATTAAGAGCTCTTGAATTTTCAAAATTATAAATGAGCATTGGTTTCAACATAAAATCACCAGCTGCACTGGTCCCTAACAAGAGAGTCAGCCTGTCCTCCGAAGCTTTAAAACCAGGCATTGACTTCCCCTCTCTAGATATGAAAGTCCCAAGTGAATTTTTTTCCTAATAGAAGGCTATTTCATTTTTATTAAAAATCTGTTGTTTAGTGTAGTCACCTTCATTACTTTTCTTAACTAGATCTTTTGCCAGCTTGCTACATACCTTCTACATCAGCACTTGCTGTTTCATCTTGTCTCATCTTGCACTTTTATGTTATAAAGATGGCTTCTTTCCTTAAACCTCATGAATCGACCTCTGCCAACTTCAAACTTTTCTTCCACATTTTTCTTACCTCTTTCACTTCATAGACAGAATTGAAGAGTTAGGGCCTTGCTCTGGATTAGGCTTTGGCTTAAGGGACTGTTGTGGCTGCTCTGATCTTCTATCCAGACCACGAAAACTTTGTCCTTATCAGCAATAAGACTGTTTTGCTTTCTTAGTACTCATGTGCTCACTCGAGTAGCACTTTTCCTTTCCTTCAAGAACTTCTTTTTGCATTCACAACTTGGCTAACTCATATAAGAGGCCTAGCTTTTTCCATATCTTGGCTTTTAACATTCCTTCCTCACTAGGTTTAATCATGTTTACCTTTTGATTTAAAGCGAGAAATGTGTGGGGCACCTGGGTGGTTCAGTTGGTTAAGCATCCAACTCTTGATTTTAGCTCTTGATTATTTTTTAAAAAACACTTAAAAGTATAACTGATAATGATGACAAAGTTAGAACACAATAAAAATTACAAATATTCCTCAGTTTTTTCAAGACTTTAAAATGCTACAAATCACATGCAAAATGTGAATAGTGAAAACTGACCATATCAGTCCATAATATCCTAAAGTAGCATTAATTATTCAACCTAGTCCTGGTCTAACTTAAAAAAAATTTTTTTTAATGTTTATTTATTTTTCAGAGACAGACAGAGCACAAGCAGGGGAGGGGCAGAGAGAGAGGGGGACACAGAATCCGAAGCAGACTCCAGGCTCCAACCTGTCAGCACAGAGCCTGATGTGGGGCCTAAACTCATAGGCCGCGAGATCATGAACTGAGCTGAAGTCAGACACTTAATTAAGCCACTCAGGCACCCCACAGTGTAACTTTTTTAAAAAAATGTTTATTTAGTCTTGAAAGATAGAGACATAGCATGAGCCAGGGAGGAGCAGAGCGAGAGGGAGACACAATCCAAAGCAGGCTCCAGGCTCTGAGGTATCAGCACAGAGCCCGAAATAGGGATCAAATCTATGGGCTGCAAGATCATGAC
Organism: Hyaena hyaena; assembly: GCF_003009895.1. Taxonomy (NCBI): domain Eukaryota; kingdom Metazoa; phylum Chordata; class Mammalia; order Carnivora; family Hyaenidae; genus Hyaena; species Hyaena hyaena. The sequence goes on along the minus strand of NW_024080737.1, from coordinate 1,607,063 downwards.
CTGGGCCACAGTCAGACACCTAACTGACTGAGCCACCCAGGCGCCCCTGGTCCTGGTCTAATCTTAAAATTTAATCAATCCTACCATCCATGATGACATTAATGGATGAAACAAATGGGACTTCTTTAGCAGACGTGAGGCAAAGCTACTAGAAGAACACTGGTGGGGCTGACCAAAGTGGAGAACTGGAATCACATGCTGTTTCAATACCAGATTTCTAGGAAAGGGCAGAGAAGATTTCTGATGACAAAAATGATCATCTGCTTTACAAGCAGACCTCTTCATTCATTTAAAAATTATTAATTGAGCATCACTTATCTGCAAGGCATATACAAAAGGTAGTTGGCCAACCACCTTTGGTGATCACCAGATAGTATATTAAAAAATTATTAGCCCAGGCAATTTCTTTTAAGTTTATTTGTTTCTTTTTGAGAGAGAGAGAGAGAGAGAGAGAGATGCACAGAGAGAGGAGGAGAGTGGGAATCCCAAGCAGGCTCTGTGTTGTCAGCATAGAGCCCAACACAGGGCTGGATCTCATGAACCATGAGATTATGACCTGAGCCAAAATCAAGAGTTGGACACTTATCTGAGTGAGCCACCCAGTCACCTCAGCCCAGGCAATATTTTTAACAAAACAATGTTTCTGGCAACAACTAGTGGATTGGGAAAAAAGAAAAGAAAAAATCTAACATTCAAAATATTCATCCAATATATTTTTTTAGTCACCCAGAATCTATGTCTATTTGTAATGCTCATTTAACTTATTCCCCTTTTCTAAGAGCGAAGTTACTCAATTTTGAAAAGAATTATGTTTTTCTGATATTCTTAATAAATTCAATTCCAATTTTATTTAAAAAAAAAGAACTTCCTAGTTTCTTTAGAACATTGGGATTTTACTTTTAGGTATTATAAAGCCTCCAATGATGATATAAAAGCAGAATTAACACCATTTATGTTGGAGATTTCTAGATTTAGGAGGTCTATTCCTATAATTTAGAAAGGTACCCTATTCTATTACTTTTTGTATCACTGGACTATCAGTCAGGGAATCAAATACACCAAGAAATACTGATCAAGAGAAAAATGAATTAGTTACCATTCTTTCATTCTAAATGTTACTGCAAAATAAAAGCAAGGTGTCTGCCTGATTTAAATGTTATTGGTAAAACTATTTAGTTGAAATAATGGTTATAAAAGAAAACAAGTTAAGTTGTTTCCATTTTTTTCAACCACACTGAATATAGAAACTATATTACTAAAACATATTTGAATGTTTATATAGTTAGTATTAAATGTACTTTTTCAATGTTTATGATTTTCAATTCTTTAAAGATAATCTTACCTGAATGCTTGTGATTGTCTCTGTTTAATTTTTAATTCATGTAGCAAATGACTCAATTCTTTCTGTACTCTCTGAAATTCACCTTGTTGACTTTTTAACTGTATGTTTACATCCTGAATTCTAAAAATATAAACAAACAACATCCATTACAAATTTAAATATTCCTTCACGAGAACTTTATTAAATTAAAATTTAAATACACTTTTAATAAAAGTCAATTCTAAAAAACTATATATCTTTATATATGCTAAATGAATGTACAGAAAAGTATGGGGAGACATAAATCAAACATCCTTTTCACTGGGGAGGAGACTGGAACTGATGAGCTGGGGAAAGGCAAAGAACACTGAAGGGAGAAGGTATCACTTTTTCTCTGTATCTTTTGTATTGTTCAAATTTGTATAATAAATGTGTTTTTTTACTTGAATTAGTAATTAAAATGTAACTAAACAAATATCCATTTAATTTTTATTAAAGTAATATATGTATATAATTTCAAATGCCAAATATTACTAAAAGAGTTACAAGAAAAAATAGTAATCATTTTCTTTTACTTCAACTCCCACTGTCCAAAACAACTTTCAATGTCTTTCCTGATTCCTCTAGTATTTCTCTCTTTCTTTTTTTTTTAAAGTTTTTAATGTTTTTATTTATTTCTGAGAGAGAGAGAGAGAGAGAGAGACAGTGTGAGCAGGGGAGGGTCAGAGAGAGAGGGAGATACAGAATCCGAAGCAGGCTCCAGGCTCTGAGCTGGCAGTCAGCACAGAGCCTGATGTGGGGCTCGAACCCATGGACCATGAGATCATGACCTGAGCCGAAATCGGACGCTTAACTGACTAAGTCACCCATGCGCCCCTAGTATTTCTATATTACTAAATAACATGCTTATATTGTTATTCCTTAATATTTCAGTATAGATATTATAGATAGATACAATAGCTTTATAGAGTCATCAGGGTTCCAGGACACTTTCAACTCTCTGGTCTAGTATCTTTGGTATGTCTTTTATTTTCATTGGCTATGATAATGGCAGAAACTCCAACAATTCTTTTCCCATTCCAGGCTAGCAACATGAGAATAATGGCTCACTCTATCTCTTTTAAGGAAACTTCCTATAAGTACCACTAACTACTTCTGCTTAACTTAGACCTACTGCAAGTAAAGCTGGGAAATATACTCTTTTAACTGGCAAGAGTAGCTCCCAGGTATATCCACAGTTCTATTACTAAGTAAGAAGGAAGAATGATGTTAGAGTATTTAGCTGGCAGTCTCTATCACAATCCTGGTAAGAACTGACCTTCCTACACATAGCTATACTCTTACACAAAAATACAAACACATTACCCTCCTCATCTTACCCTCCCAGGTTAATCAATCTTTTTATTCAGTATTTACATTATTCGTCACTAGTGAACCATATGTTATGTTACGATCACACTTCTTTTCTTGTACAACTTTTCATTGTCCCTGGATTGAAAAACCGTCTCCTTTTCTTCTTAGTTTTCTGTGTACCTATCATTGGTACATCTTCCAAATCTGACAGAGGTCTAATTCTTCTTTCTCAATATCTTTAGACACAGCAGAAAACTCTTCCAGATCATTTTTTTTCCAGGAAACATCCTTCCCACAGCTCTCTATTCCCCTGCTCTTGTCTGGGTATATTCCAGTTTGACTAAACAACTGTCATCCTGTGACTTGCCTTTCTTATTTCAGGAACTGTCCTCAGCTTTGTTTCATGTCATATCCTCTGTATCCTGGCTCTAAAGTCTTCCTCCTTCTTGGTGTTCTCCTTTTGGTGGAATAAATCCTCTAGGAGTTTTGTGTATGTGTGTGTGTGTGTGTGTGTGTGTGTATACGTGTGCATGAGAGGTAAATTTAAGAACCTGAATATGTGTACATGTCTTTATTATATCTCAGACTGGACAGTTTAGCTAAATATAGAATCATAGATGAGAAAAATATTTTTCAATAAAAAAATTAGGGCACTTTTCTTCTGTTTCCTAACTTCTGGTGCTGTTTCTAAAAGTCCAGTGCCAGTCTAATTCCTACTTCTTTGTATGATACATGGTAGGTTCTCCTTATTCTGCCCTTGCCCTGGTTCAGAAGCTTTAAAATTTTTCTCTTTTCACTTAGTATTCTTAAATTTCATCACAATACATTGTGTCAGTCTTTTGTCATTCTCTGTGCTGGGCACTTGAGTATTTGCTTCAGAAATTGATGTTCCTAAGTTCCAGGAATTTTACCCTAGGGAAAATGATTCTTTCCCCTCCATCTTCTATGGGTTTTTTTCTAGAATATCTTTCTATTTAGATGTGGGAACTTCTGAAGAGATCTTCTAATTTTCTTATATTTTAGGGCATCTTACTACTTTGGACATTTTATTTTAGTTTCATTATCTTCCATCCTGCCTATAAAAATTTTAATTTCTGTTATATGTTAATTACCTAGAATTCTTTCTTATTCTTCAAAATTCTATAAGAATTCTTTCTTGTTCTTGTTTCATGGACATAATTTCTTCTCTGATTTTTTGATAATATCAATTATAGTATATTTTCTTTTCTTTTTTTCTTTATTTTTGAGAAAGAGAGAGACAGAGTGTGAGCAGGTGAAGGGAAGAGAGAGAGAAGGAGACACAGATCTGAACCAGGCTTCAGGCTCTGAGCTGTCAGCACAGAGCCCAATGCAGGGCTCGAACTCACAAAACATGAGATCATGACCTGAGCCAAAGTCAGATGATTAACCAACTAAGCCATCCAGTAGCCCCAGCTATGGTGTGTGTTAAGGTTTCCTTCAGCTTACTGCATTGCTTCTGTATCCTCTGGCTTTTTAATTCTTTGTTTTGCTTCTTGTCTTTCACATTTGAAGCCTCCCTTACCAGTTTGGAGATCCTCTGTTGTCTATTCATATTTACAAATGAGGACAATTGGTCCCATTTCTAGAAATTAATAAAGATGAAGGAAGAAAAGAGGGAGTGACTTTTCTAGATAAAAGAGAAGCAACAAAAGTGATGATCAAATGTGACATGTGGAGCTCGTGTAGAACCAGATTCAAACACATAAACTATAATTTTTTTAATATTGAGGAAATTTGATAATGAAATGGAAATTAAAAAATACTGAGGAACTATTGCTAATTTGGGGATAATAATACTGTTGTTATTTAAGAAAATGGCACATCACTCTGAAGTAAATAGGGGTGAAAATAACATGCTGTCTTGGATTTTCCTTAAATTACTTCAACAAACAAAAAATATGGGACAGATGAAACACATATGACAAAATTGTGTTAATTTTTGAATCTGTGTTAAAGGATATTATACCATTTTCACTTAGTAAAAAAAACTAACAAATGAGGCAGTGAAATGCTGTCTTAAGCTTCTGTGGTGTGTGCAGGAATTGTTAAATGATAGGCTTCAACTGTGGGGAGATCACATGGGGAATTAGCTATTTTGATAATACCTACGCCATCTGCCAGAGTCAGGACAGGGTAATTAAAAGTCTTTGGGGAGGTAGAGTGGGAGAGAGGTTCTGAAAGCCTAAATGCACTTTTAAAATATTTTTAATAAATTCTCCTATTTTCAGCCTCACTTTGTACCCTGACAAGTATTTCTCTTGGCATACTGAGAGAAAAAAATTAGCCAAATGTTGTTTTCAGGAGTCACAACTAAAAAAAAAAAGTTAACATAAATGTAGAAAATTATATACCAGATGCTTTAAAAATGACAAAAGATATATTAACATTAATAACAAGCAATACAATAAATATAACAACCTTTAGTTTTGATGAAAATCTAATCCACCAAGAAAAATAGTAATCATGAACTTTTACATACTCCAAACAAAGAAATATTCACTAAAAATCCAATGAGAACAAATAACTAATAATAATGGGAGGTATTAACACATTTCTCACACAAATGTGTGTCAGAATGACATGAAAAATAGTAAAGATATAGAGGATTTGATTAATGTAATTAATAAACTTGATGTATGGATATAATTAAAAGATATATCAAATAATCATTCTTCCAAATATGTGGGATAATCACAAAAACTGACCATGTAATCAGCCACAATTGAAATTTTAATATATTATTTTTTTCATTTTTATTTTTATTTTTTATTTTTAAATTTACATCCAAGTTTGTTAGGATATAGTACTAAAATGATTTCAGGAGTAGAATCCAGTGATTCATCCATTACATATAACACCCAGTGCTCATCCCAACAACTGTCCTCCTTAATGCCCCTTGCCAAATTTAGCCATCTCCCAACAAAAACCCCTTCAGCAACCCTTAGTTTGTCTCTATATTTAAGAGTCTCTTCTGTTTTGTCCCCCTCCTTGCTTTTATATTAGTTTTGCTTCCCTTCCCCTATGTTCATCTGTTTTATATCTTAAATTCCACATATGCATGAAATCATATGATATTTACCTTTCTCTCACTTAGCATAATACCCTCTAGTTTCATCCACATTGTTGGAAATGGCAAGATTTCATTCTTTTTAATTGCCAACTAAGACTCCATTGGGTATATATACCACATCTTTAACCAGTCATATGTCGATGGACATTTGGACTTTTTCCATACTTTGGCTATTGTTGATAGCACTGCTGTAAACATTGGGGTGCATGTGCCTTTTCAAGTCAGCATTTTTGTCTCCTTTAGATAAATATCTAGTAGTGCAATTGCTGGGTCATAGGGTGGTTCTATTTTTAATTTTTTGAGGAACCTCCATACTGTTTTCGAGAGTGGCTGCACCAATTTGCATTCCCACCAGCAATACAGAGGATTTCTCCCCTTTCTCTGCATCCTCACCAACATCTGTCATTGCCTACGTAATTAATTTTATCCATTCTGACTAGTGTGAGGTGGTATCTCATTGTGGTTTTTAAATTTTTTTTTAAGGTTTTTATTTATTTCTAGGAGAGAGAGAGAGAGACAGCGTGAGCAGGGGAGGGTCAGAGAGAGAGAGGGAGTCACAGACTGAAACAGGCTCCAGGCTCTGAGCTGACAGTCAGCACAGAGCCCGACGCGGGGCCCGAACCCACGAACCGCAAGATCATGACCTAAGCGAAAGTCAGACGCATAACCGACTAAGCCACCCAGGGGCCCCTCATTGTGGTTTTGATTTCTATTTCCCTGATGATGAGTGATGTTCAGCATTTTTTTATGTGATCCCAACAGTTCATTTTTGCTTTTGTTTCCTTTGCCTCTGGAGATGTGTTGAGTAAGAAGTTGCCATGGCTGAGGTCAAAGAAGTTTTTGCCTGTTTTCTCCTCAAGGATTTTGATGGCTTCCTGTCTTATGTTTAGGTCTTTCATCTATTCTGAGTTTATTTTTGTATATGTTGTAAGAAAGTGGTCCAGGTTCATTCTTCTGTATGTCATTGTCCAGTTTTCCTAACACCATTTACTGAAGAGACTGTCTTTATTCCATTGGATATTCTTTCCTGCTTTGTCAAAGATTAGTTGGCCATAAGTTTGTGGTTCCGTTTCTGGGTTCTCTATTCTCTTCCATTGATCTAAGTCTGCTTTTGTGCCAGTACCATGCTGTCTTGATGATTACAGCTTTGTAATATATCTTGAAGTCTGGGATTGTTATGCCTCCTGCTTTGGTTTTCTTTTTCAAGATTGCTTTGGCTATTTGGGGTCTTTTCTCATTCCGTACAAATTTTAGGATTGTTTGTCCTAGCTCTGTGAAGAATGCTGGTAATATTTTGATAGGGATTGCAAAATTTTAATATGTTCTTAAAAAGAAAATCACATACCCACATTGTCTATAGTAAGATTACATGAAATTACATGAAATATTTACAACAAAAAGTCCACTAAAAGATCTAAATACATGGAAACTTAAACATATACCTAATGAGCTTTGGGTCAAAAAGGAAATAAAAATAAAAATTATAAACTACTTACAAACAAATGATAATGCATTTATTTAAAAAAACAATAAATGAATATTCTGAATGTCATGATCTAAGAGAAATGTATAAATGACAAAAGACAATCTATTCTCAGAAGTAAGGGCATCCCAGTAGCAATGAGCACACTCAATTCATACATCTCGGTTTCTAAATACTATTCTCCAAGAAACCAAAGCATCTTAGAGAACTGGTTGATTCCAGGGGTGAGGCAGGTAAAATCTAAGGTGAGTCTAGAATATTTTGTGGTGTAAGAAAGTAAGGAAGAGCTCAAAGAAGATAGGACATGCTGAAAGGGCACAGGTGCCCTGACAACTCCGAATAGCCAAAACTGTAACAGCTGAGAAAGAAAATAAGTTACTATAGTATTTGAGTATAATCCAAAAATAAAAGTGAATGATTCCATACTAACATTAATAACGGAATAAATAAATGGAAGAGAAGGAACAGTTCTTCCCTCACAAAGAAATTCCAAATAATAAATGTAGAAGGAATAAGGGAAGTATTTACCACAAAATATGTATTAAATGCAAGGGGGAAAAGAATAACATTTACAATGGAGGAACCTGGCAAACACCACCTTAGCCAAGTGATCGAGGTAAACATCATCTGTAAGAAGACATAGTAACATCATATACACTTTCTCATGGTACACTAAGAAGGACACATCACTTCTGTGGTATTTTTGCCAAAAGAGAATAATCCCAACATAATTTTGAGTAAACATCAGACAAACCCCATTAAGGGATACTCTACAAAATTACTGAACACTACTTTTGAAGCCTTGGGTCATGAAAGGCTAAGATTAACAAACTGTCACAGACCAAAGAAGACTAAGACGGTGTGAGTTCTAAATGCAATGTGTGATTTCAGATTGAATCCTGAATTGGAAAAGATGTTAGTGGAAAAACTCATAGAATCAAATGAAGTCTGTAGGTTAGTTAATAGTATTGTACCAATGTTACTTTCTTAATTTTTATAACTGTCCATAGTTATGTAAGGTGTTAACATTAGGAGAAGCTAGGCATATGGAAACTCTCTGTACTATTTTTTATATATTTTTGCAACTTTAAGTCTAAAATTATTTCAAAATAAAAAGTATTTAAAAAGCACATGTACATATACAATGAGTAATTTGTACATGTCAAATGTATCTGTAGTATAAATTGTGTTAAAAGGTAGGTGCATTTTAGGGACATCTGGGTGGCTCAGTCGATTAAGCATCTGACTTCAGCTCAGGTCATGATCTAATGGTTCGTGATTTCGAGCCCTGCGTCAGGTTCTGTGCTGACAGCTCAGAGCCTGAAGCCTGCTTCAGATTCTGTCTCCCTCTCTCTCTGCTCCTTCCCCACTCATGCACTGTCTCTCTCTCTCTCTCTCAAAAACAAACTTGAAAAAATGTGGGTGCATTTTAAATTTTGGAGGTTATAAAATATTTTTAATAGCAAAAATAAAAGGAAGCAACCTTGATGGTCAATAGTATAGGAACATTAAACAACCTATATTTCCATGTAATACTATACAAAAAATAAAGAAGAATGAAGTAGATCTCTATGTCCTGGCATGGAAAGAATACCAGGACCAATTATGGAGAAAAAAGAAAAGCTGTAATTTACAAATCAGTAAAAGTTTTCAAACACGCCTAGTAGGAATGCAAATTAACACAACTACTTTGAATAAATAATTGGATCTATAAACCTGGCCATAGGTATAAGGCCATGACCCAGAACTTCCACACCCAGTAGTACATGCCCAACAGAAATGTGCTCATATATTCATCAAAGACATGCACATGAATGCTCATGCCACCGCTGATTATAATAGCCCTGAAATGAAAACAGCCCAAATGCCCATCCACTATGATATATTCAGACCACGGAAAACAACAGCAACAAGAATGAACAGCCATCCAAAACAACATAGATTCATCTCACAAACTAAGGAAACCAGACAAAAGAATATCCAGTATATGATCCATTTACAAAAAGTTCAAAAAAAGGCAACATTGATCTATGGTATTATAAGTCACAATAGTAAATTCCTTTGGGTGGGTGATAGTAAAAGAGGAAAAGGGAGCTTCTGGAAGGATGTTATGTTCTGCTTCATGAGCTGCGTGCTGATTACATGGGAAATTCACTTTGTGAAATTTAATTTAGCTGTACATATTTATGCATTCTTCTTTCCTTATACTTCAATAAAAATTTGTAAAAATAAAATTAAACACCTAGACAGCTTATTACTTGTATATAAGCATATCAATATTGATAAATGTGGAAAAAGCTAGAAATATTAGAAGGAAACTTAAGCTATACTTAAAGAAAAGTTAAGCTTATACTGCTGGATTAAATGGCTTTTGTGTTAAAAATTCCTTAATTAAAGCCTACTCCAACTATTAACATTTACCCAGAAAAGAATTCAAAGCTTGTCTTTTTACAAATCATTTTCTTTTTTATAATTAAAAAAATACACATTAAAACACTTTCCAACTTTAATTCTTAGAATACACTCTTCAAATGAATGTTACATATAAATAGCATCTCAAGCCCTCTAATAGTCCTTGAGAAGTTAGGCCACATTATTTCACTCTGTTCTGGCTATGTAAGCTGACTTCACTTTTTTCAAATCAAACTGATATAGTTATAAATGCCATGCCTGGAAAGGAACTAATGTTCATTTTTATATATTATATCAACTTTATGAAATAAACAATTCACATATTGTTGCAATAAAGTATGTACCGTGCAACCACATGTTTTTCTCTGTAATAATTTTGCGTTAAAGTTGAATACTATGTTGAAATGAGGACATGTTGTTGTCTAGTGAGAGGGTGTTCCTGAAAATAGAGACTAACTGCATGTTCTAGTGGAGAGAGTCCTGTGCTGGAAGTTAGAGGACTTGTATTATAAACCTCTTACCAATGCACTCATGAGAATAACACAGTTATTACTCTTATCTACTTCCCAGCTTTTCTCTTAGTTAACTTGATTAAAATGAATCATGGGAGAATCACAGAGTTGTAAAACAAATTTGGGAAAGGTATTATAGTCTCTTAATTATTTTCATTTGGATCATCTATTAATATTACTCATAATGAAAAAATTCTAAAATTGAAAATACTTTAAAACACCCCTTTAGCTTCCCTCTAGTCTATAATCAAACACTTCAGAAAACACAATAAGAAAGCTAATCACATCACTGGGGATTTTGCCACCCGTAACCTCTATTCTTTTATGTCATGCTCCTGGCTCTAAGGATCCCTTTATTTTTAGTCTTTCCCTCAAACTGGTTCTACAGCAATCTAAGATGACAGGTGGAAGTTCAGGGTCCAAAGAAATTAGGTGGGGGATTTTCAGGACTGTAGCCTATCATGACAAAGGCATTCAATTATCAAGGGGGTAAATTAGGACTGCAACAAGGAAATCAATCAAAACAACTTAGTACTTCAAGAATTCTTGGGAAACAGATTTCAGAAATTAACATGCAACTAACTGCCAATTACAAAAAGTGGATTCTCTTACTGCTCCTCTGGAATTAACCACTGCCTAAATGCATCCAGAAAAGTAAACTGCCTTTTAAGAAAGTAGGGAATGTGAAGTGGGGAGCCCAAGCATATAGGTAGATAAATCATTCAGGACTCAATAAAATCTGAAAGAATTCTTGTTTTGCAGAGGGAAGTCATAAGCAGTTTGTGGAACTCTGGAGATAGAAAGAAAACTTCTTTACCTATTGTCAGGAGTCTGGCAACTTCAAAAATGTCAACTGGACAATGCCCAGGATCAGAAATGTCATTAGCATACAAGTGCAAAGAACAATAGCAATATTTATAACAATTATTTATGAATGCAAACAATTTCCTTTTGAGTGATATCCTATTTCTTTTATTTGTAAAATTATTATAGTACCTATTTATATCTTCCTACAGAATTTCTAGCTTAGTTATTAAAACATATCTTTTTCTAAGGCAGTTAATTTTATCTCAGTCATTATTGTTTACATTATCAATGCAGTTTCAGTACATTGGTAACAAAGGTACCCCTTAATATTTGACTCCTTCTAAAGGGTAATTGTCCTGTTGAGGTAAGGATTAGGAATATATATCCTTGCTAACATGTAGAGGTCTTAAAAGTCTAACAGTGGTAAGCCATTGTCTTGACTTTGATATCACACATTCATATTCATTCCCTCCCCTCTTCTCTCTCCTCTGTCTGTCTCTCCCCACCCTCTTCTAACAACTTGAGAATGGTACCTTGCATTGGACTGAATGAACACTGATTTTTAAATTAATTTAATTTAATTAGTCTCATTTGAGCTTTATTCAGTCCATGATTTTCCCCTTGGTCCTTCATTTTTCTTAGTGGATGAGTACCTAGAAACATATGTCCTGCCAAAACTGAAGTAGGAAGGAATAGAAAATTTGAACAGACTGAATACCAGCAGTGAAACTGAATCAGTAATAAAAAAGGTTTGGTTTCTTTACTATGTAGAGACTATTAAATACATCTCCCTTTGACTAAATATGAGACTCTTAAGCTTTAGTAGTACAGAAACATTAGTTAAAAATCTTAACCATGCTTAATATATAACCAAACACTTAATTCTGTATTGTAGGTTTGATGTATATTTTCACAAAATGGAGATGAAATGTTTTGCTGTAATTTCCTTAAAGGTTAGATGGAAGATAATTTGGAGAAAAATGGAAATTTCCATTGTTTTAAAGTGCTCTTAATAAAATCACATTGTTTATATAAAAACTGTTTTAAATACTGCTACCACCATTTTAAATTACTTTTTAACTTTTTAAAAAGTTTCTTGTTTATTTTGAGGGAGACACAGAGAATGGGAGCAAGAGAGGAACAAAGAGAGAGAGAATTCCCAAGCAGTCTCTTGCACCTTCATCAGAGTCTAATGGTTGAACTCACAAAACCGGGAGACCATGACCTGAGCCAAAATCAACAGTCAGATGCTTAACTGACTAAGCCACCCAGGTGACCCAAAGTACTCTTAACAATTACATTATTTATTCTTTAGTGCAAGAACTTTCTATTCTTGCTTCCCTAATTGTTCTGTCCCAATTTTGGTAACACAGAAGGCATTGATGAACATTCTTTTAATTAACTCTAAAGGATGGAAAAACATATAAAATCCCTGGATGATTCTCTTTTTCATATAATGGTTAGCTACTGTTTTGTCCACCCAATCTGGTTCCCTTTATGTAGAATCATCAACCTTTTATGAAAAGAATTATTTTTTCCACCCCACTCTGAAAGCTCCAACCATTCATATGACTACTGCCACAGAAGTCTCCATGTTCTAGGACCCAACTCCACTGGCTCAGTGGATGAAACACCTGCACCAAACAAGGTCAATCAGAACTCTTCTCTAGGATTTGTTTTCCTTTGCCACTAGAGAAAAGAGCAGGCAGTCCTTCTCAGATGGTAGTAGATCTAAGAACTAAAACTCGGGCATTGTGGGTAACTGCTTTTCCTTCCTAAAGGAGAAAATAAATCTGCAGCTTAAGAGAATAAAGCTAATATACAACAAAAAGCAAAGATGAAAGACAAAAAGAAAATCTTAGGGGCGGTCATGTCCTTTGTTAGGTTATTCTTGAGGCCTAGCTTCATAGGACCTCCCATGGTTCATTTTTTTCCTTGAAATCTGTGATCCACTAAACACTTTTTTGTCCAAGCTAGTTCACACTAGATTTTAATCAGTTACAATTAAGAGTCTTACCTAATAGTGTATGACTCAGGATCTATCATACAGCAAACTTAAAATTAACTTCTAAGGTTAGTTTGAAGACTGATCTCTTTCTAATAATCCTTACAAAATGGAAAATATTTAGTGAAATAAGCTCACGATAATAAATAGGCAATTTGAAGAAAAGCAATATTCTCAGGAAAATTTGTATGAATATAAATTAGATATCATTCAATAGGTTAACAGGGAACATGATTTGCATTCTGAAGCCTGCACTGCTGTTAGTGAAATGGTGATCTCTGTGAAAAGTGTTAGCACCTTAAGTAAAGGGACAAAAGCCATTGTTCTCCAAATACAGGAACATCAGCTATCCCAAGTAGGGGCTGGCTGCTCAGCTGACCTTGGTTCTGTGTTTTTACTCTTGGTGGTTATGGTATGGATAATAATTTCTAGAAACCCAATTTAGTATAGTCTTACATATTGTTCAGGAGCTCCTCAGTGATATTTTAGGTAAATGTTTGCCCTTTTAGCTAAAGTGCATTATTTACATTCTTTTTACCCTGTAGTAGTAAAATAGCTATATAGGACTATTCTTTAGAAAAAAAAAACATTTGTTAACATTCTTATAGAGAAACATAATTTACTTTGTGAAACCAGCTTCTAAATCTTTTTTTCTCATTAAAATATACATTTAAAAATGTGATTTTTGGATTTCTTAGGGTAATAAAATGAATACATTTAAAATTTGTTTTAATGTTAATTTATTTTTGAGACTGGGGGAGGGAGGGGCAGAGAGAGAGGAAGGTGCAGAATCTGAAGCAGGCTCCAGGCTCTGAGCTCTCAGCACAGAGTCCGACATGGAGCTCCAACTCACAGACCACTTACAGACTTCAAGACCATGACCTGAGCCAGGGGCTTAACCAACTGAGCGACTCAGACTATTCACAGACCCCAAAATCATCACCTGAGCCAAAATCGGATGCTTAACCAACTGAGCCACCCAGATGCCCCTAAAATAAATTTATTTTTTAAAATTTATATCCCAGTTAGTTAGCATATATTGCAACAATTCAGAAGTAGATTCCTTAATGCCCCTTAGCCGTTTAGCCCATCCCCCCTCCCAAAACCCCTCCAGCAACCATATGTTTGTTCTCCATATTTTAAAGTCTCATATGTTTTGTCGTCCTCATTGTTTTTATATTATTTTTGCTTCCTCTTGAGTGAAGTCATGATATTTGTCTTTCTCTGACTAATATCACTTAGCATAATACCCTCTAGTTCCATCCATGTAGTTGTAAATGGTAAGATTTCATTCTTTTTTATTGCTGAGTAATACTCTATTGTACACACACACACACACACACACACACACACACACACACTGTATCTTCTTCATCCATTCATCCTTTGATGGACATTTGGGCTCTTTCCATGTTTCGGCTGTTGTTGATAGTGCTGCTATAAATATTGGGGTGCATGCACCCCTTTGAAACAGCATACCTGTATCCCTTGGATAAATACCTAGTAGTGCAATTTCTGGATCATAGGGTAGTTTTATTTTTAATTTTGTCAGGAACCTCCACACTGTTTTCCAGAGTGGCTGCACCAGTTTGCATTGCCACCAGCAGTGCAAAAGAGATCCTCTTTCTCCACATCCTCACCAACATCTGTTGTTGCCTGATTTGTTAATGTTAGCCATTCTGACAGGTGTGAGGTGGTGTCTCACTGTGGTTTTGATTTGTATTTCTCTGATGATGAGTGATGTTGAGCATTTTTTCATGTGTCAATAGGCCATCTGGATGTTTTCTTTGGAGAAGTGTCTATTCATGTCTTTTGCCCATTTGGGTGTTAAATTTGATAAGTTCCTTATAGATTTTGGATACCAACCCTTTAGCCGATATATTGTTTGCAAATATCTTCTTCCATTCCGTCAGCTGCCTTTTAGTTTTGCGGATTATTTCCTTCATTTTGCAAAAGTTTTTTATTTCAGTGAGGTCCCAATAGTTCATTTTTTCTTTTGTTTCCCTTGCCTCTGGAGATGTGTTGAGTAAGAAGCTGCTGTGGCCGAGGTCAAAGAGATTTTTGCCTGCTTTCTCCTCAAGGATTTTGATGGTTTCCTGTTAACGTTTAGGTCTTTCATCCATTAAATTTATTTTTGTGTATTATGTAAGAAAGTGGTCCAGTTTCGTTTTTCTGCATGTCACTGTCCAGCTTTCCCAGCACCACTTGCTGAGGAGACTGTCTTTATTCTATTGGACATTCTTTCCTGCTTTGTCAAAGATTAGTTGGCCATAAGTTTGTGGGTCCATTTCTGGGTTTTCTATTCTGTTCCATTGATCTGAGTGTCTGTTTTTGTGACAGTACCATACTGTCTTGGTGATTACACCTTTGCAATACATCTTGAAGTCTGGGATTGTTATGCCTCCTGCTTTGGTTTTCTTTTTCAGGATTGCTTTGTCTATTCACGGTCTTTTCTGGTTCCATATAAAATAAATATATTTTAAAAGAAGAGAGTGGGAGGTGCCTGGGGGTGCAGTTGGTGAAATACCCAACTTTTTATCTTGGCTCAGGTCATGATCTCACTGTTTGTGAGTTTAAGCCCTGTGTCAGGCTCTCTACTGATGGTGCAGAGCCTACTCAGGATTCGGTCTCTGCTTCTCTCTGACCCTCCCCTTCTTGTTTTTTCTCTCTTTCTCTCTCTCTCAAAATAAATAAACTTTAAAAAAAATTTTAAAAAGAAGAGACTGACTTCAAAAAGCCAATATCAGTTATCTCAGAAAGTGACATTGGGGTGCCTGGGTGGCTCAGTTGGTTGGGTGACTGACTTCAGCTCAGGTCATGATCTCACGGCTCATGAGTTCAAGGCCTGCGTTGGGCTGTGTGCTGACAGCTCAGAGCCTGGAACCTGCTTCAGATTCTGTGTCTCCTTCTCTCTCTGCCTCTCCCCCACTCACGCACACACTCTCTCTCTCCCCTCCAAAAAATAAACATTAAAAATTTTTAAAAAAAGAAAGTGACATTAAAGGCAATCTTTTTCATCAACTTTCTACTTTCCAAATATTCCATAATGTGTACAGTAAAAATAAGAGACTTAATTTCTGTTAAAAACATAGATAATAGCAAATAATTTCTAAATTAATGTTTGAAGCAATAAAAATGAGTACATTTGAAACACAATATGATAGCCCATTTGCTAATGCACCCCAAAATGTCATTCAATTCGTTGTTTTAAACACCAGTTTATACATCTGTTCTTTGGAAAGGTTCAAGAAGCTATATGTGAGCTTCTAGAAATAATGCATAGAATTGTAAGATATTCAAAGAATCATTAAAATTTGAGGCTTCCCTTCTTCCCACTTTTAGGTTTGAAGCAAAAGTAAATCTGGTTCAATCAAAGAAAAAGAGACTATGTGACAGCTCCAGGTCACTATTTTTAATCCTGTGATAAAACTGTAAATACACTAGAGAGGAAAAACAAAAATAGAAATCAATCACTCAAAAATATGTATGACATGCCACTATGTACCACAGCAAGCACCATTAAAGACTGGGAAATAAAGGAATAGTATCTGTCTTCTGGTGACTCAGAGTTAGTTGTTGGAGAGGATAAAAGTGAAGAGTTACATTACAGTGTGATGAAGATGGCTAAAAGAAAAGGCCATGAGAGGAGGCAGAGAGGAAAGTAACCAGCTGCTCTTTATGTGTCCTTGAAAGTATGAAAAACTTTCTGATTAGAGAATGCTCTGACTACATTAGGAATACTGTTGAAAACTGGCGAGGAGGAAGGGGGTTATAAAAGAGGGAAGAGGTTGCCCAGATGTAATGGAGGGAAGAAAAGAAAATTTATTGGAAAGTTCTTTCCAAACTACTTAGGGGCGCCTGGGTGGCTCAGTCGCTTAAGCGTCCAACTTCAGCTCAGCTCATGATGTTGCGGTTCCTGAAGCTCTGCATCAGGCTATGTGCTGACAGCCTGGAGCCTGCTTGGGACTCTCTCTCTTTCCCTCCCTCTCTGCCCCTCCTCTACTCTCTCTCTCTCTCGTTTTCAAATAAATAAATGAAAAAAATTAATAATCACAGAAAAAGGTATGAATTATTATGGTTACTTCCAAATGAAAGATCATTCAGAGTTTCATTAATACTGTAGTGACACTTAAAAATGCCCAAAGAATCTTTCTGACAAGATATTACATGCATTTCATTTTACTAGTCAAAGAGAATACAAAAAAGAAATGTGGGAATATTTCTTCAAAATTCAACTTATTGCCTGCCATATTCCGAGGAAATAAAATTATGAAATATTTTCCAACTACAAATTGTTAAATCACATAAAAATATTAAAGCCAAATATTCTTGTAGTTAAGAAACTTATTTTATTTTTGGCCATTTTTTTCTGCTATCAGTGTTTTACTAAATATTTTCTAACTCAAATTCTATAGCCTTACACTGAAAGTTTTCTAATTGCAATGTCTGAGGAAAGGTAATGGACTTTTGTAGATCATCAAATAATGGCACTATGCTCTCAAACTAATTTAGAGCAGATGTTTATAAGGGTCACAAAAACACCTCTGTTAAAGGGTTGGGTGAGAATCATTATACTATTTCTTTGTAGGGCTGCAGGGATAAGCAAGACCCAGAGCCTAGCTGGTAAGATGAATTGCCCAGGTTCCTCTGTGTGCAGTCTTCTATTTGCTCAATTTTGAAGCTGCAAATCAGTCCATGAACATGTTTTATTTTACTTGGCTTTTCATGAAAACCACCATTTAAAATTTCAGGGATTTTGAATAGAGATCCAGATTCCCTACTTTAAAGAGCATGCATTTTCCGGTTTCCTGTAGTTCACACTGAGCCTGTTTCCCTAACTGATTTTGGATACCTACCTTCTGCCTTGCCCCGTGGGCACTTAAGTTTGCCATTCTACATTCTAATCCCAGAAATTCACTAGCTGGATTTTAGATGTTTTTTATAAGCCATTTAAAGCCCATCCAAATGAACCTTTGGCTGCCTCAAATATTTTTCTCTGAAAATTATATAAGTTGGTTGCCTACCATTTATTTGGGGAATTCTGTAGATTAAATGAATTCCATTTTTATTTTGCATAATATAAAATATATGAGAGAGATAGAGAGGCAGAGACAGAAAATGAAAGGAAAGAGAATGATAAAACCATAGAGAAAAATCAGAATTTATACTGACAGCTACCAAGATACTAAAACTTAAAGGCAAGGAGAAATCATGACTGTTGGCTCCAAAGTTACAGTGGATCCTTAGTGGAAAGATTAACTTATATCTACTCTATTGACCTTGTCTCTCACATAACTGGAAAGAATAAACCTCTTCTATCTCCTTTTCCATATGGTGACAACAGCAGCAATAAATGACTCAGCACCAACTATGCAAAAGGTCCGATGCAACATACATTATAGGTGTTTTCTCATTTAAACCTTTGGGAGAACCTTAGCTCCAGTTTCTCAATTTCCTTTTGGTATGAATCAAGGGATTTTTGCCTGATTTTTTGGCAGTTTCTTTTTCATATCAAATGTTTTGCTAACCCTTATTTTAGTGTTGTCAAACTATGTTCCACAGTAAGCCCCAGCACACTCCAAAAAATGGTTTCATAGTAAACTAAAATTGGAAATAACAGATTTTTTATACTATAAAACTTCTCAGGGCTTTTACTATGCTAATATGTAAAGTGAATCACAAAGAGAAGATAGATGAGTATGTTCCAAACTTAAAATTTGACCATAGGATAGTTTTTCAATAACACTTCTTACAAATCCCTTGGAACACACTTTGAGGAGTAATATTCTATTTTTAGTATTAATTTTATAATCATTCTATGTGATTACTTTTATTTAAAGTGGTGTTCATTTCAATATGGTATCAGAAAGTATCAGCAAAAGACAGAAAGCTGAGCAGATAGCAGGTACTTCCAACAAGAATAGAGGTTCCTCTTTTCCTAGTGAATCTTGCAGAGGCTCTATCTGGCCAAATGAGTTGTTCCCTTTATGGGGACTCCTGTCCAGATTGGAGTTGACTCCATCAAAGACTTCCTTCGCATACACACTATTTCAGGGGTTGTCTCAGGCTCTGACCTACAAACTTACTTGAATCATCAAACTGGTTTCCAGCTTGTAACCTTTTACTTCTGTCCCTCTACATTCACCCTTGGCCCTCTGCTTTCAACTTGGAAGACTCCTCGGACATCCCAGTGTACTCAATCCTTTGCCCAACCTGGAAAGGGTAGTTGGGACATGTTAACTAATCCCAAACCAATTTTCTACCCCAGACTCGGACAGTTTCTTTGTGTGGGAGAAGATTCATAGGACCATACCTAAAGATGCTGTTCCTATCATCTTGGTGAAAGTGAATGTTAGTCTTTTCCTTCTTAAGATTAGTAAGGCGAATTTAAAAGACATACGATGAGAGATAATGAGAACAGTGTTTTCTTATACTCACAACTTGTCAAAAGGCCAAACAAAGCACAGAATCTGACCTATTTGATCTTCAGATATTTGCCAAATAGCCTATACCATGGACTTTAAGAACTGGGAATAAAAATTATAGCTAGGAAAGATCTTTCCAATGCCATTCTTTCACCAGGATCTTAAAGACAGAAACAATATTTCTTTTAGATTTCTCTACTCTCCAACATATATAACCTAAAATCTTCTATAACAGCAAAGCCATAATTAGAATTCCAGATGCCCTCAATAGCAGAGATTCTCCTATACATCCTGACCTTGTAAGGTTCCAGTATCCTACAAAGGGCTCTACTGAGAAACAAAAGCCAGCTAAGGAAGATCTCTTGTAAGTTTTTGGATAGCTCCTTCACTGTAAATAGGAAGCTATCATTAGTAGGCCTGAGGTACTTCAAACAAGCTAACCATCAAACTGGACTAAATCTTAGCAATAATTCTCTCCATTCAAAGTTTCATTTGAGTCCTGCATTCATTCAATGAAGAACTTCAGTTAATGCAGAAGGCTGGTTGGTCAATCAGCATTAAAGGTTAAGTACTACAACAGCAGGCATGTGCAGAATTTTATGTGAGCTCATAGGAAGCTGGTCAAGTAAGCTGAGTGGTAAAGGATGAGTTAGGGTCAGTGTGAAGCAGGGAAGGCATAGCAAGGAAGGAGTTCCAGAAGGGCATTAGCTAAAGTACAGAAGTTTGAGAGAAGATAGCATATTCTGGTGAATACTTAGTGGTTCACATGGAGCGACAAGAATTGAAGGCAAACTAAAGATCATGTGAACCATGTTATTAAAATTGAACTTTTCCCTTAGTGCTATGGGGCCCTTAGAGGATTTGAAGCAGGAGTCAGATTTGCATTTTAGAAAGATGGCTCTACCAGAAATTGCCTAAGAAACTGCCACTGAGATATAGGTGCATATTTGCTTCCTTGAACTTCCCCCTCCCTCTCCAGTATCTTTTCTCTCCTATAAAGCTCAAATGATACATAGTCTTTTTGGCTGACAACATAAATCAGCTCTTATTTTATTGTGATCACAGCTATTGCCATATGATTTCCCCACTTAGAGTCTCAACCTCCTGCCTTCATGCCTTTTCCCTTCTCCTCCCCTCTTCCCTGTTTGTTAGGACCAAGTCTGACTTCAGACCTAAGTTCAATAGCTCTGCCCACCTCTCAACACCCATTTATTCTTGTTGCTGATTCGTTTATCCTCCTTTAATAAATAGGCTTATATCTTGCTTTCTTGTAATCTTGTCTTCTATTTATTGGTAACCCCACTTAAGACTAGATCCTTAACTATTCTCTTTCCAGGCCAGGACCACTATTTTGCAATTCAGCTTCTTTATCACTGACTGAGTGATCAGATTTTGGATTTATCAACATGAGTGCTGCTATTTGTTGGGGCAAGTTACTGGTTATTAGCACTTTGCCTTGAACTTCTCTTGTTAACTGCATATCCAGATATATAAACCCTCTTAGAAATCCAAGGAGGGTGTGTATGTGGCAGTGGAAGACTATACTTATACAGTGCATAGGCTGAGGTTATCTTCCCTAGCACCAGATATAGTCGATGGACAGGTCCCACCCCCTTCTAGTAAGCTATATATTTGTCTTAAGAAACTGAGCCAAAGGGGCGCCTGGGTGGCTCAGTCAGTTAAGTGTCCGACTTCGGCTCAGGTCATGATCTCACAGTTTGTGGGTTTGAGCCCCACGTCAGGCTCTGTGCTGACAGCTAGCCCAGAGCCCGGGGCCTGCTTCAGATTCTGTATCTCCCTCTCTCTCTGACCCTCCTCTGCTCATGCTGTCTCTCTTTCTTTCTCAGAAATAAACAAACATTAAAAAAAACTTTCTTTTAAAAAAAAAAAAAAGAAGAAGAAACTGAGCCAAGCTCAACTGAGTTCAAACTGAGCCAAGCTCAATTGAGTTCAGGGAGGTGACAAATACCGTTTATTCTAACTGTTCACTGAGATGATAACCTGGTCCCTCAGATGATCCTCACTGACACCTAATCTTATGTTGCATGCCATAAAACAATCACCTTATGCTTCTCCCTCACTTGCCCATTAAGCCCTTCCTTCCCTTATTTAGATTAAAAAGTTCATAATCCCTTCAATTCTTTCACTGTCTAGAAACAAGACAGTATTGGGCCTGCCCTACAGTACTAATAATTTACTAAGTATGGAATCATGTAACCTCAAAAGGCAGATGTGCATACTTTTCTCTCACCCTTAAGTAACATGGATTGTGTTTCCCCAAATTAAAATTCTTCTGGAGTGTAATAGTGCAAACAAACAGAAAAATGCTTATCTGGCTTCCATAAGTACTCTAGTCCTCTCTGTTAAAAAGAAGCAAGGTTGTTAAAAAATAGCCACCTATACCCAAGTTACA
The DNA here is from genome assembly GCF_003009895.1 of Hyaena hyaena. Lineage (NCBI taxonomy): Eukaryota > Metazoa > Chordata > Mammalia > Carnivora > Hyaenidae > Hyaena > Hyaena hyaena. Next base: position 1,585,241 of record NW_024080737.1, on the reverse strand, counting down.
ACCTCTTTTCTCATCCACCCTCTGTCAAGTAAGGCTGGCAAGAGTCACTTTGGAGTAATCTCAGTGTTGGTCACAATTAACAGCACAGAAAGGCCTCAGAGTTGCCTGGTAAATGTAATGCTAAATTACAATTTGATTCCAAATAAACAGGGAATTTCTGATAGCTGGAACAAAAGGCTGGGCTGAAGTTTGTCTGCATTATTTATGATGGAAGTATTAACATAATACCTGGTTTTAAACTTCAGAAAAAATACTGAAATATGAACTGCTGATATTTATATATGATTAAAAATTGTAACATTAGGTTTGGGGGATTGCTAAAGCTAATCAATGAAGTATTAAATCAAACAGTACTTTGTTGTCCTGCTTTTATCAATTACATGTACTTAAATGAATTAAAACTGAGCAAGCACTTATAAAATACCTATCATTTAGATATTTACCAATTTAGATTGCTCTTGGCAAACAACTGAATGGTGAGGTCATACATTATATATCGGGCCAATTACGTTATAACTTCTCAGATTTCGCTTCTTTTCATTTTGGCATTCAAGTAAATGAGTTAGTTCAGCATGCTACTTTAAATGCTGACATGCTATCGATATCAAAATATTTATTTTTCAAAATCATATTTTCCCACAGTAAGTAAATATTTGTAAGAAGGATAAAAATAAAAACAAAAATAATAAAGAACACTACTAAGCACTTACCAAGGGCCGCCTATTGCACTTAATAATTCACATGAGCTATCATATTCAAACATCGCAATATTCCTATGAGGTACATCCATTTTCAGCCCTACTTGACAGATAAGGAAATGGAGAGGCAGAGAGATAAGCAAGCTGTAACAGGGCACACAACTAGCAAGTGGTCAAGCTGGGATTTGAACCCACACAGCCTGACTCTTATCCTGCTACTAATATATAGTGGACTGTACTTTGCTCTGATTTTGTACTTTTGATTGTGGCTTTGCGTATCACTTTAGAAGGTGGACTTTTTTTTAAAATTTTAATGTTTTTTATTTTATTTCTGAGAGAGAGAGAGAGCATGAGTAGGGGAGGGTCAGAGAGAAAGGGAGACACAGAATCTGAAGCAGGCTCCAGGCTCTGAGCTAGCTGTCAGCACAGAGCCCAATGCGGGGCTCAAACCCACAAACCGTGAGATCGTGACCTGAGCCGAAGTCAGACACTTAACCAAATGAGCCACCCAGGTGCCCCTAGAAGGTAGATTTTTATTTGCATATTGTACTTTGAATTCTGCTTTAATTCAATTAATACTTAATAACTGACAGGAACTAACAAGTAGGGAAATGGCATTACCAAAAAAAGGAAAGTGAACAACAGCTAAGAAACACAAATGTTATGCACATGAAAAAAAGTTAAGCACAAGGTTAAATTTACACATATTTCCAAATGTATGTCTTTTTAAAATCCCCTTGCAAAACCGAGAGGTTGATAGAGGGAAAGAGTTCGGTGGTAATTTCCACAGACATTTGTTTTCATGGGCATTAAATGTTTTCAGAATCAATCCTAGTTAGTCTCTGTCCTGCAGCATGGTAAGAATTTGGCATGCTATTCCTTTCTTCCTGAGAGAGAAATCTAAATGCTTGCCAAAGCACTTAATATTCTAGCTTCCACAGCAAATCGCTTTCATCTCCTTCTAGCTGCCTCTAAACTGACTTCAGATTTGGATGAAAGAAAGAAAAGCATTGGAGGAAAGAGGCACAGGGGTGGTGGTTGTTATTCCTATTTTTTCCACTGCGACAAACAAAACGTGTTTATAATTATGTGAAACATAATTTTTTTAGTATAATTCTTATCAATCCTAGAAAGCCCTCTAATTTTAGTCTTCTTTCCCTCAATAGCATAAAATACCAGGCCAATATAATAGTGTAAATGAGGTACTAAATGACTGGCTTATAGCTCGCTGACAATTTTGAGTTTTACTTCAATAGCCAACTCTTCTTCCCTTTAAAAGAAAATAGGAAATGGAGAAAATTATAACCTATTCTTCTAGATACAAAGATATGAGTGAATAAAATGTCTAACCAAAGAAAATAAGATTAAAAAGAAGTCTGTGATTTAGCATTTACAACAAAATAAAACTTTCCTTTTTAGAAAATAAGAGCTATAAAACAGGTTATGCTAAAGTTAATTTTTCAAAGGCATAAACATAATATATCTTCAGCTCATACTCTAATTAGTTCTACATTAAGTTAAACAAATTTAAAAAACGGACAGGCTTGGGTTTGGACTGCATTGCTGGTGAGAACTAAGAACACCAGACACAATCTAATGCAGAACAATGGTGACAAATATTCCAAGAAAATGCTGCTTTTAACAGACACAGTTTACACACATAAAGACAGGCTAAAAGCAAAAGGTTAGAGAAAAAGAAAACAAACTTAATTAAGCAAAAGAAAAAGAGCAGAGCAACACAGTATGCTTAATTAGTTATCTCTTTCCTTGGATTAACAGCCCCTCAAATTGGCTGGACCTTCTTACCAGGCATTTTCAATCCTTTAATTTTTGTTTCTCATTCTGTGCCTCTCCAAAATCTTCTGGCTTAATATTAGAAGGCCATTAATTTTTTTTCCACAAAACTATTCACAAAAACAAAGTTATTAACAAAAGGATAAGGAAACTTAAATCACAGAGCTATGAATGGCTCAGAGAGTGTTGTGGATTTGGCCTTAGTTCTACTTGGCAACACTGTACTTCCAGTCTAAGTTTGAGATACCCTGCTGTTTAGATTGATCATAAATACGACCATGTTTCCCAACTGTACATTTGTTTTTTAACAGAAGTGTTAACCAACTGCTTTATTTTACTTTTTTTTGTTTCTTCCCTATCCCAATCCTGTCCCTACTCCTAACTCTCCCACCTTCTTTGACCATCTCTTACGCAGTCACATTAAACAAGATCGTTTCACTAGACATAGTGAAGAGGTATATGAACTGAGACCACACATTTGACAGAATTACATATTGAAAACAGGGACATTCCTTCCATTCCCTGATTATATCATCATGTTTATTGTTATCACAATTTTATTTGCATGTTAATGACAGAATTTGGACTAAACTACTCTCTTGAGATTGTCAAAATAATAACAGAATGATGCAAAATACATACAAATGAATATTCAAATGTCTTTCTCAAGATATACCATCTGGAAAAAATTAGAAAATGATGAGTCATTCATGAATAAATGAATGAATGAATGAGTTAATCTAAATCTATAGGATTTTTACAAATGGCAGAATATGGGGGAAGGGGAAGGGGCAGAAGGATTACCCTAATCCCAACACAATAATTATTTCCCATTTTTAAGTTTTTAAATTTCTAATACAAATAATTCTAAATTAGATCAATAATAGGATTAAAACTCATATAATTATAGGAGTTGCTGTTTGATTGCTCTTCCCTGAGCAATTACCAGGAGACTTTCACTAATATACCAATAAAGCAGAATGTATAAACTAATCATAAAATCTTTTTCAACAGAGAATTTAGAATTCAAAACTACTATTCTGATGGCTGCATAAAATATTAAAAAGATCCGTAATATTTATGAACATGTTTCTAAGTATGAATGAAGTCTTGTTTCCTGAATAAAAAGAACTATTATTTTACCAATAAAAACATTGTGAAAAAAATGTCCTCTGTGGAAAAATTTGTAATTTCTTTTATCCTTATCTTATGTACAGTGTGGATCTCTTGAACACAAAGAGTTCTGAAGGAAAAAAATTTAAAAATATTTGTTACCCTCATCTACATAATTATTGACACAAAAATGCATAATTATTACAAAGTAAAATTTTTTCTCTTCTGAGCCTTGATTAGCTATAAGCTATTACCACTTTTAAATATGCATTTTCCTTCTTCCCAGCCTATCTGCCATACCCTACCTCTAATATGGGCAAAGAAAATGTTGTAAATCATTTTCCATTTTTCTTCTCTCTCTGTTTCTCTGCTCCTCTTTCTCAGCTCAGGCACAGACACTGCACAAGGTGCCTGCTGGCTGGCAGCAGATGACAAACACCCCTCCTCTTTCAAGGGCAGATGATGACAAAACCCAGTGGTAACCATATATGGGCAACAAAACTCAATATAAAAACTCATGTCCATTAAAAGAAAAAATAGAATATAAATTCTAGGAAATTATTATGATTCAATATTTTAAATTATATCTGAATGATACACTGTCCAATGTGTCACTGATTCATCTGAAACCATGTAGAAGCAAAGAAAGAATATCTTTCACAGCTCTCTAAGCATTTATCTGGGTACAAATATTAGAGAATTCAGTGTGAGTGAGGTTGCCTGCTGTGAACAGAAACTGAAATGCCAGGAGGCATATTAAAAGCCAATGTAAATGATGCAATTCATGGCAGACAGCCATCTATAGGCCTACATGCATTTACTGTTAATAGAAAACAGAAGTGGCAGCAAGAGAAATACTGTTGCATATCAATCCCTTGGCATGGATTTCATTTACAATACAGGACAACAACACATTAGCTTGAGTGCATTTCAGGAGATGTGTAAACATTCCCAGATTATGTAGAGTGGTAAAATCAAAATGAAATGTAATATGAAAACCTTAGCTTCATGATTCATTTCATACATTCCAATCACTCAGCAAATTAGCAAACACCTACTATCATGCACTCACCACTGTGCCAGGTCTTATGGGTATTACAAAGGAAAATAAAGACAGTTACTGTTCTCAAGGTTTGTTTTTTTTTTTAATTTTTAAAAATGCTTTTATTTATTTCTGAGAGAGAGAGAGAGAGAGAGAAACAGCGTTAGCAGGGGATGGTCAGAGAGAGACGGAGATACAGAATCTGAAGCAGACTCCAGGCTCTGAGTTAGCTGTCAGCACAGAGCCAGACATGGGGCTCGAACCCACAAACCGTGTGATCATGTCCTGAGCTGAAGATGGATGCTTAATCAACTGAGCCACCCACGCGCCCCTCAAGGTTTTTGACATGTGAAAAAGGCAAGACTTAAGAACAAGCACCCCCCTAAAAAAACCCACAACAAAAACCAACAGCAACAACAACAAAAAACAAAATAAGACAGTACATACTCAACTGCCAAACACTTTGTTTAAAAATATAAGTGCTATATGGTATCAAAAGAGATCATTATGGGCTAGAGTAACTGTAGGTAAAACCATAAAAATGAAGGATCTTGAAGAATCAAAATAATCTAACCATAAAGAAAAAAGTAAAATTGGTAGTTTGTTGTGGGTTGGGGGAAAACATGTACAAACACACTGAAGTGAGAATGGCCTCAGACAGCTTTATACTAATTCAAATCTATATCAAAATTATTGATTTTTAACACACTTAAATGAATTACTTTCTCAAAATTAATCAGAAGTCCTAAGACAGCTCCAATTTAAGCTTCTTATTCAAGAATAGTTCTTGAGGGTAAGCAAACTTGAACTGTAATTGATAAATTGGTGGACACTCACTGAGGATAACTCTAAGAGTTAAAAACTACAGGGGGACCCAGCCATAGTGCAGCCTCCACAATAATGTGAGACTTACCTTAGGCAACTTGACCAGGCTCCCATTGCAAATATCAAAGAAAAATCCCCTGATGATTTCAGAAGGGGGAAGGCAAAAGGAATATGCCAGATCACTCTGTTCTCTTAACAAAAGCCATGCTCTTCAGGGAAACTAGTTAACCAAAGCCTAGCCTGCATAAGTATTATTAGATACTAACTGGCCTAGCAAAGGGAAATATTCAGCTCCAATATAGTCCAGCCATCCAGTCTTACCTAAGGATTGGGGGCAGAAAGAGTGGGGATGGGCAGGGGCAGAATGAAGTTCACAGTCCAAAGGCTCACTATAAGACTGAGACTTAATCACAGGACTATAGATTGCTTCCTGTCCCTCTATACCTCACAACCATATTACTGAAGGCTATTGACAGCAGTTCCCTTTACATAGTAAATCATGTCTGACTACCATGAAAAAATTAGAAGGCATACCAAAGGGCAAGAAACACAATCTGAAAAGACAGAAGAAGCATCAGAACTAGATGCCCTAGCAATGTTGAAATTATCAGGCTGTGAATTTAAAACAATTATCATTAATATGCTAAGGGCACTAAAGGATAAAGTAGAGATCATGCAAGAACAGATGGATAATGTAGGCAGAAAGATGGAATTCCTAAGAAAGAACCAAAAAAAAAAAAAAATGGCAGAGATCAGAAGCATTGTTACAGAATACAGAAAGCCTTTAATGGGCTTAGTAGACAACATGGCTAAGAAATGGATCTCTGAGCTAGAGGATATATTAATAGAATCTTTGAAACCTAAGAAATCAAAGAGATGACTTGAAAAAACAGAACATAATATCCAAGCATTATGGGACAACTACAAAAGTATAACACATGCATTCTGAGAATACCAGAAGAAGAAAAAGAGAAGGAACAGAGGAAATATTAGAAACAATAATGACTGGGAATTTCCCAAATTAATTTCAGACACTACAGCACAGACCCAGGAACCTTAGAAAACACCAAGCAGGATAAATGCCCCCCAAAACCACACTTAGACGTATCATCTCCAAACTACAGAAAATCAAAGATAAAGAAAAAATTCAGAGGTAAAAACACCCTATCTATACAAGAACAAAGATAAGAATTACTCTGACTTTTCCTCAAAAACCAAGCAAACAAGAAAGTGGAGTGAAATATTCAAAGGGTTGAGGAAAAAAAAACAACCCAGCAACCTAGAATTCTGTATGCTGCAAAATTATCCTTTAAAAGTGAAGGAGATATAAAGACTTCCTCAGACAAATAAAAATTGATGGAATTTGTTGCATTAGTATATATACTATACTATTTAGTATACCTGCTTGATAAGAAATATTAAAGTTCTTTAGAGGGAAGCAAAACCAGTCAAAAACATGGATCTATTTAAAGAAGAGAAGAGCATCAAAGAAGGAATAAGTGGAAGTAAAAAACAAAACAAAACACCAACTTTTATTTTTCTTATTCTTAATTCATCATACCAGCAATGTATTTATGTATTCTTATGCATATGTATGGTTTTATATATGTTTTTATTATTTTTTTATTTTTTATTCACTTTTGAGAGAGAGACAGAGTGCTAGGGAGGGATGAAGAGATAGAGAAAACACAGAATCTGAAGGAGGCACTAGTCTCTGAGCTGTCAGCATAGAGTGTAACACAGGGCTCGAACTCATGGACTGCAAGATCATGACCTGATCCAAAGTCAGACGCTTAACTGACTGAGCCATCCAGGTGCCCCATGTAAGCTTTACAGCAATGACACGAGGGAAAAGAGGAAGGAATCAGGATTATTTCGTTATTATAAAGTACACACAATATTACCTGTGACGTGTCTAGTGTTATATGAAAGTGAACTTGGATTAGTTGTAAATGTCTATTACAAACTCTAGGGCAATCACTAAAAAAGAAAAAAAAAAGTATAACTGACATACTAATAAAGGAAAGAAAGCAGAATCACATAAAATGCTCAACTAAAAAGACAGAGAAAGAGTAGAAGACAAAAATAAGAACAAACACCATGGGTAATAAATAGAAAACATTAAGAAATATGGTAGATATTAATCCAACTATATCAATATCATTTTAAATGTCAAAGGTCTTAGTGCACCAGTTAAAAGACAGGGCTTATCAGAGTGAATTCAAAAACACAAACCAACTCTATATTATCTGCAAGAAGCCCACTTTAAATATAAAGACACATATAGATCGGGGTGCCTGGGTGGCTTAGTCGGTTAAGCTTCCGACTTTCCGACTTTCGCTTAGGTCATGATCTCGCGGTTTGTGGGTTCGAGCCCCGCGTCGGGCTCTGTGCTGACTGCCAGCTCGGAGCCTGGAGCCTGTTTCAGTCTGTGACTCCCTCTCTCTCTGACCCTCCCCTGCTCACGCTGTCTCTCTCTCCTAGAAATAAATAAAACATTTAAAAAAAAAAATAAAGACACATATAGATCAAAATTAAATAAAGGAAAATAAACCATTTTGATTAGCTAACAATAATCAAAAGAAAGCAGGAGTAACCGTATTAACCTCAGACAAAACAATCTTTAAAGGAATAAAAGTTATCAGGGACAAAGAAAGGAATTATGTAATGACAAAGTGGTCAATTCTCCAAAAAGACATAAGAAGTCAAACAACCTGTGACAAAAATTGATAGAACTGCAAGGAGAAATACATGCATACACTACTATAGTTGGAGACTTCAACATCCCTCTATAAGAAATGGGAAGATCCAGTAGGGAGAAAAACAGTAACAATATATTTGAACTCAATAACAGCATTACAACTGATATAATTGACATCTATAGACTACATCCAACAAGAGCAGAATATACATCCTTCTAAAGCTCACATGGAACACTCACCATAAAAGACTACCTTCTGCATCATAAAACACATCTCAACAAATTTAAAAGAACAGAAATCATATACTATTTGCTCTCTCAGACCACAATGCAATTAAACTAGAAGTCAGTAACAGAAAGATATCTGGAAAATCCCCCAAAGTATGGAAAATAAATAACATACTTCTAAATAATACATGAGTCAGAGAAGAATTCTCAAAAGAAACTGAAGAATATTTTAAACTAAATGAAAATGAAAACATAAAACTTACCAAAATTTGTGGGATCCAGGAAAAAATACAGTGTTTAGAAGAGAAATCATAGTATCGAATGTATAGATTAGATGATAATAAAGATAAAAGATCAATAATCTAAGCTTCTAACTTAAAAAAACTAGAAAAAGAAGAGTAAATTAAATCCAAAGTAAGCAGAAGAAAAGAAATAATACTCATAGTAGAAATCAATGAGCATAGAAAATCCACTGAGAAAATCAACAAAACCAAAAGCTGTTTCTTTGAGAAAAACATCAATAAAATGGAAAATTTTCTAATCAGGCTACCTAAGAGAGAGAGAGAGAGGACACAAATTATTAATGACATAAATGAAAGAGGAGAGACATCACTACAAATACTATGAAAAATAAAAGGATAAGAAAGGAATGCTATGAACAACTCTATGCCCACAAATTTGATAAAGAACTGCAAAAACTCACACAGGAATAAATAGACAACCTGAGTAAGACTATATTTGTTTTAAAGATTGTATAAATAATTAATAACCTTCCAAACAGAAAGCCAAACCCAAATGAGTTCATTGGTGAATTCTAACATTTAAGGTTAAGTTATACCAACTCTCTACAATGTCTTTCAAAGAGTAGAATCATAATGAATATGTCCTAATTCATTCAATGATGGAGACATACCCTGATTGCAAAACCAGACAAAGCCATTACAACAAAAGAAACTCAGATTATTATCTGTCATGAACACAGATGCAAAAATCATCAACAAAATATTAGTGTATCAAATCCACAAAAAATTTTTTTGGAAGGTTTATATACCATGACCAAGTAGGATCTTGTTGAGAGCCATTCTGAGCCCACTAGTCGAGAAAACTCCTGGTGAGGTTAAAGCAAGTTTGCATGGTCTCTTGCCAATCAGTTGATGACTGATATCCACCCCTACTCAATTATTTCTGCTTGAGCACTGACATCCAAGGTACCTTGTTGATCAGTATCGGGAATGACTTGTCCCCTTATTCTGGCCCTGGTATGATGATTGCACCTTGTGAAGGAACTTATTGTTGGAACTTCTTCTTTTGATTATGGAAACAGACATCGTGTCTCCAGAAGGTCCTGTTTCCCTCCATACTTTCCCTTGAGCAATGAACAGGCTAATGACCCTTACTCATAAAAGATTAACCTTTACATGTACAATTCTGTTTCTAGGATTGCATTAGTCCAGAATGTTCATACAGCTCAACATGTAAATCATCTAACCAAAAATGTCTCTCATGCCCTAGCTATTCAAGAAATCATAAAACTAGACACAAAGGTAAATGCCCTCGAAGAGGTTATTCTATGTATTGGAAATGAGCTAAACTCTTTAAAGGTATGGTTGGCTCTCCGGTGCCATAAAGAATATAACTGGAAAATCAAGTCTTGCCCGGAGACAAAGAGCCTAACTTAGAAGGAACAGATAAGGGCAGAAGATAAGTTAGTCCATATACCTTTGCTAACTGATGATGTATCGCAGTACCTTCCTTAAGGCCTACATTCCACAACACCTTCCCTTACACTGGCAGCTGTGATGAGGATGGATAAGAGTATCTACACCTAACCTATGACTTAATCTTAGCATTATTAAGATGTGTATGTTATCCTGTTTTTCACTAAGAACACCCTGTTATTGTCTTAATTACTCAACCTCACTATAATTGGGGTAGTTCTGCAAGAAGACTTCTGTAAAACCTGTTTCTGTACACTTTCCAAAATCATCCTATCACAGAGAACTATCCATTGTAAAAATTCCATTTTCTGATGCCATGTTAACGTTTGACCTATAAATAAAGGCACAAAAACCAACAGGACAGAGATGCCTGCCTGGTGACCAGAAAGATTCTCGTGGCTCTCTCACTCCTTCCCTTGCTGACACTGTCTATCCTTCAGGGACCCCTGGACCTGGCCAGAGCTGGACTCCAGCAAGATCTAACTCAGGTATGCAAGGCTGGTGCAACATTCAAAACTTAAGTAATATAATCCAACACATGGACAGTATCAGAAAGAAAAATTAAATGATCATATGAACAGATACAAAAAAAAGCATTCAACAGAATCTAATATCCATTCATGAATAAAATCTCACAGTAAACTAGCAAAAAAGGGGAACTTTCTCAACTTAATAAAGACGATCTTTAAAAAAACATGTAAACTAGCAACATACTTAATGGTGAGAAATCAAAGCTTTCCTGCTAAGATCAGGCACAAGTTAAGGATATACCCTCTTACCACTCTCTTTCAACATTGTACAAGAAGTCCTTGCTAATGAAATAAGGCAAGAAAAGGAAATAAAAAGTATATAGATTGGGAAGGAAGATATAAAACTGTCTTTGTTCTCAAGTGACATGATTATCTATGTACAAAATTCAAAAGAATCAACAAAAACAATTCTGGAACTAATAAGCAGTTAAAGCAATGTTTCAGGATACAACTTTAATATACAAAAGTAAGTAACTTTCATATATATATATATATATATATATATATACATACATACCAGCAATGAACACATTAAATTTTAAATTAAAAAAACACATTAGCATTTACCTTAGCTCCCCTCAAAATGAAATACTTATGTATAAATCTAACAAAAATATACAAGATCTATATGAAGAAAACTGCAAAACTTATTAAAGAAATCAAAGTACTAAATAAACTGAAAGATACTGCATGTTCATAGACAGGAAGAATCACTATTGTCAAAATGTCAGTTTTTTCCAACTTGATCTACAGATTCAATTCAATCCCAATGAAAACCCCACAAGCTATTTGATGGATATTTATAAACTGATTCTGAAGTTTCTATAGAGAGGCAAAAGAGCCAGAATAGCCAACACAAATGGAAGAACAAAGTGGGAAGACTGATGCTACCCGACTGTACTTGAAAACCACAGTAGTAAAGATAGTATGGTATTGGTAAAAGAAGAGACAAAGAAATTAATGGAGCAGAATAGAAAGTCAATAAAAATACTACTGGACAACTAGACATCCACATGCAAAAAGAAGACGAAGAAGAAGACGAAGACGAAGAAGAAGAAGAAAAGAAGAAGAAGAAGAAGAACCATCATCATCATCATCATCATCATCATCATCATCAAGACACAGGCCTTATAGCCCTCACAAAAATTAATTCAAAATAGATCATAAACCTAAATTCAATGTACAAAACTATAAAACTCCTTCAAGATAACAAAGGAGAAAACTTAGATGGCCTTGGGTATGGTGATGCATTTTTAGATACAACACCAAAGACATGATCCATGAAAGAAATAATTGATAAGCTAAACTATCAAAATTAAAAGCTTTTGCTCTAAAAACAACAACAAGAACAACAACAATAATGTTAGGAGAATTAGAAGAAAATCCAGACTGGGAGAAATTATGTGCAAAAGACACATCTGATAAAGGACTATTATTTAAAATCTATGAAGAACACTTGGGGCACCTGGGTGGCTCAGTCAGTTGAGCATCTGTTTTAATTTCAGCTCAGGTCATAATCTCATGGTTCATGGGATTTAGCCCTGTGTTGGGCTCCACACTGACAGGAAGGAGCCTGTTTGGGATTCTCTCTCCTCCTCCCTCTCTGCCCCTACCTTGCTTCTGCTTCTCTTTCAAAATAAACAAATAAACATTTAAAAAATAACATAAATGAAGAACTCTTAAAACCCAACAATAAAAATACAAAAAACACAATTAAAAAATGGACCAAACGGGGTACCTGGGTGGCTTAGTCAGTTGAGCATCTGACTTTGGCTCAGGTCATTGTGTTGAGGTTTGTGAGTTAAAAGCTCTACATCGAGCTCTGTGCTGGCAGCTCAGAATCTGGAGCTGCTTCAGATTCTGTGTCTCCCTCTCTGCCCCTCCCCTGCTCATTCTTCATCTCTCTCAAAAAATAATATTTAAAAAATATTTTAAAATATTTAAAATTAAAAATTAGTAAAAATATTTAAAATAATTAAAAAATATTTTTAAAAAATAAAAATAAAAAAAGAATTTAAAATAATGGACCAAACATCTTAATAGACACTTCACCAAAGAAGATATACAAGGCAAATAAGCAAATAAAAAGATGCTCCACAGCATAGGTCATCAGGTAAATGCAAACCTAAACAACGAGATACCACTATATTCCTATGTGCATGACCAAAAGTCGGATCACTGACAACACCAAATGCTGGAAGGATGTGGGCCAATAGGGACTGTCTTGCATTGCTGGTAGATATACAAAAAAATACAGCCACTTTGGAAGACAGTTTGGCAGTTTCTTACAAAACCAAATATACTTTTACCATATGATCCAGCGATCCTGTTCCTTGGTATTTACCCAAAGAAGTTGAAAACGTATGTCTACAAAAACTTGCAAGTGGGTTTTTAGAAGAGTTTCATTCATAATTGTCAAAACTTGGAATCAACCAAGATGTCCTTCAGTAACGAAATAGATAAACAAACTGTTATATACAGACAATAGGATATTATTTGGCACTAAAAAGAAATGAGATATCAAGTCATAAAAAGCCTTGGAAGAGCCCTAAATGCATATTACTACATAAAACAACAAACAAAAAAAAGCAATCTGATAAGGATACATTCTGTATGATTCCAAACAAATGACATTCTGTAAACAGTAAAACTATGGAGACAATTGAACAATCAGTGGCTTGGGGATAAAGAGATGAACAGGCATAGCACAGAGGATTTTTAGGACAGTGTAACTATTCTGTATGATACAAGAAATGGAAACATGTCACAATACATTTTTCCAATCCTATAGAATATAACACTAAAAGGTAAGCCTAAAGTAAACCATGGATTTTAGGTGATCATAGTTTGTCAAGGTAGGTTCATCCTTGATAAAAAAAAAAAAAAAAATGTACACTTCTGGTGAGGGATGTTGGTAATGGGGCAAGCTATGTATGTGTGGTGGTAGAAGGATATAGGAAATCTGTTACCTCCTTCTCTTTTTTTTTTTACACAATTTTTTGTCAAATTGGCTTACATACAACACTCAGTGCTCATCCCAACAAGTGCCCTCCTCAATGCCCATCACCCACTTCACTCTCTCACCCATCCCCATCAACCCTCAGTTTGTTCTCTGTATTTAAGAATACTCTTATGGTTTGCCTCCCTCCCTTTCTGTTTGTAACTATTTTTCTCCCTTCCCTTCCCCATGGTCTTCTGTTAAGTTTCTCAAGATCCACATATGAGTGAAAAAATATGATATCTGTCTGTCTCTGACTGACTTATTTCACTTAGCATAATACCCTCAAGGTCCATCCACGTTGCTGCAAATGGCATGATTTGATTCTTTCTCATTGCCAAGTAGTATTCCACTGTATATATAAACCACATCTTCTTTATCCATCCATCAGTTGATGGAAATTTGGACTCCATAATTTGGCTATTGTTAAAGCGCTGCTATAAACACTGGGGTACATGTGCCCCTATGCATCAGCATTTCTGTATCCCTTGGGTAAATTCCTAGCAGTCCTATTGCTAGGTCATGGAGTAGTTCTATTTTTAATTTTTTGAGAAACTTCCACACTGTTTTTCAGAGTGGCTGCACCAGTTTGCATTCCCACCAACAGTGCAAGAGCGTTCCAATTTCTCCACATGCTTGCCAGCATCTATGGTTTCCTGATTTGTTCATTTTAGCCACTCTGATCAGTGTGAGGTGGTATCTCAGTGTGGCTTTGATTTGTATTTCCCTGATGATGAGTGACATTGAGCATTGTTTCATGTGTCTGTTGGTCATCTGGATGTCTTCTTTGGAAAAGTGTCTATTCATGTCTTCTGCCCTGGATTGTTTGATTTTTGGGTGTGGAGTTTCGTGACTTCTTCATAAAGTTTGATACTAGTCCTTCATCTGATATGTCATTTGCAACTCTCTTTTCCCATTCCATTGGTTGCCTTTCAGTTTTGTTGTTTCCTTTGCAGTGCAGAAGCTTTTTATCCTGATGAGGTCCCAATAGTTCATTTTTTGTTTTAGTTCCCTTGCCTTTGGAGATGTGTTAAGTAAGAAATTGCTGTGCCCGAGGTCAAAGAGGTTGTTGCCTGCTTTGTCTTCTAGGGTGTTGATGGTTTCCTGTCTCATATTTAGGTCTTTCATCCACTTTGACCTTATTTTTGTGTATGGCCTAAGACAGTGGTTTGTTTCATTCTTCTACGTATTGCTGTCCAGTTCTCCCATCCCCATTTGCTAAAGAGACTGTCTTCCCCGCCCCCCCCCCCATTGGATAATCTTTCCTGCTTTGTCAAAGATTAGTTGGCCATGTATTTGTGGGTCCGATTCTGGGTTCTCTATTCTATTCCATTGGTCTATGTGTATATTTTTGTGCCAATACCGTACTGTCTTGATGCTTACAGCTTTGTAGTAGAGGTTAAAGGCTGGGATTGTGATGCCTCCCACTTTGGTTTTCTTCTTCAATATTACTTTGGCTATTCGGGGTCTTTTGTGGTTCCATACAAATTTTAGGATGCTTTGTTCTAGTTTTGAGAAGAATGCTGATGCAAGTTTGATTGGGATTGCATTGAATGTGTAGATTGCTTTGGGTAGTATTGACATTATAATAATATTAATTCTTCCAATCCATGAGCATAGGATGTTTTTCCATTTCTTTGTGTCTTCTTCAATTTCCTTCAAAACCTTTCTATAGTTTTCAGCATGCAGCTTTTTTACATCTTTGGTTAGGTTTATTCCTAGGTATTTTATGGTTCTTGGTGCAATTGTGAATGGGATCAGTTTCTTGATTTCTCTTTCTGTTGCTTCATTATTGGTGGATAAAAATGCAATATATTTCTGTACATTGATTTTGTAGCCTGAGACTTTGCTGAATTCATGTATCAGTTCTAGCAGTCTTTTGGTGGAATCTTTCAGGTTTTCTAGGTAGAATACCATGTCATCTGCGAAAAGTGAAAGTTTGACTTCTTTGCCAATTTTGATTCCTTTTATTTCATTTTGTTGTCTAATTGCTGATGCTAGGACTTCCAACACTATGTTAAACAATAGTGGTACTTCCTTCTTAATTTTATTGTAAACCTAAAATTGCTCTCAAAAAGACTTTAAAAAGAATAGTTCTTAATAACACCCCCTTTTACTCTCAAGAGTCCCAAGATGGACTACAAATATTATGGTCATCCTACTCATAACGTGCTATCTTTGCAGAGAATTATGCTACTTGACATCCTTCCACTTAATAAAGGTTTTTTTGTTTTAAACCCCATTGAGGACATCTGCCAAGATATGTCCTTGATTCTAACTTTTATGAATATACTTGGTTTTCTAAATTATCTGGGATGTATCACAGACTAATCCAAATGCAGATGAGTCTCTAGATTGTGAAAGTCCAGAAGCTACTCTCTTAGGGGATTTCATTTATAGAATCCAATTAAACCTGTAACTCAGAGCCTTCTCTAATGAAATAATATCTTCACTCTATAATCAACAACATTATCAATAAATATTTGTTGGGCATCTAGTATATGCAGGATAGTGCTGAGGGTGGATAAAGTTGGGTGGAGAATGGATTATACAAAAAATATAAAACGTGATCTTAACTCTCCAATAGTTTATAATCCAGTGATTGCTACTCATTCACCCATCTGATCTAACTGCCCACCCATCCATTCATTCATCCACCCACCCACTATCATAAAATGGCTCATACTAGGTACCAAATGAGTGATGTCAGTTACTAAGTTTATGTATCAGGAATTTTATCTGGTTACATATAACAGAAACCAGACAACAGTATATGTTAACCATATAGAGGTTAATTGTTCTAACATAATAACAAGTCTGGAGAGAAACATTTCAGGGCTGGTAGAAGGGCACCAAGATGTTATCAATGACACCAGCTTCTTCTGTCTTAGAATGTCATGTTCAAAAGCAGGAAAGAATGTCCAGTGGAAAAAAGATAGTCTCTTCACAAATGGTGCTGGTAAAAACAGATGGTAACATGAAGAATGAAACTGAACCACTTCCTTACACCATACACAAAAATAAAAGCAAAATCGATTAAAGACTTAAATGTGAGACAGGAAACCACCAAAATTCTAGAGGAGAAGACAACCCCTCTGACCCCAGCTGGAGCAACTTCTTACTTGGCATGTGGCCAAAGACAAGGGAAACAAAAGCAAACATGAACTACTGGAACTTCATCAAGATAAAATGCTTCTGCACAGAGAAGGAAACAATCAATAAAACTAATAGGCAGACTATGGAATGGGAGAAGATATTTGCAAATGACACATCTGATAAATAGCTAGTATTCAAAAGCTATAAAGAACTTATCAAACTTAACACCCAAAACACAAATAATCTGGTTAAGAAGTGGGTAGAAGAGGGGAGCCTGGGTGGCTTAGTCGGTTAAGTGTCTGACTTTCGCTTAGGTCATGATCTCACGGTTCGTGGGTTCGAGTCCCGCGTCGGGCTCTGTGCTGACTGCCAGCTCAGATCCTGGAGCCTGTTTCAGTCTGTGACTCCCTCTCTCTCTGACCCTCCCCTGCTCACGCTGTCTCTCTCTCTCTCTCTCTCCTAGAAATAAATAAAACATTAAAAAAAAAAAGAAGTGGGTAGAAGACATGAATAGATACTTTTCCAAAGAAGACATCCAGACAGCTAACAGACACATCAAAAGATATTCAACATCACTCATTATGAGGGAAAATCAAATAAAAAACACAATGAGATACCTCCTCATACCTGTAAGAATGGCTAAAATTAACAAGACAAGCACAATAAGTGTTGGCAAGGAGGCAGAGAAAGGGGACCCTCTTGCACTGTTGGTGGGAATGCAAACTGGCACCCTCCAAAACTAAAAATAGAACCCTATGATCCAGCAATTGTACTATTAGGTATTTATCTAAAGGATACAAAAATATAGATTCTAAAGGGTACATGCACCACAATGTTTATAGCAGCAGCATCAACAATAGTCAAACTATGGAGAGAGCACAAATGTCCATTGACTAATAAAGTAGATATAGTATATATATGCAATGGAATATTATTCAGCCATCAAAAAGAATGAAATCTTGCCATTTGCAATGATATGGATGGAGCTAGAATGCTAAGTGAAATGTCAGTGAAAGACAAATCACATGATTTCACTCATACTTGGAATTTAAGAAACAAGACAGATGAACATATGGGGACAGGGAGGAAGAGAAGAGAGGGAAACAAACCACAAGAGACTCTTTATTGATAGAAAATGAACTGAGGGTTGATGGAGGGAGGTGGGTGAGAGATGAGCTAGATGCGTGACAGGTACTGAGGAGGGCACTGGGTGTTGCATGTTAGTGATGAATCACTGAATTCTACTCCTGAAACCAATATTTTACTGTATGTTAACTAAAATTTAAATTAAAAAATAAAAGAATGTCATGATCATCCTCATAGGAAATTCACCATTGCAAAAAATGCTGATCTGCCTCAACCCTGTCCTCTGAATTTCAGGTAGAGAGAATAAGAAGAAAGCAGTAAGAGACAGAGAGAAGGTAGAGACAGCAATAGACTTCAGGACTCAATGAAACTGACCAAGTTGAAAGGTAAAGAGGTTATAAACAGGACGGATGTCCAAATTAGTCATATCAGATGTGGAGTAACTTTGGCTAATGAAAGCATTTTACATTTTCATCACATCTTCAGTTTACTTTTTCAAAAGGCATGTAATATATGAAGGTTTTTTGTTGAGTTCTTCACATTGTTTCCAGGGACAGCCTTCCTAATAGATCTGCCAACTCAACCAACACATTTCTTGCTAATACTGAATAGCTTTCTATACAGTGGGTTTCTTTAGTACAATAAGGCAAGACTCAAGATCTGGTGTGCCCTGCCCCTTCAAAACAATTCTTTTTTTTTTTTTTAAATAGTTTATTGTCAAATTAGTTTCCACATAACACTCAGTGCTCATCCCCAAAGTGCCCTCCTCCATGCCCACCACCCTCCCCCCACATCCATCAGTCCTCAGTTTTTGTCAGCATTCAAGAGTCTCTCATGGTTTGCCTCTCTCCCTTTCCCCCACCATTTCCGCCCTTCTTCTCCCCCTTGTTCCTCCGTCAAGTTCCTCCTAATCCTCCTATACGTGCAAACATATGATATTTGTCCTTCTCTGCCTGACTTATTTCGCTCAGCATAACACCCTCAAGGTCCATCCATGTTGCTACACATGGCCAGATTTCATTTTTTCTCATTGCCATGTAGTATTCCATGGTATAGATAAACCACATCTTCTTGATCCATTCATCTGTGGATGGACACTTAGGCTCCAACAACCCAGTGAAGAAATGGGCAGAAGACATGAACAGACACTTCTCCAAAGAGGACATCCAGATGGCCAACAGACACATGAAATGATGCTCAGCATCCCTCCTCATCAGGGAAATACAAATCAAAACCACACTGAGATACCACCTCATGCCAGTCAGAGTGGCTAAAATGAGTGAATCAGAGAACTCTAGATGCTGGCGAGGATGTGGAGAAACGGGCACCCTCCTACACTGTTGGTGGGAATGTAAACTGGTATAGCCCCTCTGGAAAACAGTGTGGAGGTTCCTCAGGAAACTAACAATAGAACTCCCCTAGGACCCAGCAAGAGCACTGCTAGGCATTTACCCAAGGGATACAGAAATGCTGAGGCATAGGAGCACATGTACCCCAATGTTCATAGCAGCACTCTCCACAATAGCTAAAACATGGAAAGAGCCTAAGTGTCCGTCAACAGATGAATGGATCAAGAAGATCTGGTTTATCTATACCATGGAATACTACATGGCAATGAGAAACAATGAAATCTGGCCATGTGTAGCAACATGGAGGGACCTGGAGGGTGTTATGCTGAGCGAAATAAGTCAGGCAGAGAAGGACAAATATCATATGTGTGCACGTATAGGAGGATTGGGAGGAACTTGACGGAGGAACAAGGGGGAGAAGAAGGGCAGAAATGGTGGGGGAAAGGGAGAGAGGCAAACCATGAGAGACTCTTGAATGCTGACAAAAACTGAGGACTGATGGATGGGGGGGGGGGGGGGGGAGGGGCATGGAGGAGGGCACTTGTGGGGATGAGCACTGGGTGTTATGTGGAAACTAATTTGACAATAAACTATTTGTAAAAAAAAATAAATAAAAATAAAATAAAATTCAATACAGTCTACGAAAAAAAAAGAAAAGACAAAGTAGTCAATCAGCTGTGTGATACTATTATTTAATCTTTTTCTTTATTCATGTAAAAAATGGATATAACAGGAGTTGTTGACCATATCTCACTCAATGAGTTAATTCATTCTTCTCTAATTTGAAACTCTTCCTCATTAGAAAAATATAAATAAAGAATCTTATAAGAAATCAAATTGCATACCTTTTGGAAGATAGATTAATTCAAATCTGTAATAAATAAAAACAATCATATTCCTAAGCCAAAATAACATGATCTGACGTGCTTGCTCAGGTCTGATGGTAAGTGAAGCAATAAGGAGGTAGGTAGAGAGTGAGAGAAAGCTAACAGAAAGGTAAACTGGGGGTGCATTCTTTAGAAAAGTTTTGCTGCTTCCTTAGTGGACAGCAGCATTAGTGTGGCTGCCACCTGTCATCTACCAGGACTGGCTTCAAGCTACACAGATAGTGCAAGTTCTCAGTAGGGCCTAACTGCCCTCCTAGTTATTTCCTGTGGATTTCTTGTAGATTTCTTCTAGTGCTAAGTCATCTTTGCTTAGATGAACAAACAAACAAAAAAAAAAAAACTCAAGAAATAAAATCTACTTCTCCAATCCCTACTCCACTCCTTTTCCTACAAAAAGACTATGTAAAATCCCTGTAGCTCAGGTTAAAGATTTTTCAGGAAAGCTACACTTAACTGTTGATCCTCAGGGTTCACTTATTTTGTTCCTTGGTTTTTGTCCAATACCTTCCTCTCTTTTTTCTGGCAAGTTGTTAATTTTATTATGTCCTTTTATAATACCTCACCATCCATTTTGGAAATAAAGGGGTATAATACATAAAAGTAACAATTATGTTCTAAAGTTATGGTTTCTACAAAATCTCAAAGCTGAGCTAGGCATTTTAAGTCACCAAGTAAAAGGGAATTAATTGTTTTAGTATAACTGAGATTGAGATATTTCCTAGACCTAAGAACTTCCCTTATAATATTAGGTAAGATTCAGATACCCAAGGTAGGTGGGTATGTGATGATATCTACAGAGGAAAAACTGTTTGCTATTAACCTGAGTTAAAAAAAAAACAAACAAACAAACAAGGAAAGGAAAAAAGGAAGATGTGGGCATTACGACATAGCTGAATTACTACCAGGCATAGAGTAATGTGTACTTTCTATGAAGTAGCTGGTTCTTTGACCATTTTTTTAGAGGAAGAAACAAAAGTATGAAAAGATTACAAGGCAAGGTCATGGGACTAAGTAATAGCAGAGCCTTTACTGTTTATACCATATCATACACGGTTTCCCTTCATTCCTTCTTATAACTCCCACTAGGATTCAGTCTAATAAAAATTGCATTTTATAATGATGAATAACTAATTTAAGTAAGGGAAATTCGAGGGGAAAAGATAAATAGAATACTGAATGTCTGGGACCAAAATTCTACAATGCTCGACTAAAAAGCTCGGGGAAAAAGAGACCGCCCTTTAAAAAAAAAAAAAGCAGAAAAATGTACCTTATTTTGGTAACTACGTTGCTATAGAGACAACACAATGGTACACAGAAGAGCTTTCAAAGTTATGGTAATAAAAGATATACATGTACACATAGGTCTACCAATGTTGTTAAATAAATATCAATCTCCATAACCTTGCCAGATCTAGTAACATGAAACCCATGTAAGCATTATTTATACCAATAGTAAAAACACCTTTCAACTTCTATTTATTGTCTGCACATGTCCACAGAGAGAAGGAATAAAGGAAAACAGTATACTGTATACCCAAGGATTTGGGTCTGGAACACAACTTAGTAGTGGTGAACAATGAAAAGACAACAAAAAGATTAGCTGGTCTTAGAACTACATGATATGAATAAAATTTGTTTAGGTTTGTCAAAGTTTAAGTAATGCATAGTACAAATATTAACATAATAAACTCATATCTATACACCCAGACAAAAAAAAAATGATATGAACTTCTAGGTTTAAATTATTTGTTAATGACCCTGTGTCTATTAGAGCCATTTTTCAGTACATGAAAAAGGATAAATATCCAATGGAATGCAACCTTATTTTTCCTGCCTTCCCCATGTTCATATACCCAACCACCCTGTCATTAATACCAGCTCTTATTTCACTGCAAATAGTCTCATTGCCCCCCTAGGGACAAATCAGGATCTTAGAAGAGAGGTGAAGGTTTGAAAAACCCCAGAGATTTGAAGTGATTCCTCCGGAACTGCTACCCCATGAGAGCTATAGCTGTGTATCAGTACTTTGTTCTATAAAATCTTAATTATTCAAAATCAGTTGTCAAACACATTTTTAATGTATGCCCCTTAACACTACTTCCACAAACCCCAGAGAGTACTACAAAAGTAGAAGAAGCAGAGCCTCAACAAGACATGTACAGAAGACAAGACCTTTTAAAAAGGGAATCCTGGATATATTTCTTTTCTTGAGATACTATTTTTCTCCCACTCAAGGAACCAAAGTAAACATGCACACATTACTTTCTGGAGGAAGATGTAATGGTCCAGTGTGGCAGGCCTGCTAGTGTCTTCTTCCTTACAACAGAACCTGTTATTTCAGCAAGCAATGAGCCAACTCCCTGCAGTCAGTTGCCCAGAACTCCTGCAGTTGTAGGAAAGTTTTTGATATTCTAATACAGGCATTTCTCCTCAGTGCTTCACCTCTCATATTCCTGCCTAGAAATGAACATGACGTCTGGCAATGTAGAAGCCATCTTGAGATCACAAGAAGACCAGCATGAGTCTCTACTCACTGAGAAAGAATGAGACATGGAAAGGGGCTGGCTCCCTGGTGATATTACTGAGTTGCCTATACCCATTCTTGTTGATTCAAGAAACAAATTAAAGCCACTTGCTGCAGAATGCATTCCTAACCGATATATCTAGTCTATGTAGAAGGTAGATTTGGGAGGGGAAGATAATTCACAAAATCTGCCTCATTTGCCCAATCACCCTCTACTCCAGCCAAGTACACCTATTTCCTCACATTCTCTTCATTCATAAACTCAGAGATACTCTCTGTATTTTTTTTTTAATTTTTTAATGCTTATTTATTTTTGAAAGAGAGAGAGATTGCACACAAGTGGGGGAGAGGCAGAAAGAGAGGGAGACACAGGATCTGAATCAGGCTCCAGGCTCTGAGTTGTCAGCAAGAGCCTGACGTGGGCCTCAAACTCACAAACCATGAGATCATGACCTGAGCCAAGTCACACATTTAACTAACTGAGCCATCAATTTTGATCCCAAACTGTGAGCTCAGTCTGAGTCTCTGAACCCTTCTACTTATTCCCATTTCTCGGGCTGACTGCTTTAGGCTTGACTTACATGACTCACCTGACTGGTGAGAACAGTCAACTATGATCAACAGAACTCTTAAGTCTGGTTCCTCATAGACAGGCCTATTGTATAGCTGCTTAAATCTCCATGCCACAGTCTTAACTTAGCATGAGCAGAAGAGAAGTCAAAGAATAAATGTTTAGCAAACACACAGAGATGTATTTATAGCACTACTGACTTTTGTGAACTAGCTATTGCCTAGCTATTTTGTGACTGTTTATTGACTAGCTGCTTTGTGATTAGGTGTGAGAATTTAATCAATTACTTAAAAAAAGTTTTTAGTTATTCAAAGCAATATTTAATTTGGCTAAAATATCAACCCAAGATCACAACCAAGATGGAGTAGACCTGTTGCTCCCAGATCCTCCCTCTTACAACTAAAATCCCTGATCATAATACACACAAGTATATGAAGACTATGAAAGGTAGAAAGAAGGCAGATGGGCTAGAAATTTTGGAACTTGAGAAATACCAAGGCAATGAGATTTCGGAGTTTCCTTATTATATCCATATATACCAGACAGGTGCTGAAATCCCCAATCCAGAACCACTAACCACCACAAACCAAAAAAGAAGAAAAAAAGACCCTCCAAGAAAAATCAAATCTACTTAGCTGATCAGGAATAGGGTGACTAAACAACAGAAACATTCTTGGCAATATCCACCCTCTTTAACTAGACATCAACTGCACAACTACACCTCCCCACCCCAGAATTTCAGTGGGCCTGGGACCAAGTAGAAAGTTGATCTTTCATACCGCTCCATCCCTACTCCATAGAAGCAGGTAGTGTATTCCAATTCACCTGACTGGGGCAGTGTCAGTGGGATGATCTTGGAGTTGATCTTCCATTTCCCTCTTGCAGAAGCTAAGATATGCTCTAACTTCCCAACCAGGGCAGTGTCAGCAGGGCCAGGGGAAAGCTGAGCCTCTACTCCCACCCTGCACCAAGTCTGAACAAAATATAAGTTCAGAGGGGTGACCACGTCATTTCCTTCTACTCCTGGTATCAGTGAGGCCTAGTGGGAAATGAAACCTCCATACCAAGTAACAGCAAAGAGATCGAATGAAGTGGTTAAAAACACTACTAGCAGCATTCCTGTTCTTGCTCCCCATCCAGATTCCATGTCAGAGGGTCTCAATTAGGAGCCTCCAGCCCCACTCAACACCACTGAGGTAGAATAAGGTAGTATGAGACCAACTACTCAACACTCCACTTCCTTTCCTTTAGTGCCAGTGGGACTAGTAGGTTGCTGAGCCTCCCCTCCCAGTTGCCATCAACAAGGCAGAATCAAGTGATGGGAAGCAGAGCTGGGTGGCACTCTACTTCTCCCAGCCCTTGATGTCAGTGGTGCACAAAGTGGAACCAAGTTTCTGTCCCCTGCTGCAACAAAGCAGTGTGAGTCAGCCCTCCGATTCACACTCATTGGTGACAGTGACAGCAGCAGGGAGCTAATGTTATAACCCAAGCAGAGACACAAGGCAGTGCAAGTTGGTGACCCACTTTAGCCAGAAAAGTGTGAAGGGGGCCAAGAGGGATAGATGAACTTCCACTCCACAAGACTGATACAAAGCAGTATGAGTCAATACCCATTTTTGCTGGAGTGGTGTCAGTGAACTCAGCAGGGAGCTGAACAAATATACCCATCTGGTTTTCATGCTATACTTCAATAGGGGGAGGGCCTGCTTAAAAAAAATGATGAAATAGGATGCAGAGCCTCACAGTATAACCTCGAAAATAACCAGGACTCAATGGAAAATCACTTATCATGTCAGAACCAAGAAAATCATAACATTAACAAGAAAAGATAAACAACAGACCCAACACTGAGATAAATCAAATGTTGGAATTATCTGACAAGGATTATAAAGCAGCCAGCATAAAAATTATTTTAAAAGCAATTTAAAATTCTACTGAAAGAAAAAAATAATCTCAACAAGGAATTAAAGTTACCAAAAAGGAACCAAATAGAAATTATAAACCTGAAAAAATTTAATAACTGAAAGAAAAACTCACTAGATGAGCTCAATAGCAGAGTATGACAGAAGACAGAATCAATAAACTTTAGGATAGATCAACAGTATTCACCTAATCTGAACAGAGAGAAAATGAGGGGAAAAAAACCTAACAAATTCTCAGAGAGATGTGAGACAATAACAAAAGAGCTAACATTCATGATTAGAATCTAAGGAGAAGAAAGACAGGAAGTAGGGCTAAATAATATTCAAAGAAATAATGGCTGAAAACTTTCTAAATATGGCAAGACATATAAACCTATAGATTAAACAAGATGTAGGGGAAGATCTTATTGTACCCAAATAGGATAAACCCAAAGAAGTCCATGTAAGACATATCATATTTAGACCACATACTATAAGTCATGTGTCTATATTGCAATAACTAGAGCATCCACTAAGAAACCCATGCAGAGCAATATATATTAAATCACTATAAATTTATCAGAATATAATCCTAAAATTTTCAAGAAACTAACAGAAAGGTAAGAAAGAAACAAAGAAAAGAGAACCAGAGGAAACAAACTGAACACAAATAATAAAATGGCACACTTAAATCTAACATACCAATAATTACCTTACGTGTAAATGGTCTAAATACATGAATTAAAAGAGATTGGCAGAGTGGATTTAAAAAAATAAAACATGGTTCAACAATATGCTGTCTACAAAACTCACTTAAAATATAGCAACATAGGTAGATTAAGAGCAAAAGAATAGAAATAATATACCATGTAAATAGTTTTTTTAAAAAACAGTAGTGGCTATATTAGTATCAGATAAAGTAGACTTCTGAGCAAAAAAAAAAAAAATTACTATAGAGAAAGGAGG
Organism: Hyaena hyaena; assembly: GCF_003009895.1. Taxonomy (NCBI): domain Eukaryota; kingdom Metazoa; phylum Chordata; class Mammalia; order Carnivora; family Hyaenidae; genus Hyaena; species Hyaena hyaena. The sequence continues at coordinate 1,559,214 of NW_024080737.1, read as the reverse complement.
ACATCACATAATGATAAACGGATCAATCCACCAGGAAGACATACTAGTCCTAACGGTGTACATGTCAAACAACAGACCACAAAATATGTAAAGCTAAAATTATAGAACTTAAAGAAGAATAGACAAATCTACAACTAGAGTTGGGGATTTTCAGAACTCCATTTTCAGTAACAAATAGATTTAGACAGAAAATCTAACAAATAGATTTAGACAGCAAGGAAATGAAAGAACTCAATAAAACTACCAACCATCAGGCTCGAATTACCATATATTAAAAAACTTCACCCAAAAATAGCAGTGTACACATTTCTTTTTCAAGCACCCATACAACCGTCACCAAGGCAAAGCTTATATTGGGCCATAAAATCAATTTCAACAAATTTTTAAAAGTTGAAGTTATACAATGTATGTTCTCTGAGCATAATGGAATAAAGCTAGAAATCAAAAACAAAGATAACAAGAAAATCTACAAACACTTGGAAACTAAGCAGCAAACTTCTAAACAATGCATATGTCAAAGAAGTCTCAAAAGAAATTTTTAAAATTATACATACACACACAAGCACACACAGAGAACTGAAATGAAGATGAAAGTACAGCATATCAGAATATGTGAAACACAACTAAAGCAGTGAAGAGAGTTAAATTTATGAGTAAGATTTTCTAATGGAAACATTAAGCACTTCAATTAGAAAAGAGGTATGTGCTTCCCCTAGAAAAGAGGGAAGTTCTCAAATAAATAATCTAAGACTCACTATACTATACACCTGAAACTAACAATATACGTACGGTATGTTATCTAACTGGAATTTAAATAAAAACTTTTTTAAAAATCTAAATTCCTACCTCAAGAAATTAGAAAAATAATAGTAAAATAAACCCAAAGCAAGCAAAAGAAATAAAAATACCAAAGATAAAACAAGAAATCAATTAAACTGAAAACAGGAAAATGATAGAGAAAATCAATGAAACAAAAAGCTGACTCATTAAAAACATCACCAAAGTTTATAAATCCACAGGAAGAATTAAAAGGATAAAAAGACAGAGATCAACATGAGGAATGAAAGAGGGAATATCACTACAGATCCTGTAGCCATCAAACGGATAGTAAGGTATGACTATAAACAACATTCTAAAAAATTTGACAACTTGGGATAGAATTGCTTGAAAACCATGAACTACCAAGACTCAACCAAGATGAAATAAATAAGCTGAGTAGTCTTATAACCATTAAAGACATAGAATCTGTTATTTAAAAGCTATCAACAAGGGCTGATCGGGTGGCTTACTCAGCTAAGCATCTGACTACAGCTCAGAACATGATCTCATGGTTCATGAGTTCAACTCCCATGTCAGGCTCTGTGCTGACAGCTCAATCTGGAGCATGCTTCCAATTCTGTGTCTCCTTCTCTCTCTGCCCCTCCCCTCTCTCAAAAAATGAATAAACATTTTAAAAAATGCAATCAACAACAAAAAAAGTCTTCAGGTTCAAATGGTTTTACTGGAGAATTCTACCAGACATTCAAATATGAATTAATCAAGGGGCACCTGGGTGGCTCAGTTGGTTAAGCATCGGACTTCAGCTCAGGTCATGATCTCGCAATTTGTGGGTTCGAGCCCCACACTGGGCTCTGTGATGACAGCTCAGAGCCTGGAGTCTGCTTCAGATTCTGTGTCTTCCCTTCTGTCTGCCCGTCCCCTGCTCATGCTATGTTTCTCAACAATAAATATATGTTAAAAAAATTTTTTAATGAATTAATCAATCTCTTCCAGAAGATTCCATCAACATACTACTAACATCAGACAAAAACTTTAAAAAATGAAACTACACATCATTATCTCTCAATAATTTAGACACAAAATCCCTCAACAAAATATTAGCAAATCAGACCCAGTATATGTATACAACACACCATGACCAAGTGGGATTTATTCTAGGTATACAAGTCTGGTTTAATATTTTTAATTTAATCAATATATTTCACCATATCCACAGGATTAAGAAAAACAATTATACAATTATATCAAAGGACAAAGAAAAACTATTTAACAAAATCCATCATTTATTCATGCTGAAAACTCTCAGCCAAGAATAGAAGTGGACTTCTTCAACTTGATAGAACATCTATAAAAAAAGCCCTAAAGGTGACATCATATTTACTGCAGTGAAAGAGTGAATGCTTTCCCCCTAAGACTGGGAACAAGGCAAGGATGTACACTCTCACTGCATTTAACCAACATATTATTGGAAGTTCTAGTCACTGTAGCAAAGCAAAAATAAAGAAAGAAAGAAAAAGAAAACTGTCCATATTTGCAGACACCATTGTCTTCATTCCTATGTACTAACAATGCATTTGTATATATTAAAAACAGTATTGGAAACCAAAATTAAAAACACAATACCATTTATAAACACTCCAAGGAAAATAAAATACTTCAGTATAAATTAGCAAAACATGTACAAGTTCTATATGCTGATAGTTACAAAATGCTGATGAAAGAAATCAGATAAGATCTAAATAAATGGAGAGATATGTTGTGTTCATGGACTGGCAGACTCAACATAGAAAAGATGTCAATTCTCCCCAAATTGATCCACAGGTTAATGTAATTCCTATCAAAATCCAAGCAAGATGTTTTGTAGACACAAGCCGATTCTTAATTTTATGTGGCAAGATAAAGAAACTAGAACTAAAACAATCTTTAAAAAGAATAAAACAGGAGGAATCATTCTATCTTTAACATAAAGTTCTATCAATTTGCTATAGTAGTCAAAACTGTGTGGGACTGGTGGAAAAACAGACACACAGATAAATGGAACAGAATAGAGAACCCCAAAATAAACCAATATGAATGTGCCCAGGTGATTTTTGACAAATGTGCAAAATCAATTCAGTGAAGGGGAGGGAGTCTTTTAAATAAATGGTGCCAGAGTGGTTGAACATTTACAGGCAAGTAATGAGCTTCAACCTAAGCTCATTAGGTTAAGCTACATGTTCTTAAGTATAAAAACTTTAGAAAAATGACAGTGGAAAATCTTTAGGCTCTATAGCTAGGCAAAGAGTTCTTAGACTTCACAAAAATATGATCTATAAAAGACAAACCAATAAATTAAATCTCATCAAATGTAAAAATTTTTGCTCTGCAAGAGACCTTGTGAAGAGGACTGGGAGATAATATTTACAAACCACATATCCAAAAAGGACTAATATCGAGGGCATATTAAAAAATTCTCAAAACTCAACAGTAAAAAAGTCAACATTTCAATTAGAAAATGGGTAAAAGATATGAACAGACATTTCACAGAAGAGAATATACAGAAAACAAATGAGTGTGCTGTTAAGGACTGAATACATCCCTCCAAACTCCGTATGTTGAAGCCCTAACTCCCAATGTGACCATATTTGGAGACAGCGCCTTTTGGGAAGTAATTAAGGTTAAATGACATCGAGGGTGGGGCCCTAATCCCATAGCACTGGTATCCATATAAGAAAATGAGGAGATTCAGAGATCTCTCTCTCTCTTTCTCTTCAAAGATACAAAAAAGAGGCCATGTAGTGACACAGCATGCAGGCAGCTATCTAGAATCCACAAAAAGAGGCCTTGTCAGAAATCAAGCACCTTGATCTTGGACTTCTAGCCTCCAAAACTGTGAGAAAATAAATATCTGTTGTCTAAGCCATGCAGTTTGTAGCATTTTGTTATGGCAGCCCTGGTGAACTAATACACACGTGAAAAGAGGTGTAACATCATGAGTCATTAAGGAAATGCAAATTAAAATAACGATGAGGTACCACTACACACCTATCAGAACAGCTAAAATTTTTTTTTTTAATATATTTATTTATTTCTAGGAGAGAGAGAGAGATGCAGCGTGAGCAGGGGAGGGTCAGAGAGAGAGGGAGATACAGACTCTGAAATAGGCTCCAGGCTCTGAGCTGGCAGTCAGTGCAGAGCCCGACGGGGGGCTCGAACCCACAAACAGCGAGATCATGACCTAAGTGAAAGTCAGACGATTAACCGACTAAGCCACCCAGGCGCCCCATCAGAACAGCTAAATTAAAAAATAGTTGATGACATCAAATGCTGGTGAGGATGTGGAAAAACTGGATGATTCATATATTCCCACTGAAAATGCAAAATGGTATAACCCACATTGCAACACTATTGGAAATTTCTTATAAAATCAAATATGCAGCTACCCTAAAATCCAGCAATTACACTCCAAACATTTATATCAGTGAAACAAAACTGATGTCTGCACAAAAACCTCTATATAAATATTCATAGCAGCTTTCTTTGCAGTAGGGAAAAGCTGAAAACAACCAATATGCCCTTCTGCAAATGATTAATGTAAATGATTAAACAAAATATGGTATACCAATACAATGAATACAATGTAATACTATCCAGTAATAACAAGGAATGAACTATTAATAAACACAGCTTGGATGCATCTCTAAAGAATTATGCTGAATAAAAAGCCTATCCCAAAAGACTCATATTCCATGATTCCATCTATGTGACATTCTTGAAAGGACAAAATTATAGAAATGGTGGTTGCCAGGGGTCATGTTTGGAGGAGGGAGAGGGTAATTGTGGCTATAAAGAGCAACATGAAGAATCCTGTGGTAATGAAACTGTTCTGCATCTTGACTATGTCAATGTCAATATCCTCACTATGATATTATGCTATAGTTTTACAAGCTATTACCAACAGGGGAAACTGGGTAAATAGTACCCAGGATCTCCATTATTTCTTACACTGCATGTGACTCTGTATCTCAAAATTAAAGCTTAATGTAAAAAATCCATTCAATTCTAAACACAAATATTTCTGACCAATAATCTGCCATCATGGTTCTTGAATTCTCTGAAATAAACACCCAGCTGTGATCGGTGTGCTACTCTGTGATGACTTTTATAAAAGGTAAAATTTGCTACATGTCATTCTGACCAGCTGGTGAGCATCATAAGCTTAAACTAACAGTTTCAATAAGCTTATATCAATAGAACACTTTAGTAGCTATAATAATGATGTATTTAGCTATACAGTATCAATCTGCCTACAAACATAGAATTTCCTTGTGGTTAATCAAATGAAGTCCTTTCCAGAGGAACTCTGAAGAAGACTTCCCAAAGGAGCCCCAAAAAATATTTCTGCCACAATGTCAAGTTGGCAGCTCAATACTAGACTATGACCAACACTAGAGGAATTGATAAAGAAGTAGTAACATTAACCTATTATAACAGGAAAGTCAAGGTTAGAAAGTGTTATTTGAAGGATGCTTGGGTGGCTTAGTTGGTTAAGCATCCAACCTGGGCTCAGGTCATAATTTCATGGTTTGTGAGTTCGAGCCACTCTGTGTTGACAGCTCAGAGCCTAGAACCTACTTCAGATTCTGTGTTTCCCTCTCTCTCTGCCCCTATCCCATTTGTGCTCTGTCTGTGTCTCTCTCTCTCAAAACATAAATGTTAAAAAAATTTAATAAAAAATTTATAAAGAAAGAAAATGTTATTTGAAATCCAGTCTTTAATTAAGTTTTAGGCACTCATATTTTTCTACTTATTTCCTTTGTTCACCACATTCTATTCTTTCTCTGGGGCTATCTATACTTTGATTCAGGTTTCATAAGATTTAATAAGTACAGTTACAAACACAGCACATGAAAAAAATAAATATTTTAAAGTATTAAGTCATTTTTTAAAATGTCAGCATAAGGGGCGCCTGGGTGGCTTAGTCGGTTAAGCATTGACTTTCGCTTAGGTCATGATCTCGCGGTTTGTGGGTTCGAGCCCCTCGTCGGGCTCTGTGCTGACTGCCAGCTCGGAACCTGGAGCCTGTTTCAGTCTGTGACTCCCTCTCTCTCTGACCCTCCCCTGTTCACGCTGTCTCTCTCTCTCCTAGAAATAAATAAAACATTTAATAAATAAATAAAATGTCAGCATAAGACATCTGGTTTCCAATCAGAAATGTAAGGAGCTTAGAAGTCACTATGCTATCCCAACAATAGATAAAAAAGATGAACAAAGTGAAATATGAATAACTCTTGCTAAATCCGTTAGAGAAGTAAGGTCATAGGTTAAACCATTCCCCCAAAATTAGAGAGACAAGGTGGATACAGAGAATCACAACTTCTCAGAGGAGAAATCCACAAAAGAAACCTGCATGAGAACCAATGTGTGAAAAGAAAAACCTGAATTATAACTGGCAAATGACTGGAAGCTCACTGTGGGCAAGTCTGAGAGGGAAAACTATAGGGGGAGAGGGATCCCATGCTTTTGTGAGTTTTGCATCCAGGAGCCCTACAAGGTTCTCACAATGAAGATGAGAAAAAAATCCACTTGTGCTTCTGACAGGGGAGGGGAAAAAGTAAATATGATGAAATATACCAGAGTTTTCTATTCTGTTTAACAGAGCCTGCTCTCAGGAAAAAACTACCTAATCAGAGTTTAACCTACTGAGGTTTCATCAGGGCCCAAATGACCTGGCAAAGGGAAATACCCAACTCCAGCCCACACTAGTCATCCTGTCCCACCTAAGGATGGGAGTGGGGAGGAGTAAGGGGCTGGCAACTGAGAAACATCTGTGAAGTTCACAGTCTAGAGATATAGGCTCACTACAAGACTGAGATGCAATCCCAGGACTATTGACCACCTCTCAACTCCCACCCACCACATTACCACTGCATTAGTAAGACCCATTAACTGCAATTCCTCTTTGAATGCCAATGGTCAAAATCCATCCATTAAAAGACAGAGATTGTTTGCATGTATCAAAAAATGAAACCCAAGTATATGTTGTCTTCAAGAAACCCATTTTAAATAAAAAGACACATATAGATTAAAAATAAAGCAGTGGAAAAAGATATATCACGCTAACACTAATCAAAAGAAAGTGAGAACGTCTGTATTCATTTCAGACAGAGAAGACTTAAGAGCAAAGATAGTTATCAGAGTTAAAAAGGGGTATCATGTAATGATAAAGGAGTCAATACTCCAAGAAGACATAATAAATCCTTAACAACAGAGCCTACCAACAGAGCATCAATATATGTGAGCTAAAAGCTTACAGAATTACAAAGAGAAATAAATAATCCACTATCATGGTTGAATACTTTGACATCCTTTATAAAAAATGGACAGATACAGGTAGAAAATCAGTAAGGACATAATTGAACTCAAAAGTATTATTAATCAATTGATATAATTAACATCTATGGACTACTTCACCCAAGAAGAGCAGAACATACATTTTTCTCAAGCTCACATGGAACATTCACCAAGTTAGGCCACATTCTAGGCCACAAAACACACCTTAACAAATTTAAGAAGTTAAAACCATACAACATCTGATTCCATGAGGAAATTAAACTACGAATAAAAAGAAGACCTGAGAAAACCCAAAATACTTGTAAATGAAAAAAGTCACTTCTGAAAAACATATGGGTCAAAGAAGAAGTCACAAGAAAAGTTTAAAAATACTTTGAGCTAATGAAAATGAAAATGCAACTTATTGAAATGTGTAGTATGCAAATCTATATGATCACCTATGTAGAAAATACATAACATACAAAATACTAGCATACAAAAGTCAATAAATTTCCTATGTAATATAACCACATGGAATTAAAAACAGATTACCATTTACAACAGCAATCCCTCCAAAATTAAATACTTAGGTATAACCCTGAAAAACTCTTAACAAAATACGTACAAGATCTATATAAGAAAATGAAATATAGATGTAAGAAAACAAAGAACTATTAAATAAATTGAGAGTTATTCTGTGTGTGGATAGGAAGGCTCAATATTGTTAAGATATCAATTTTTCCCAATCAGAATTCTACAAGTTATTTTGTGGATATGAACACACAGACTTTGAACTTTATATGGACAGACAAAAGACCCAGACTAGCCACTCAATTTTGAAGGAGAAAAACAAATTTGGAGGACTGAAATTACCTGGCTTCAAGACTTACTATAAAACTACAATAATCAAGCTAATGTAGTACTAGTAAAAGAACAGAGATATTAATGGAACAGAATAGAGAGTCCAGAAATAGATCCACATGGGGGCCAACTCTTGGTTTGGCTCAGGTCATGATCTTCTGGCTTCAGGAGTTTGAGCCCTGCATCAGGCTCTGTGCTAACAGTGTGGAGCCTGCCTGGAATTCTCTCTCTGTTTCTCCCCACTCATGCCACCTCTCTCTCAAAATACATAAATAAACTTTAAGAAAAAAAGAAATAGATCCACATAAATAAATAGTCAACTGCTCTTCAACAAAGGAACAAAGGCAATACAATTGAGGAAAGATGATCTCTTTAACATGATCCTAGGAGCAACTATAAGACATCCAAGTGCAAAAAAAGAAGAAGAAGAAGAAAAGAATAGAAGTACAGACCTTACAATCTTCACAAAAATTAACTCAAATGTATCAAGACATAAATATAAAATGCAAAACCATAAAATTCCTAGAAAATAACAGGAGAAAAATTATGTGCAAAAGACAATAAAGGACTGTTATCCAAAATATACAAATAATTCTTAAATCTCAACAATAAGAAAACAATGAATCTGACTTAAAAATGGGCAAAAGATTTGAACAAACACTTCACCAAAGATATACAGATAACAAGTATATGAAAAGATGTTCAACATTATATGTCATCAGGGAAATGAAAATTAAAACAAGATACCAATACACACTTATTAGAATGGTCAAAATCCAAAACAACACCACCACCAAATTCTGGTGAGGATGTGGTAACAGGAACTCTCATTATTTGCTGCCAGGAATGCAAAGTGATAGAACCATTTTGGAAGGCAATTTAGAGGTTTCTTACAAAATGATCCATATTCTTACCATATGATCCAACAATCTCACTTGGATATTTATCTAAAGGAGCTGAAAACGTATATGCATACAAAAACCTGTACGTGAATATTCATGGTAGCTTTATTCATAACTGCTAAAACTTGGAAACAACCAAGGTGTTCTTCAGTAGGTGAATGGATAAATAAACTGGAGAACATCCAGGCAATGAAATATTATTCAATGTTAAAAAAGAAATAAGCTATAAAGCCATGAAAAGACATGCAAGAAACTCAAATGCATATTACTAAGTAAAAGAACTTGAAAAGGTTACATATTATATGATTCCAACTATATGACATTCTGGAAAAAAACAAAACTGTGAAGACAGCAAATGGATCAGTGGTTGCCAGTCTTTAAAGGGAGCAGCGAGATGAATAGATATAGCACAGAAGATTTTTATCCTCAAGAATGAGATTAGTGTGCTTATAAAAGAGACCTTGAAGATCTCCCTTGCCTCTTCCACCACGTGAGGACACAGCAAAAACACCAATGTCTATGAACCAGGAAAGGGTGGGAGGGGGGGAACACTTCCAAATATGCCAGCACCTTGATCTTGGACTTCCCAGCCTCCAAAACTGTGAAAAATAAATAAATAATGTTTATAACCACCAGTCTATGGTACATTGTTATATAGTAGCCCAAATGGACTAAGATACCCACTGATAGGTGATAGACCAATGGCATAAAACAGAGTCCAAAAATAGACTAGAATAGAAATTAATAGGTAGCATTTCAAATCAAGAGAGAAAGAATGAAAATTAAATGAATGATATTGAGACAACAAGCCATACATTTCAAAGAGAATAAACATGAAATTATAAATCCACCAGACAAAATTAATTCCAAACAGATTAAAAAGTTAATTAAACAGCAGTACTATAAAAGCTTTAAATATATGTTGTGTTTTCAACCTGACTGATTCTAGCGTTGTGTTAGCCAGAGTGAGTTTCTGTTGTTTGCAATCAAAAGAACTTGACACAGAACCTGGACCAGAATTTGGCATGAAACATTAAAAAAATAAAAAGTCGACACAGAAAAATACAATAAACAAAAAGATAAGCAAACATGAGGAAATATTAGCAACATATATAACATATATAAACCAAGTATAATGACCATATAATATTAAAAACTCCTATAAATAAACAAATAACCCAATAGAAATTTGGACAACAGATAAGAACAAGTACTTAGTAGAGGAAAAAACAGAAATGTCTAATAAACATGAAAAAATGTTCAACCTCATTAGCAATAAAGAAACACAAATTAAACAATGAAAACCCAAGAAAAAAGTAAATATTTGAAAAAATTTTTGAAAAACTCTAATATGAACATGAAGGAAAATGGCCTTATAAACTATTGGTCAAATATAAATTAACACTATCTTCTCAAAGGAAAATTTGGTATACATTTATCAGAATTTTATTTTTTTAATGTTTTTAAAATTTATTTTGAAGGGAAGAAGGGGCAGAGAGAGGTGGAGAATCCCAAGCAGACTCCACGCTGTCAGCACAGAACCCAGCACGAGGCTTGATCCCATGAACCTGGAGATCATGATTCGAGTGGAAATCAAGAGTTGGATGCTTAGCTGACTGACTGAGCCACCCAGGCACCCCTATTTCTCAGAATTTTAAGCTGGCATTTCCTTTCTTTCAGCAATGTCACTTCTAGGAGTTTATCCCATGAAAAACACATATACACAAGAATGTAAGTATAAATACTATCTGTAAAAAAATATATAGAATTTTATTCTAATTTCAGTGACTAGAATCATGTACTAGTTTTAATGTTTTGGCATCCTTTCAAAACATAAAAACTTTATTCTATAAATCTAAAAAATATCTATATAAATACTATCTGTAATAATATGTATTGGAAATAATCTAAATGTTGAAAAGAAAAATAATTAAGTAAATTACATCATTTTCTTAATAGGGAAAATGTAACAGTTAAAAAGACGGTGGATCTATATACATTAACAGAGAATAATTTCCAATTTATATAATTAAGTGGCTCACATACAATACATTAGCTATATTAAAGAGATATAACTATAATAATAGTAAAGGCACAACAAAGGATCTAGAAAGATATATACCAAACCATTAAAAGCGGTTTTATCTCTAGTAAGAAGAAAGTAATCATAATAAAAAGGGAATTCCTGGCCTTTTCTTCTGTTTACTTCTTTAATTTTATGTGTTTCTATGTGACTTACATAATACAATATTTTATTAAAGAAAGTATACACCAAACAGAAGAGTTTCTCCTCTGACAGGAGAAAAAAAACCTCCAAATCTGAAGTTTTAAACTGAATACTTCAAGCTTCTTATTTTTCTACTCAAACATTATCAAATATTTTATTATTCAGATTTGAAATTCAAGACACTGTAACAAAATTTCCTTAGTAAAGGTCTAAGAAATTTTGGGTTCAACTGAGATTTAATGTAATTATAAAAGTTTATAATAAAATGAAATAGAAGCACTTAATCCTAGGAGATTTACCAAAGTTCCTACTTTTATAAGGACATGATATTCACTAAATTAATTCATTCAAAGTTTACTAACATCAACTGTTGATATTTTAAATGGAGAAATATTCACTTATAGGAAAAAGGAAAAGCCATAAAATACCAGCAAACACCCTTCTATAGAAGAGTCTGTATTCACATACTGAAGTGTGTTTAGGCAGACTAAATTGCTAATTAGATTCAGCGGCAATTAGTAACTCAGTCTTTAATTTTATTCTTATTTCATGACTAGAATTATGTACTAGTTTTAATGTTTTGGCATCCTCTCAAAACATGAAAACTTTATTCTATAAATCTAAATATTCAAGGCCATTTAAAAACAAATGTTAAATAGTAAAAATGACCAAAATTCACCTGATTTTTGATAGACAAATCTTTCTAATGATAAATTAAGATATATATCTGGGGAAAAATAAAACTTGATCCATCAAGTAGCTATGACTACTGAATTAACTGGTTTCTAATTATTCAAATAGTAAATATTCTCCCTCAAAAAAATGATCAAACTATAAAAATTAGGTTTAACAATTATTAATAATTAATGAACAAACTTAGGTATATTAAGGTGTAACTTATACCTGATATAGAGAAATTCCAGAAAAACATTCAAAGTCTATTTATTTCCTGTACTTTCCTTTCAAACTAAATAAATGACAGAAAAGAATAATATACCTTTGTGTTTTGGATTCATTGTCAATTTTGTACTGTTCAAAATCTTGACTAAGAGACTGTAGCTTTCCTTGAAGTCTCTTTTCACGGTCTACACTTCCTTGATAAAATTTCATCTCTTTTTCCATCGCTTTCATTTTTTCTTCCATAGCCTTAAACTCGTGAAGAATTAGGTAGCTGACTCCACAGTACTTACAAACTTTTTCTTCAGGGGACATCTAGAAAACAGACAAACATACATATATAAATTGAAATGATATTTTTCAAATTCTGAAAACCAAAGTTTTACTGAAGATGTTATTGCAACCACACTGGTTAAATAAAGTAAATGTACACTGGACTATGCGATGGAGTAAAAATTCTGATGTTGCTGACATCTGGATAAAATTTTAAAAATTGGCATGATATTGACTGACACAGAATCTTGGAATTAGAAAAGGGTCTTTCAGAGTGATTATTTCTCCATAGTATCTCTAAGAAAGATTTACTCTTGAAATATTTTCCATAAAATAAAACTAAAAATGATGAAAACATCTTTGTAATTCTTGTTTTAAGATGAGTTTTCCATGAAGTGGAGAGAAATCACTGGCCTTTCACTGCCAGCTGCACTGTGATTCTGGAGATGCCTCTTGGCTTTTTCGGGTCTTATTTTTCCTCATTTACAAAATTATGGCATTGGACCAAATGAACTCTCAAGTTCCTGTTCAGTTTTAACATTTTATGATTTTTACAGAATTTGACAGAATTTACAACAGAATTCTCTTATATAGCCATAAATACCAAAAACATTTTAAACCTCTCTTTTAACTAAATCTCTTCTAAATCCCTTCTAACTCTGTTCTTTTCCCTTCAGGTGGGCATGGTTATACCCATTTTATAGATAAGGAAATGGAAACCACTGAAGTTAAATAACCAGTTGGTATACGTAGACATTGAGATTAAACCCAAGTCTACCTAAAACCAGCACCTACCGTCTATTACCATTTGTGTCATATTTTTCTGCCATGTGTGTGTCACCTTAATCCTCTTCTTAAATAAGAAGTTCATATATCTCTGGCCAGCATAAGGGCAATGAAAAATGGAATTCTAGCAAAGTGAAGAGAGCGGTAATTCTTTCTTAAGTCTCAAGTATATAAATATTCCTCAAGTAGACTCTAACTGTCCTGCTATTCACAAAGAATAAGAGCTGGCTTCATTAAATATTGGCCCCAGGGCACTAAAATGAAAGTAACACTTATATTCAAGGGATACTTACTCTTAATGAAAACTATCTTAGGACTATAGAAACTGCTCCCATAACTAACAGTGACACACTTCGTCCACCTATCGATGCCATTACACAAGAGTCAGTTGAAACAAATAACAAATCCTTTACATAGCATCATTTTGTTCCTCTAAAGTTCAATGACAAAAATTTCAAATTAAAAAATGCAATACTGTGGGATACAGATGAATGACTACATCAACTATCTAACTGCCAGTGATACCAAATTTACAGTAAAACAACAAGTTTGAAACAAATCATAAAGGTAACTTGGTACAAGCTCTGGATGAGTTCATACAGTCTAGTTAAGAATTCTAATCTAGATAAGAAGTTATCCAGATTCTATTTCAACCTCCCAAATGATGGGAAACTACTTCATAAAGCAGCCTGTTCTATCTTCTGACAGCTTCTTATGCTGACCCCAAATCTGCCTCCCTTGAAAGTCCACTGGCCCTAGACCTCCTAGTAACCATGCACAACAACCCTAGACCTCATTCTAATATTTAAAGACAGCTATCAGGAGCACTCCATATCTTCTTCTCCAGGTCAAGAGTTCCAATTCTTTCAGCTGTTCCCATATGACATGGCTTTGAATTTCTTCCTTATTCTGAATAATTTTCTCTGAACTTATTCCAGTGTTCTATATATGTTTTAAAGTATGGTGCCCAGAATTTAATACCCCAGTGTGATTGGTCTCACTAAAACAGAATAAGAGAGGGCTCAAACTTCTCTCATTCTAATATCTCATGAATAATATCATTGGTAGTATCTTCTAATGCAACCTGGGATCACAATGGTGTTTTGTATTTTTTATATGTTGATAATATATACTATAACTTGCTTTTATGTTCAATAAAGCCCCTATTAAAAAATACTTCAGTGCAAAACCATCTTTCATTATATTAAATATACCAATCTATTCCTTCCCATGTATGTTTGCTTTTTTAGAGAATCCACCTTCTACAGTCCTAGCTACTGTTTGGTAATGTGACTAAGTCTCCCTCCACCCATCAACCCTAGCCATGGCTGACTGGGGGATGAGGACTGGACATCAGACCCAAATGAACCAAGCACAAAGCTGGGATGAGACAACCAGACTTGTAAGTGTTGAATACCCAGGTATTTGGAACACCTTTAGCAGCTTTAATGGAGATAGATCATGCACAAGGTACAGAGTAAGCCACATTACTGGAATGAGAGAGAATGAGCAGACACACAGAAACAAGATGAAACAAAGATAATCTGGATCCAAAGTCAGAGAGAAAAAAAAGTAATGAATGACCTTCAAATTCCTCACTTCAGTTACTCTTGTGACCCAGCTACCCTACTTTCCCTTTGGGATCCATGCCCAATCTTCCTGCACTATTCTCTTTCCTCCTTATGCTACCTATTTCTTGCAACCAATAACCCTCATTCTACTGTGTAACTGGTTTTTCAGACTGAAGTGCAGAAAATTGAATTACAATTATAAAGTAAATAACATATATATTTACACATACATGTCTTAGACACACATAATATCTTTTTTTCTTTTTTTTTTAAGTTTTATTTTTATTTTGAGAGGGGTGGGGCAATTTGAGAGGGAGATACAGAATTCTAAGCTCTGAGCTGTCACCAGAGCCCAAGGCAGGGTTCCAACTTACCAACCATGAGATCGAGATAATGATCTGAGCCAAAGTCAGACACTTAACCAAATGAGCCACCCAGGTGCTTCTGACACACATGTATCTTAAAGATATGTATGTCTTAGACTCAGACTTTACTTATTGACTTTGGTGTCCAGGAAATTTAAGCTTTCTGTCTGTATGAAAATTGATTCTTGTAAGCTGTTTTTCCATCTAAATCACTGATTTAAAATGTTGAATATGACAAAATTAAGGAAAGAATTCCACAGCATGTCCTGTCTAATTGGTTGATACTGATCCATTACTCAGCACATTTGAAGAGCTGAAGGTACAACTTTTCAACTGGTTATTAATTTGTCCAATTATCTTTATAACCAGCCTATATTTATCCATATTGTCTTCAGGAATACTATGGAAAATTTAGTCATATGTCTTCATGAAATCTACATATTCTATGGTTACTGTAGTTCTTGGATCTAGTAACTGTACACAACAGCTACATGCTGATTCTCTTAATGAACATAAAATTGGCTCAAGGGTTATTATTTTCTCTAGTATATCCTCACAAATCATCTTTTAATAAATATATTCTAATATATGGTCTGGGATTGAAATTGAGTCCACTGGTTGTAGTTATGGCCATTTTATACATGGAATGGCATTTGTATGTTATCCTTTAACTCTCTCTGTGTTCTCAATGATCACCAAGAGCAGCTCCACAATCCCATTCAAAGGTACTATCAGTCCCTGGGAATATAACTTATCTAGGTCAAGAGACCTGAACTAATTCAGAACAGATGGGTATTTTCTTATAATCCCTTTGCTTTTTGTGAATTTTGGTTTTTTCTCATCAATTTGAAAATCATATTGCTTACTTGAAGGCACGTTCATTCTTAACTTTATAAATGCCTATTAATCACAGTTCTTGCCCATATTCTGGCAAAATGCTTTATCCTCATTCTAAACAAAACTCTTACTAGGTAGAGCTTATTTGCAGCCTGATGTAGAAAACAGAAATAGTATAAACTTCACAGTTACAAAAGTTATTAGAATGCTATTCTAATATTCTAAACAGCAATCAAGGCAGGGGCAGGTAGAGCTGAAATACATAAAGTAATACATTTTAGAGAATAAGTATTCTAGAAGTTCAGCAAAGAATCCTCAAACATGATATCATGGTCTAGGAAACAAGACAAATTATAAGAGTCTCTAGAGTTCATCTAATATGATGTGAATTACTGATGATCTATGTTAAGTAAGTATATTGATCAAAGGTTTTCAGTATTATTAACCTGTAAATAAGTTACCATAAGTAAAAATACAACAGTAAGAAATGTAATAACACTTTCAAATTCTTAGGGTTTGTATGGGCTAATTACTTAGGACAGCTCTGTGAAGCTTGAGAGATTATGAAATACTACAATTATATTCCCTCATGAAGTAAAAGTTATCTGTTTTTCTGTGAAATATAATTTGTGCTTCGTTCTTATAACTTGGTGTTATATCATGTCCTCATTTTCTAAGTAAAATAATGGCATGCTGTCATTCTTGACAAAACAAAAAAAGAGCTATATCATGAGCAGATGTTTTTGCTTTCTACAAGACACACTTTGGAGGAGGCGTTAACAAATGCAGGGTATTAAACAAAAGTAGAGACATTTAAAAATAAATTATAGAGGTACCTGAGTAGTTCAGTCAGTTAAGTATCCAGCTCTTGATTCTGGATTAGGCCATGATCTCATGGTTCGTGAGATTAAGCCCCACTTTTGCACTATCTGTGCAGAGCCTACTTGGGATTCTCTCTCTCCCCCTCAATCTGTCCCTCCCACTGTGCTCTCTATTTCTCTCTCAAATAAACATTTTTTAAATGAAATTTTGAAAATTATAAAATAAACTTCTCAAATGTGGTATCTGTACTTTTAAAATTATAGTTACAGTAAAACCTTGGATTGTGAGTAAATTGTTCTGCAAGATAGGCAAACATTTCTAATAAATTTTAACATGATAAACGAGTGATGTCTTGCAATATGAGTAGTATATGACACCAAACGTCACATGATCACAACTGAGCCAATGGTTCTCCTCTCTCTCTCTCTCTTTCTCTTTCTCTCTCTCACTGCGGGATTGCAGGTGATTGTCTCCCATGCTCAGATGCTCAGTCTCAGGCCACACTGTTTGGCAAAAAACAGTGTTTTTTTTTTCAAAATGTTGGAAGGTGCTCACAACTGGCACCAGCGTATTTTTTGTCACTTCAAAAAACCTATGAACAGTCCTTTTTCATTTCTATACAAGAGTAAGTTTAGGAAGGCTTTGCTTCATTCTAGGTCAGGCTGCCTGCATATACAGACCCTTTCCTCGGCTGCCTTATTGCCAGTTACATTAAATACAGTGTTTGACAAGAGTTTATGAATACTGTACTATAGTCAACATCTGTGCCCTCCAGGCAGAGAAAGGTTGAAAAGAAAGGTGATAAGAAGAAGGAGATGATTACAGTGGAAGTTAAGAAGGAAATCATCAAGAAGTATGAATGAGGTATGCGAGTGGCTGAAATTGCAAGATTTTATAAGAAGTATATGTCTGCATTTCATCTACAAAGGAGGAGGGGGAAAAAATGCAGAGGAATCAAATGAGATTAGGGAGATGTGTAAAATGTGGAAAACAGTGCAAAATTTTGTAGAAAAGTACCACTCAAAGAAGGCTGTAGGAGTGCAAGCAATGAAACTGTTCAACGACAATGCAATGTCACATTTCTGCGAAATCCTCAAAAAGAAACAAGAGCAAATGTCATTGGATAGGTTCCTTATTAAAGTTGCATGAAAAGAAAAAGATTCCATTGAGCCAATAATAGCAGTGATTCCATTGGTGATAGTGAAAGTCATCCTACACAATAACCCTCTCTCTCTAGTCTCCCTCACACCAGCCATGAAGGTTTTCAAAGGTAAGTACAGATTAATTTATTTTTCTTTATATTTTGTATTTTCTTTATTTTTTGCATTATATTACAGTGTTGTAATCATTTTTATATGAATATTTTTGGGTTGTGGAATGAATCATCTGAGTTTCCATTATTTTTTATGGGGAAATTTGCTTTGATATATAAGTGTTTGGATTACAAGCATGTTTCTGAAATGAATTATGCTTGCAAACCAAGGTTTTACTGTATTTAATATAGAAGTGATGCAAAATTTTTAAAAGGTTAAATTAGGCTTTGAATCCTTTTCAAAGTTCCTGTCTGTGCTTGTACTATAAAAGGCATTCCAGTAACCTCCTGCTGCCCAACTGAACCATTCTCTGCTCTAAAACCGTTCTTCCTTTCTTCCCCCACCCATCCTATGCTTTTTATACTTGGATAAGGAGGAAAGAAACAGACAAACTATTCCATAAATATAAGACTGATAGCAGTATAAAATGTTACCCCTTCTAAGAGGTTTTCCACTTAAAAAGATGCAAAGAGGGTCTAGCCAGTGAATTTCATTTGGATTGGGAGAAACATTTTAAGACAGGATAGTGGACTTTTTGAATCATTAGTTATACAGGTCACCTGACCACTTCATAAGGCCATCAGGACCTTCCTTATCAATAGCCAATTTGCTATACCATCAATTTAAAGATCAATTTTGTATAGAACATCTACAAAAATCCCTATAGCAACATTACACTCACTAGCAAAAAATTGAGTGTTTTTCCCCTAATATCAGGAACAATGCAAGGATATATATTTTCTCTACTCTTATTCATCATAATGCTGGAAGCTGTAGCCAGAGCAAGAAGGGAAGAAGTAAATGACATGAAGGGAAGGGAAGGGAAGGGAAGGGAAGGGAAGGGAAGGGAAGGGAAGGGAAGGGAAGGGAACGGAAGGGAAGGGAAGGGAAAGGAAGGGAGGGAGGAAGGAAGGAAGGAAGGAAGGAAGGAAGGAAGGAAGGAAGGAAGGAAGGAAGGAAGGAAGGGAAAGAAAGAAAGAAAGAAAGAAAGAGAGAGGAAGAAAGAGAGAGAGAGAGAGGAAGAAAGGAAGAAAGAAAAGGAGAGGGAGGGAGAGAGGAAGGAAGGGAAGAAGGAAACTGTCCCTATTTGAGGCAACATGGTTGTCTACATAGAAAATCCTGAAGCATCTACAATAGAACTCCTAGAACAAATAAATTCAGCAAGGTCAACGAATGAAGACAAACATAAAAAAATTGTATTTGTATACACTGCCAGTGAACACATGGACAGAGAAATTAAAAATACAACACCAATAATGATTGCTCAAAAAAATAAAATAGGCTTAAATCTAGCAAAATATGCACAGTAGTTGTATGCTAAAAAGTATAAAGTGCTAATGAAAAAATCAAAGAAGATCTAAATAAACAGAGAGACATACTAAAGATTCAAAATACTAAAGATAGCAATTATCCCCAAATTTATATTATATAGGCTTAATGTAATTCTTATCAAAATTCCAGCAAGATGTTTTCTTAAGATATAGACAGGATTGTTCTCAAATTTACATTAAAAGGCAAAGAAACAAGAAGAACTAAAACAGTCTTTAAAAAAATAAAATGGAATCATTTTACCTGATTTCAATATGTACCGTATCGCTATAGTAATCAATACTGTGTGGTATTAACAAAGGGAGAGACACATAGATCAATGGAATAAAATAGTGAACCCAGAAATAGAGCTGCATAAATATGCCAAACTGATTTTCTGCAATGATGCAAAAGCAATTTGGTGAAGGAAAGATTGTCTTTTCAACAAATGGTGCTGGAACAGTTAGATATCGATAGTTTAAAAGGAAGAAGGGATGGAGGGAGGGAAGGAAGGACCTTAAACTAAATCTCATACCCTATACAAAAATTAACTCAAAATGCTAACGGACTTAAATGTAAAACATAAAAATAGGATTTTAGAAGAAAAAAAAAACCTAGGAGAATATCTTCAGGATTTCCTAGGCAAAGAATTCTTATACTTGATACCAAAAGCATGATCCATAAATGGAAAAATTGATAAATTGGATTTCATTAAAATTTGAAACTGAAAAAGACCCTGTGAAGAGGATGAAAAGACAAGCTACAGACTGGGAAGAAAATATTTACAAACCCCACATCTGACAAAGGACTATTATCTAGACTACACAAAGAACTCTCAAAACTCAACAGTTTAAGAAAATCCAATTAGAAAACACATGGTCAAGGGGCGCCTCGGTGGCTCAGTCAGTTAAGCATCTGACTGGGCTCAGGTCATGATCTCATGGTTTATTAGTTCAAGCCCCCACTGGGCTCTGCCGTCAGCACATAAGCCCTCTTTGGATCCTCTGTCTCGGTCTCTCTCTGCCCCTCCCTTGCTGGCAAGCACACACTTGTGCACACGCCTGCGTTCTCTCTCTCCCTCTCTCTCACAAAAACTAAAATTAACATTTAAAAATTTAAGAAAAAAGAAAGAAAGAAAACACATGGTTGAAAGACATGATAAGACATTTCACCTAAGAGAATACAGATGCTAAATAAGCACATGAAAATATACTCAATGTTAGCCATTAGGAAAATGCAAGTTAAAACCAAAATGAGTTATCACCATATACCTATCAGAAAAGCTAACATAAACACTAATGACAACATCAAATTCTGGCCAAGATGCAAAAAAGCTGGCTCACTCATACATTGCTGGCGAGAATATAAAATGGGACAGCCCTCTGGAAATGTCTGACAGTGTCTTAAAAAACTAAATATGCAGTGCAACTACTGTATAACCTAGCAATTTCACTCTTGGACATTTATCCCAGGAAAATGAAAACATATGTTCACATAAAAACATATACACGAACACTTACAGCAGCCTCATACATAATAGCCAAAAACTGGGGGAAAAAAAACAAAACAGATGTCCTTCAATAGGTTAAACAAACTGTGTAGTACCTTTATAAGGTGGACTACCTCTCAGCAACAGAAAGGAATAAACTACTGATACATGCAACAACCTGAATAAAGCTCCAGAGAATTATACTGAGTGAATAACCTAATCCCAAAAGGTTAATATTGCATGATTCAATTTAGATAACACTCTTGAAATAACATAATTACTGGAGATCGATGGTTCCCAGGGGTCATGAATTGGGGATGGGAGGTGGGGTAGTAGAGGTATATAAAGAGGTAGGTTGAGGTAAATGTGACTGTAAAAGGGCAACACGAGGAAATCTTGTTGTATAGAACTGTTCCACATCTTGACTGTATCAATGTCAATATCCTGGTTGTGAGAGTGTAATATAGTTTTGCCAGATGTTACCCCTGGAGGCTCTGGAGGAAGATAGGGAAACTAGGGAAGAAAAAGCTGGCATCTCTTACTATCATTTCTTGCAACTTCATGTGAATCTACAATGATCTCAAAATAAGAAGTTTACTTATAAAATAATAAAAATGAAAATAAATCAATCTGTGACTAAAATACAGAGGTTAATCCATAAGAAAATTGTGTTGAACAATTTTTTAAAATGTTGGCCTCATACATAAATTATACATGACACACTCATATTTATATAAATATGCTTCTAAAGTGTTTTTCCTCCAATATTTATTTTTCCATTGGGAAACCTCACCTTAGTAGACTCTATGACCCTCTATGGCCAGCCAACAGAAGTATTTTGGACCAAAAATAAAAAAAGATTTTGGACTACAAATTGACAAATGCAGATTTTTCAAGATCTTAGGTCATAATAGTAACAGAGTAGTTTCTCCAAAAATTATATAGCTTCCTATTTCTTTTGTCATTAGGTTTTAAAACTGTAATTGCTTAAAAACACAACACACATACTCACACCCACATACAAATATCACTACTTTTCCAGGATGCTAGTGCTAATATTTCTATGACCATATTCTCTTTCTTTTTCCTTTACTTTAACTCAACACAAAATCTGACCCTAGCCACAGTGGCCCAAAATGACCTGGAAAATTACGTTTATTTTTTCTGGCAATGACAATCTGTGCTTGGAAATATAAAACTGTTATTCTGAATAAATTTCAAAGTTCCAAAGTACTAAAATTACTTTACTGCAATAGGACAAAATGAGCTGTTACTGCTAGGGAAAGGGATTGTTACCCCAGAAAGAACAATGTGCACTCCAGCCTGCATCACCACTTGTGTTTTGTAAAATAAACAACTTCAGTCTCTTTATTTTACTTTGTGTTCTGTAGTAATAAATATCTCCTGAAGCTAAAATCCTATTACAAGTGTTCATTTTGTCACCATTTAAAAAAAAACAAGAGATCAGTTTTACTTTTATAAAATAACTAGTTTTTCCACAGTTTGTTGGAGTTGTTTTGACTTCTGCATAGGTCCCCTGGCAAAAACAGCAAAAGGAAAATTATTTGTTGCTGGTTTTTTTCTTTCTAAAAAGAGAAGTCCACGTGTCTGTAACATCAGTTGACATTCAGGAGGGGAATAAATATACAATTAGTACTTTGCTGATCTATAAGTACTGTTTAAGTGTTAAATGTGGCAATAAAATCTTAAACTTAGAACAAGTTAATTCTGCTTCCAGAATGCTGGATGACAATTTCCAGCAAAGCTGTTGGATATTAGAGGTCAGAGACAGGTAGGAGTTAGCTCAGTCTAGAGAGAAAGAGTACATTCAGAGATATGGTCTAATACACACAGAAGTGAACTGTAGAGTCTAGCAGCAGACAAAGGGGGCAAGTGTAGTCCTGCTCTCCTACACAAGCCTGTTTTACATTTTCTGCCACTTAGGGATATGGAAGTCTGAGGAATGTCTTATGCTCAATCAGGAACTATGACAAAGAGGGGTCCCTGTGTAGCTCAGTCAGTTAAGTGTCCGACTTCTGCTCAGCTCATGATCTTGCATTTTGTGAGTTTGAGCCCTGCAGTCAGGCTCAGAGCCTGGAGCCTGCTTAGGATTCTGTGTCTCCCTCTATTTCTGCCCCTCCCCCGCTCATGCTCTGTCTCTCTCTCTCAAAAATAAATTAACATTAAAAAAAAAAAGAAACTATGACAAAGAGCAAAAAGATTTAAGAATGGGAGTCAAAGATTACTTTATTCTTTCTTCTCTAAGATTTCCTAAGATGAGACCAGGGGGAGGTAATTTAACGTTAGGCTTCAAAGGGCAGTGGATTCTTGCACCAAAAGTGATTGTCACCAGCATTCTTCTCCACACTTGTCCCCACCACCTTTACTTTTTCTTGCAACTCTTTCTATTACTACTAGTTTTGCTATTAATAATACAGTGTAGTACATGTTCACATTCCTTACCATGTATCTTTCATGTGATTTATTGACTATCTATTTCCAGGTCATATAGCAAAAGTATAAAAAGGAATAAAGAGGAAAGGCTCATCTTCTCTTCTACACTAACTTTCCTTGTCTATACACAGGGGGAAAAAAAAAAANTAAAAAAAAAAAAAAGAAACACAGCAGAGGCTTTTAAAAAAAAAAGAACCAAGAAAAAAAAAAAAAAAAAAAAATAAAAAAAAAACTAAAAAAAAAAAAAAAAGCCTTTGAAAGACCTGTCACCACCTACTGACCCACACACCTCAAGTACTTGTTCATCCAATAAGGAAATGAGCACAATTTCAAAGTCATTGTGGGAAAAATTTATTTTTCTTCATCTTAATAAAGCAATGGTTCTAATCTGAGGTATTCCTATTAGCATTGTAAGCCATATATCTATTAACATGATTCTGTATGGAAAGATGTATGCAAGATGACTAAATAGATATACTGCCTGATCAGTAAGCAATTTAACAAGTTACATTATGGACAACCTGATCAGTAAGCAATTTAACAAGTTACATTATGGACAACCTATGAATCAAACATAGGTAAGAAGTTGTGAAAAAGAAATAGCTGCCTTATTCTTAGACTGTGCTTTAATATGCTGTGGCTACATGTACACATTTTTGTTGGCTTTATAATTAAGTACCCAGAATAGTGTCTAGCACATAATAGGCACTTGATAAATATTTGTGGTATAAATGTATCTAACTTGAGTCTGAAAAAGTGCAGAACTGCACTTTACGTTCTAAACATTCAGCAGCACCAGGGCTACAATCAGCATAATTGTCCAGGGACTTAAGCAGTGAGTTTCTCCTGATGTCTCTCCTCTGTACTATATGGACAACTGCCTGCCATTCCTGCCTTGAGAACAGAACTGTACACTCATGAAAGGTTTGGTTTTATCATTTTTAAATGATTTACTTATATAGTACTTTAAACATGAGAAAAAAGCATTCTACAGTTCTCATGAAAATCTTATCAAAATAAATACATACCTAACTTGGCCAGCTTTTTTTCACCATTAAGCTTCTGTTACTTTGGCCTAGGATGCCCTATTATCCTTCTGTGTATAGAAATACTCAGCTTTCAAGGGCTAATTCCAGTTCTGTCACCCATTCCAATATCAGAGATTCCTCCCCCACCTGTCCATTATCAAGGAAGATACTACCTTATATGACATTTAAATCATAAACTGTTTTTTAGAGTTATTTTTTCATGCCATTATATATCCTTTTCCTTGGCATCTGCAGTATGTATTGTTTCTTTCAGACTGTTTTGTTTTGTTTTGTTTCTTTTCATCTCTACCATACCAGCCTACTATTTGCAAGAAACTCAGTTGAGGGAGAAAAGGATATTCCATGTCTTCAAACACATATAAGCACTGTTTCTCAGACAAGCATAGCATAACTAAGCTCTCTCTCTGCTTACTATCTCTCATGTCTAATTTAAAAGGAGAAGCAAATTAAATGCAAAGGTTTAAAAGGTCTTTTTCTAGGCTTTTCCCTTCTAGTTCCTGCTAGGTTGCTTTTTACATGAATCTGAAGGACATGCAGTAACATTAGCATTAAGTTAAATCAATGGCATGATTAATGCTAACAGGCAGCCCAGAGCAACATGCACAAAAGGATAGAAGCATATCTGAGGGATGACTACAATTTTTAATTAAAAAGTAACGGATTGGTGGTTAATTAAGAGTTGACTGTAGATTTACTGAAAAACCTCAATGACTAATGATAGTTAACGTTTGAGGTTTTAATTCACAATTTGTCAATCAGTTTCAAAGAGATGTTTTAAAAATTATACTGTTAACAATGTATGCATTGCCAAATTAAATACAGGATAAATGCTTCTGCCTGAGGACAGATATGAACTCACAGGGAGGAAAGCAGGATAGAAACCGTGAAAAAATGATTGTTAACCAGATTCAATGAGTTAATATATATATGAAAGGGTTTAAAACAGTGTCTGGTACATGAGAAGTGGCAAGAATTGAGGTCAAACTGAATCAGACCCTTAAATGGAGAGAGACATAAAAATCTAGCATCACAAAAAGTTACAAATTAATTGCAGTTACTATAACGTTTTACTGCTAATTATTTGTTCTGCAAATACAGGACAAGGATCACTTAAAATCTTAAATCGACCCATTTATTTCCATTTTTCAAGCAAGTTTTTTTTCTGAAAATCTGCCCCAAAAGATCTAACTATAGTATTTGGACATCTCTGAGGCCCTCTTTTCACAAGAGCCCCACAAACACCTGGTCACATACTGTGTTGAAATTATTGATATCTGGGGTGCCT
Source organism: Hyaena hyaena (assembly GCF_003009895.1). Taxonomy (NCBI): domain Eukaryota; kingdom Metazoa; phylum Chordata; class Mammalia; order Carnivora; family Hyaenidae; genus Hyaena; species Hyaena hyaena. The sequence continues at coordinate 1,533,683 of NW_024080737.1, read as the reverse complement.
GGGTGGCTCAGTCCTCTGGGCATCTGACTTTGGCTCAGGTCATGATCTCACGGTTCGTGGGTTCGAGCCCCGCGTCAGGCTCTGTGCTGACAGCTCAGAGCCTGGAGCCTGCTTCGGATTCTGTGTCTCCCTCTCTCTCTGCCCTTCCCCCTCTCATGCTTGCTCGCTCTCGCTCTCTCTCTCTCTCAAAAATAAATAAACATTAAAAAAAATTTTAAAAAAAGAAATTATAGATGTCTTCCTTCACAGGTCAAACATTCTTTGCACTGAATTGAATTCTACAGTCTGTCCATTATGATTATTCCCCTTACCACTCCATGAATTCATTGCAGATCTCGTGACCAAAATAAATGTAAAACCTCTGAAATCACTCCCCCACGTTTTTTAACTATCTACCTTAAAATGCTCTTAATGTTATGCTGTAATAACACAATATAATATCATACCTTTTGGATTTCTTCAGGTAATGCATGCATGGGGACGTGACGATCCATAATTCCTCAAATTATACTGAGGGAGCTCTGAAGTAAAATAATCTAAAAACATTGATGGCAATGGTCAGAACTGAAATTATGTGAATAAAATTCAAAGATATAAATTCTTGCAAGTAGTCAGAGATGAATGGTGATAACTTTTAACAGTTATTTCATCAACTCAATATTAAAAGGTACAACTGGGCTTTTTTCAATTACCTATTAGGCCAATAGAATAGGAAAGATCAGAGACGACTGAGTTAGAAATATTTTCTTCCTTTAGAACTTTATAGTCTGTGATTTCTGTGGTGGTTTACTACTAATTATTTGTTTTGCAAATACAGAACAAATGTTGCTTAATTTTTTAAATTTTTGTTAATGTTTATTTATTTTTGACAGAGACAGAGTATGAGTGCAAGAGGGGCAGAGAGGGAGACACACAATCCAAAGCAGGTTCCAACCTTTCAGCACAGAGCCTGACACAGGGCTCAAACTCACCAACTGTGAGATCATGACCTGAGCCGAAGTCAGACACTTAACTGACTAAGCCACCCAGGCGCCCCTAAATGTCACTTAAAATTTTAAACAGACTCATTTATTTCTGTTTTCTTTTAAGGGTTTTTTCCAAAAACCTAAGAGAAAAATATCTAAATATAGTATTTTAGTCCAGTAGATAAGAAAAACAATTGTGATATGAATGCTGGTTTAAAGGATGAAGTACAAAAAAATATTTAGAGTTATCATATTAAATATGATACGCAGGCACTGAAGAGTCATCAAACCATGAGAAGTGCTAATTTTACTTGAGATGAACACTTATATAATTTTATGCAGTTATTCTACCTAAATAAATTTTCATTTCCTAATAAAACAATTCAACATAAAATTCTATCACTACTTTCATAAAACCACACAAGACTAATGGAGGGAGCACTTTTGGTTCTTTTATCTATTAATTTATTTATTTTGAGAGAGAGATGGAGAAAGAGAGCATCCGAGGGGAAGAGGGAGAGGGAGAAAGAGAAAATCCCAAGCACACTCCACACTGTCAGTGTGGAGCCTGAAGCAGGGCTCGAACTCACGAACCTGGAGATCAGGACCTGAGCTGAAATCAAGAGTGGGATGCTTAACCGACTGAGCCACCCAGGCGCCCTTGGTTCTTTTTTTTTTAACTTTCCCAAATAGGGAGAAAGCATACACAGCCCAGTTTCATGAAAGATGCTTAATATATACATCTAAGGAGTGAGGGGTAGAAAGAGGGCAGCAGAGTAAGATACAGGCACCATTCCACAGCAATGAAGAAAGTCTGAGGGGAAGGAGTGGTAGACAAGGAACAACCGATGAGCTCAGGAAAGAAAAATGTTTTATCTTTCTGGTGAGAGTGGTGAATTAGGGAAGGTTTCCTGAAGCTGCTTTTGATCAGAGCAGGATTTGACACAAAGATAGAGTGGAGAGGCACAGTATTCTATCAATACAGACAGCAACCCAGGCACAACGAGGTGGCAGGGAAAGTGCAGTTAACAAAAATTCCTGCAGCAGCAGTATTTTTTTTAGGTGTGCAACCATTGGTGGAAAGAAAATTCCCATCCCCTTGTGTTAGCACAAAGCCTATTGTTTTAATGTGCTGCTGTTTAAAACAAATAACTAATGATCTGTCTTCCCATATAAACATAATGTGTGTTTGGTAAGGTTAACTAGAGTTAACTAAGGGCGTAAAGTTTAACTGCCATAGCTAACATAGGCCCACACAGCCAAGTACATAATAATCTGACATTTGGCAGACTGTGATGTGGCAAGAGCTCATTATTAACAGAAGGCTAATTATTCTCTCTTCTGCCATTTTACAATGGACTTAACCATCAGTAAATAAGATGGAATCATCTTAATCAAACTCTACTGGGAGTACAATTTTTCCTAAAATTGCCAACTAAATCTTCTTTTGAAATTCCATCGGTAAAATTATTTGAGAGCATGGATCTAGTGACAGCATAAACAAAGGACCAGTGGAACAGATTTGTTTAGTACCTTCTTTGTCTGTAAAGGTATTCCAATTTTGGGTCCTTCTTATACAGCAACTAGGAAAATCTGGCAGATTCTGATTGAAGAAAAATTAAAAATCAAATACTGCCAACCCAGAAAATCTCTCCACAATGCAGAAAGAAAACAATTTTATTATTGAATAAGCATTTAACTAGACTGTGAGGCACATCAGAGCCAATCTGCTAATGAGACTACAAAGACAGCACATTTTTTATGCAGCCACGTAGATACAATCCATTACATACATGTTCTCAAGAGAAAAGGTAACTCATCCTCAACACAGTGGGCTATATACACTTTCATAGTTCGTTCCCAAATCAGCTAGTAATTGAAGCAGCTATCTGCGCTGGTTAATTGCGACTGTTCTATGGAATACAAATCCCTGTGATAGAGCCCGTGGTTACTCAAGTAAGGAGCCTAGGGAGAAACTCCCAAAGGTGCTAAAGAAATGGGGAGCAGTTTTCCTTGATGTTTACATTTTAAAGAAGTGGCTCCCACGTCAAGAAAAACATTCTGGGTCTTTAGAAAGATTTGAATGCGTATGAAAGGAAGAGAAGCAGCATTCACAAATTTACAGAATTTCTCAAGAAAGGAAAGGAGGTAAGTCTTTCACCTACGACAATACGGCAATTTTTATTTTATTTTTTTTACTTTACTCTTACATAATTTTGCATGTTTTATCAAACTAGTTTATTTTGTTCTTTCACATTACATACATGTAGACTGCCCTTCAGCGAGAAGTGTGGGGAAACTGGCAGCAGCTACGTAAGTATCTGTGAATCTGTTCTCTTAACGGAATCACGAAGACGTCGAAAATACAGAAACGTCCTTGACTCTTCCCTTCCGATTCCCTTCCCTCACAGCAGTGTCACGTTGGGCCATTAACTCATGTTCAGCTTTCAGGCATTTTCCGTAAAGAGCTATTCCCCTGGCGTGAATCACCCGCAAATGAGCAGGTCAGGGTCAGGTGAAACGGGGTTCACGCTCTAAGACATTCCTGAAGAGGTGGGATTTTCCAAATAGAAACCAACTGCACGGCCGGCCAAAACTGCTGCAAGGGTTTTGAAACCCGTCCCTTCCTAACCCCGCTCCCTCGGGACCTGCTGTTGCAGGAAGAGGAGGAGGAGGGTGCGGGGGTGAGGCCGAGCGGCGCTCTCCCGGAGAGCAGAGGACGCCTGGGGCGGGCGGGCTGGCGGAAGCTGTGCAGGGGCCGCAGAGAGGGGCCGAGGGGACGCTCGGGGGCCCCAGCCCCTCGGCGCGGCGCCTCGCCTCGGCTTTCCCGCCCTCTCCTTCGGTGCCAGCACGCCTCCGCTCCGGAACTGCGTCCCGGGGGGCTGGGTAGGCTGGGGGCTCAAAGGAAGTCATTCATTGTCTCTCACCTAGACCTCGACTCCGAGTGCGAACGAACGGCTTTCCCGGTCTCCCGGGGGACCGTGCTACACGTCTGCCTGACGTCAGGGCGCGGTGACGTCACGGCCCACGCCAACTCGCCAACTCGGAGGATGCTCCCTTGGCCCTCCCGGCCACACGCGCCCGGCGGAAGCGTGAAAGCTGACGGTGGGGTTCTGAGGAAAGAGCTTGTATTATACAGAGCGCTGTGGGAGGGAAGGAGGGGTCGTAAAGGGCCAAGCAGAAGAGGGCGGGCTGGGTCGTGTTAGAGGCTGCTGGGAAGAAGGGACATGTCCCTAGCCCCAAGACTAGGTTAGAGAGAGACACTGCCTGCAGTGGAGGCCCAAGTCCGTGCGCCTCTGACCCCAGGCTCTAGAGCCCGTGGGGCGGACACAGCATCGAGCAATTATTGTTCTTGGGCGGAAAGAAAAGAAGCCCGTAGAGGACACTGGTGTAAAGGGAAGAGCTGGGCATTGCAGTGAAGGCAATCGGGGAGGCATTAAAATTTTCATCCTAGTTCCAAAGTAGTCAAAAGATATAAGGGCTTATTAGTTCAGGAGGTATCTTGAGACCCCCTACTCACAAGTTGTTTATTTATAGAAGACTGCTCACACTTACAAGTGACGTACTTTCCTTCATAAAGCAAATATTTATTAATGACATACTACTAAGAGATGAGCACTGCATACCAGAATGGGGTGATGCTCTGTGACTAACCCAGGTAGGGACAGCTATTGGTATGATTTTCAAGTGAATCATTAATCCCAATGTCTCCTGAATATATGAGGTCAAAAATGCAGCTCTGGGACGCCTGGGTGGCTCAGTCAGGGAAGCCCAACTCTTGATTTGGGCTCACGTCATGATTTCACCTTCATCATGGGATCAAGCCTCACTTGGGGCTCTGTGCTAAGGGTGGAGCCTGCTTGGGATTTTCTCTCTTTCTCTCTCTCTCTCTCTTTTTCTCTCTTTTTCCCTTTCTCTTTGCCCCTCCCTTGCTTGTGCATGCATGGTCTCTCTCTCCCAAAATAAATAAACATTGAAGAATAGAAAATGCAGCTCTTACAAGAAAAAACATCTATGGCTTACCAGCAGGGAAAGAAACTTGTTACCACTGAATGAAGTACAAAGAAAATTAATTAAAACTTGTCAATTCTGGGGTGCCTGGGTGTCTCAGTAGGTTAAGTGTGGGACTTCAGCCCAGGTCATGATCTCAAGAGTTCGTGTATTTGAGCCCCGCATTGGGCTCTGTGCCAACAGCTCAGAGCCTAGAGTCCGCTCCACATTCTGGGTCTCCCTCTCTCTCTCTCTCAAAAATAAACATTAAAAATTTGTTTAAAAATCTGTAGATTTAGAGGTGATCAAATGATGCAGAGCAGTGCTGAAACAGTAGTCAAACTGCTGATGACAGCTGTTTATTAATGAAAATGACAGCATGAAGTACTGAACACTCCTAAAAGCCTTGTCTTCAAGGCCCTGAGAGTCTCGGAGATAGATGTACCCTGTACCTGTAACCTGGCTGATCTTTTGCCTGCCAACAACTTTTGAGTTTCCACCCCTCAAAGAGCATTTTTCTTCATCTGAGAAAGATAAACAATAATTAAAGGCTTGAAGAGAGGATTAGGGGAGTGGTGGGGAGCCATTGAAATGGTCAGGTATAGCATGCTTATAAGAAGCACGAAGAACTTTCACAGCTATTCGTGTTCAGTATGTTTCTTTGAGGGACAATGAAGATAGGACTGTTCTCAACAATGGGGAGTTTAGACACAGGTCACACACACACACAAAAGCGGTTCATCTCGATCGACTGAGTACTTTATCTGGAACAGAAATTGCTCATCTAAAGCAAGATGATTCTTGGGCTAGTTGGGCTAGTATGATTATTAATACTAATATTGTTTAGTGTATATAAGGAAAGGAAACACTTCAAGGATAGGAGAAGATACAACTGAAAGGCTGTTAATTCATTCTGAGAGTTAATTTCATCTGTCTTTTGTCATCTTTACATTGGCCTTGAAACCAATTTTCCTTCCACCATAAATGTCCACACCATAAATGTCCGTTAGACCAGGACTATCCAACAAGATAGTCACATGTGTACAATTTAGTCGAAATGAAATAAAAAATTGCTTTATTGCACTAGCCACAGTTCAATTTCTCAATAGTCGCATGTTGCCACGGCATCAGACAGCCCATATATAGAACATTCTCCTCATCAGAGAAAATTCTACTGAACAGTGGTAGGCCAAGTAAGAATTTCATGGATAAAGAGCTTTGATAGATTGTGAGGAATAGCTTTTGTTAAAAAGTAGCAGTGAAAGGTGTTATTCCTGAGTACCACAGCACAGATGAAGATTTGTGACAGGGTGTTAGAGATTTTTTTAAAAAAGTAATCCTAAAAATCTCCCCTGGGGTTTTATGTATTTATTCTTGGCTTTCCATTGATTTCAGTCTCTCCTTCTCTCTCTCTCTCCCCCTCTCTCTGGGCTCTTTCCTTGTCTTAGGTTTTTCCACTACTTTAATGCACCCCATGATTGGCCATACTGGAACTGAAATAGAATTTAAAATGTTCCCATCATTGGCCATATTGAATAAGATTTTGTGTTATTCTGTTATTAAGTGAATTTTTTTTTTCTTGTAGAGAGAGAAAGAGAGAGCATGGGAGAGGGGCAGAAGAGAAGAGAGAGAATCCCAAGCAGGCTCCATGCCTGGTGAGGAACACAACACAGGGCTCGATCCCATCACCCTGGGATCATGACCTGAGCCAAAATCAAGAGTCTGATGATGCTCAACTGACTGAGCCCCCAGGTGCCCCTTGTTCTTAAATTTTAAATCAGCTAAGTTTCACTATTTACTGTGACTTTTCAAGTAATCTAGTGATAACCAAATTAAGTTCCTTTTCATCTCCTCTGTGACCTTTTTGTTATTCTTTTTCCCCTATGGGTCAATGACCCCTGGAAGAAAAAATATAGTCCCTAGTTTTTGGAGAAGAACCTCTGTAAAGTGACTAATGAGGGCTTTCCACAATGTCTACAGACCTTTGTGTTATAGTATTAACATTTATGAGAACACAGTGTCTGTGCTTTTGTTTCTATTATGAATGTACCTAAGATATTGATCCAGCAAGGCATTGTCATTCATCCCATTCATTTGGTAAGCAATATTATTTCCCTTCCCCTTCCCTCCCCCTCCCCCCCATAAAAGGCATGTGGAAGGACATGTACTTTGTCAGCAAGTCTGATAAAAATACAAGGAAATCTACCCAAAATTGCTAATTTCAGAGTTCAGAACTGTACCAAGGGAGCATGGCAAAATTATAGTTAGCCCAACTTTATTTTTATCCTGTGAACCAGAACACAGTACCACACTACTCCCTCAAAAGTCTGAATAAAATGGTTGCAGACAGGCCTCCCAGGTTGGAAGCAACCACGGCTCTCACTGCTATTTCTGAGTTCTATCCAATGCAACTACAGAATTTTTAAAAAGCTAACCGTTATTGGGCTCCTTCTGTTTGCCAAGCACTGCATACACAATGTCTCATTTATTGAAAACCCTTCCAAACATAACTCAGTCAGATCATACTTATTGTTTACTTTTACCCAAATGATGGAAGTGGCCAAGGGCATGGCCCAACAATACATGAGCACTGAAGGGTACTTGGACTAAGAGTATAAGCAGAAGCACCTGGGCCGCATGTAGTAGGTCAGTTGACTCTGCCAGCCAGTCAGTGACCAAACGGCATCAGCCTGCTGTGGATTAGTAACATCTGTAAATACTCAAAAGTTTTGAGTTCTGAAAACTTTGTCATAGACTTACTGTTCTCAAAAATTTTCTGATACAGCTTACAGTTTTCAAAAAATTTGTCAGCTACAAGTGACCACTTGCTTTGTTTTACTCACCCCAACGCATTTTATTCTCACCAAGATGTGGATTAAATTTTTTTCATAATACTGCTTTTTTAACTGCTAATCAACATCTAAAGTTGTAGACTCCTTTGTAAAGCTACTTTGTATATTTTGGATTGTTTGTTTTGTTTTTTTGTTTTACTTTTTTTTAATGTTTTTTAAATTTATTTTTGAGAGAGAGAGTGTGTATGTGAGCAGGGGAGGGTCAGAGAGAGAGAGGGAGATACAGAATCCAAAGACAGCCTCCAGGCTCTGAGCTAGCTGTCAGCACAGAGCCTGGTGTGGGGTTCAAACCCACAAACTGTGAGATCATGACCTGAGCCAAAGTAGGATGCTTAACCGACTGAGCCAACCAGGTGCCCCTGTTTTGTTTTTTAAAATGTTTTATTTTTATTTATTTTGAGAGAGAGGAAGGGAGCGAGCACAAGTGGGGGAGGGGCAGAGAGAGAGAAGGAGACAATCCCAAGCAGACCTATGACCTGAGCCGAAATCAGAAGGCAGTCGCTTAACTGACTGAACCACCCAAAAGCCCCTACTTTGTATATTTTGAATTCCAAATAACTGATCTAAAGGTGGCTTTGGCCACAAAATAACTATTTGTGGGTTTTTGCTCTGTATATTTTTGAATCCATCCCATGTGCAGTATAAACCTTAAGTGTGTAATAAAATGAATGTCACAATGTTTAAATAACATCTCTCCCTAGGAGTTCAAATGTGTTGTGATCTGTGCAATAAATTCTATACTGAATTCTTTTTAGCCCTAAGAATATAATTATTGAACGAAACTCCCAATGAGATATCAGGTCTTTAAATGATAAATGTCAACTCTCAAATATTAAAATTAAGTCAGGCACTACAGTGAAATCTTTAACGAATTTAAATGTACTCTCTTGTGGCCTGTTCACTACTGATGAGAGTTTTAGCCAAAAGTGTACTATGTGCCATATATGGTTTAATATTTGTTACATGAATGTATTTATTTTTGAGATATATCACATTATATTAGTTCCAGGTACACAAGATAATGAGTCAATATTTGTATATATTGTGAAATAATCACTATAATAAGTCTAGTTAACATTCATCACCACACATGATTACAAATTTTTTCTTGTGATGAGAGCTTTTAAGATCTATCTTTTCAGCAACTTTTCAAATATACAATACAGTATTATTAACTGTAGTCACTATGCTGTACATTACACCCCAGGATACATTTACTTTCATGAAGATATTTTAAAACTAATAGAATAAAGCTCTCCAGGCACTGACTTAAAACTCTTGTAATGAATTTGATGCTAAAATATATGACACTGATAGTTCTTTAAACTCTCAGCACCCAATATATACCCTATAATAAATTTTAATGAGTTCAAAGACTGAAAATTGATAAGTTCCTTATATATTTAAAAAACAGCGTTTGTAGAATTTGCTTGTTTAATGAAATTATAGCTTATTTCTAAGATTTTCATGGGATTCTAATGAAGCATCTAAGAATCTAATTCATATGTGTTTTGATAAGTGATTGGCAGAAGTGATTTCATTCTACCTTTGTAAAGATGAAGTTCATGTTTTGGTACCTATAATTTTAGGCAGCAATGGAATTTATATGAATCAAATTATAGCAACTTTCTTGTCATTTTGTTATATCTCTATTAATAGAATAATTTAATTCCATTAAATAAGGAGTTGTGAATCATCTTAAAGATATTTTCTTATGAATTATTGATAAAAAATATATCAAATAATATTACCAAACCTATTAAACAGATGAAAAAAAGTAAAATACTTATAGTAGCCCTGGTTTGCAAGGGTTTAGAGCAATAGCACTCTTAAAGATTGCTTTTAGGGTGAAAATTTTTAGGGTAATACATTTATGATGTTGTAAACACCTTGAAATATTCAAACTGTTATAGTGGACATTTGAGCCCCCTTCTTCCTTTTGTTCAAGAATCCAAACCTCTTCACCCTCCCCTCTCCCTACCCTCAAGCACAAATGAATCATCCCAACTCCAGGAATCAGCTCAGATCAAGTCAATTCTGCTAGCCCCTTCCCCTTAGCCAGTGATTTAAATCATAAATGGGCCTATGACCCAGTTCTGATCAAAAAGGCTCCAAGAGAAGGCTTCTAGAAGCTTCTGGGAAGGTTCTTTCTTATCAATATATATATTTAGTGTTCATCACAGTCTCATTTATAATGTTTAAAAGTTAGAAAAACCAAAATGTGAAAAAATGGATATATCAAATATCAAGATTGTGCACCTGTTAGAAATGATCATATAGCTCTTTGGTGATTAATGTACCAAGCAAGTTAAAAATAATATTATATATCCCCCCAAAAGTATTCCAAATCGCATTCTAAATATACATTTTATTATTTATTTCTATAAACGTATATTTTAGGATACCAGAGTACTTCACAGAATCAACCGAAGGGCTGAATAACCAAGCTTAAAAAAGCAGGAAACATGACTGCTTTGAGAACTTCAGATATGAATTCTTGAACTATAAAAAGTTGTGAAGTCTCAGCCCTTTGAATCTACCACTTACTGATGGTTGGTTCCATTCTCTTACAGTCTCTGCACATGGCCGACAGTCCAGTTTTGCCACCAAGAGGGGAAAGAAGAGGCTTCTGTTCCCAACCTCCAGTTAGGAAAATGCCAGGAAGTGACTCTTTGGCATGACTTAAGTCATACATCAATCCCTTGATCGAACTGCTGAACCTAGGAGGTATCAGGTACATGCTTCCTGACCAATTGTGAGGATCAAATAGGCAAAGCACACATGATGAACCTCCCTTTCTAATTATATGCCTAGAACAGTAGAGGGGCAGTTCTGCAGCAGAGGAGTGCTGGGCATAGGAAATGAACATCCCCACATACACTTAAGAACCAGTCAAGGGGGGGGGGGGGCGCCTGGGTGGTTCAGTCGGTTAAGTGTCCAACTTCAGCTCAGGTCATGATCTCACGGTTCGTGGGTTCGAGCCCCGCGTCAGGCTCTGTGCAGACAACTAGCTCAGAGCCTGGAGCCTGCCTGGAGCCTGTCTTCGGATTCTGTGACTCCCTCTCTCTCTGACCCTCCCCTGCTCACGCTGACTCTATCTCTCTCAAAAATAAATAAAACATTTTTTAAAAATATTAAAAAAAAAGAATAAGTCACTGGGAAAACCTTCTAAAACTGAACAGTGACTCTTGCTCTCTCCTTACACATGTGGTAAGTGGGGAGGTAAATATGTGTATTTTGAAAAAACTTCCTAGGATTTTATGGTAGGTATCCTAACCCAGGAGAATCCCCCTCTTCAATAATACTACATTACTTGTATAACAAAAATATATGTGGGTGTGTAACTAGGCACCTTAGGCCTAAGGGTAAGAGTAATAGGGAAATAAATGAGAGCTGAGATCCAGCAAATTAAAATTTCATTAATAGTAAATAAGATAATGTGGAATTTTAAACACTTTTAGTCCAGTGGAGTGGTTTTGTGTGTTAAAGAAGTTTTGGTGTTAATATTTTTGATTTGTCCTCCAAACTTGATCAAACTTGACCTGGAAATCACAAACATGCGAGTAACATAAATATATACCTGAGCGAAAAACGCTTTTGCTTACATGATCTTGCCAGGTGTCTTATTATGTCTGTGACCTTTTGTTTTCTTTTTCAAAATGCTCTTGGGACTCTTGAGTCACCATACAGAGGAGGTCTCTCCAGTCCGCCAGGGAAATCAGGTACTCCTGCTTTTAAAATACAACACTGGAAAGAACACTTCTAGGAGGAATGACAGCACTCACAGAATCCCAACTATGTTACTCATTTTTGGGCAAAGTGGACAAAACTGCCTCCTGAAGCCGCCATCCTTGCTTTGTTCCTTTCTGTGTAAGCACGTCACACGAACCGCACCTTTGCCCCCTGCCTCTTAAAGTTTTCTTTGTAAAGTTTCCCCAGCGTGACTGCTTATCGATGAAGCAGCTCTGGTTCCCGGTTCGTCTAATACATCCTCTGTGCGCGCGTTTTATTACCGAATGTTACCGACGTTCTGATAACAAGGAGACGCGTGTCCTCCCCGGTGAACTCACTCCCTTTCCCAGAAGTCTAGCGTGACTGCACTCCCGGCTGGGGCTGTAAAAGTGGAAACCCGGCGCCGCCCTCCGGCACCTGCGTCGCCCGCCCCGCGGCCGCGGCGGCCGGCCAGGCTGCGGAGGGCCGCCGCCGGCACGAAGTGCGTGCGGCCGCTGGCCGGCAGGTCACGCAACCCCGCCGCCGGCGGCCCCGCCCCCGCCGCCTGCTCTCGGCGCTTCCGTGCTAGCTCAGGGCTTCCTGGCGGGCACCGAGCCCTGCTTGCGTGCCGACCCGGCCGAGTAATCCGGCGAGGAATCCCTGATTCCTCCTGGCTCCCGACACACCGCGCCCTCAGCCGACTTTAGCCCGAGAGGGTGATGCCCTCCACTTAAAGCCAGAAAGTTTCCATCTCCGCTGCTGTAAAGCAAACACGTCGGGCGGCGGAGGGAAGAAGAGCGACGCCGGCGAGGAATCCGTCTCTCCCCGCGGACCCCTCTCGGTTTCCTTAGCAGGAGTGGCGCCTGCTCGGTGCCTTCCAAGCTTGGCCGCTCCATGGGGGGGGGGGGGGGGTGTCTTGGGCCACAGCAGCATGGGGTGAGGGGGCTCCCGCCTTGCCCGTACTGCACAGAAGGGAGTCGGGCGGCCAGCCCATGGCAGGGAGACCCGGGAAGGGGCCCCCACGGCGCCCCGACTGCCGGGAACCCAGCGCGCGCTGACGCCCGGGGCGCGCAGAAGGCGAGCTGTGTTGCCGGGCGACTGACCCCGGCGACCTGGCGCCTACCCCAGAACTCGGAGCGGGTGGCAGCTGTGCGTCAGGGGGCGGTGAGGGGCAGGGCCCAGTGAGGCCGAAAAGGGCGAAGGCCAACGCTTGGGAGGTTATTTGTTGACGTCCGGGCACTTTTGGGGTTTTTTGTGGGGGTTTTTTGTTGTTGGTGGTTTTTTGTTGTTTTTTTGTTTTTGTTTTTGTTTTTTTTTTTTTGGAAAGAGAATGGTGGAATTATTAGAAGTAGCAGGGACTTGCTGCATCGCGGGCCTCGAAGGGGCCAGCGGGGCGCGTCTTCCTGAAGACTCAGGGGTGAATGAGCCGGCTGCCCCCGGGGCCTCTCACGCTACGCCGCGTGCAAGCGAGGAAGCGCGTGTCGTGACGACGGGCGATGAGATCAGTTTGAATTACCACAGCGTCGGGCCGGGCTAGTGCAGCCTGTCACGCAGCCGCGGCCGGGCCCAGACGCCGGCTCTGCTCTGGTGGCGGTGGCTGCGGCCGCCCCTCGCTTCGGCTCCGGCAGAGGGAGCTGGGGGTGAATCAGCCCCCTCCGGGCGGTCGCCGGGGGACCGTCAGAACTATTCCCAGAGGCGGCAAGGGGGTGGGGAGACCGAGAAGAAAACCGTGCGAAATGCAACTTGCACAGTTAGGGGGCTGGACTCTGAGCAGCCCGGTTGGCACACTGAAAATTACCTCTCTGAATCAGTGTCTTATACAGTGCCCAGTAGGTAACTGTCTAAAAACCACTACACAAAACTCAAGCGTCATTAAAATGTGCCTTTAATTTGTTTATATTACTTCGTTTAACTGGCAGTGCACACGGCTTGCAAATGCATGCATGAAATTTAATTTATAGAGTCAAGCCTGGAAGCATGGTTTGGCAAGAGAAATAATTGTAAATTCGGTTAGAGAGGGCACAAACAGTAAGATTACTTAAAAGGACAAATGAACTGAAAAAAAAATTAAGACCATAACACGAGGAAGCCATTACATTCATCTTTTCATGGTTTTGAACATCTTGTACCAACTCAACTATAGTACACGGTGGAAACTTCTAATTAGACACAGAAAACGCAAGTATTTAGCTTTACCAGGCAAACTGTTTTTTTAAGCCCTTTTATACATACATGATTAACAACCATAACATGGAGAAGTAGATCTTTAAATTTTTTGTATTTCAGTCATTTCCTTAGTGAGTCAATGGTAGGCATGTCACTATGAAACAATTAGGACTAATCACAATGTGCAGAAATACCTCGGCTCTGAATTTTAAACATTGGTTTTGAGATTTTTTTTTTAAGATTGTAATATTTATGCAATGTGAGTTCAGTAAGGAAGTAGGGACTTGACCCTAAGTGCTAGCAAGCTGCATTAAATGAATATTTTCAATGAAGGAAGGAAGCAGTGAATGAATGTATAGGCAGTACTCTGATAGAGCTGTGGACTAAAGTGTCATGAGTAATGGTACCCTACCTCTGCCTCGTGACTCATGTATGATCCTCATATGATGGAAATAATGTTTACAGCATTTGTACTTCACCAGAGGTATGGGGACAAGTGTTTCTTACAAAAGGTGCTTTGAGATCTTTGGAGGAAGGTGATACATTCAGTTATTATAAATAATACACTGCTGTTATGACAACCCACATATAAAATTACAAAAGTATAAAATAATGTTTAAATATAACAATGCCACCAATTTTGTACTGAGTCCATCAAGTACTGAAATACATGTGGGAGGCTGGATCCTTACATGAAATATTTGGTTTATAGACATTTCATTGTCAGTTGACAAATAAATGCAATGAAAGTTTTAAATAAGTGTCGAGTAACATTTATGGTGATGGGTTTTTATATGAAAGATGAGATTTCTGGCCTATGAAGTGCCTAGGAGAAAACTAATTTTTGATGACTCTTTCTGATTTGATCTGCGGAATCTTAAAGATGAGAGATATTCTTGGTTTAATTCCTGTTGCTCAATGACTGAATATCTTGGATTAGAGATTTACTTAACATATCAAGGGACTTCCTGCATGTCAGACATGGTTCTAGGTGTTAGGGATAGAGCAGTAAACAGACAAAACTGAAGGATTACCTAATATTTCAATGTTTTTGATCTCTATTTAAATGCAGCTCACCTTAGCAAGAGTAATACATTACATATATCTTTGTGTAGATGTAAAACCTGTTCCTGGTCTCAGCTTTTACAAGAGCTCTCTAGAGACGGAAAGGAAAAGTCAAAACCAAACAGTACTGCTGTCTTCCATCATTCTGCATATCAAAGTTTCCCTCGTCTCTTAATACCCTCTGGCATCGTTTGAAGGCTTACACATGCCCTTTTTGTCAGGGCACCATATGCTTGTACAGTTTGTTGACTGAATGATGGTGCCTTGCAGAGGAGGTGGGTAGGCACTGAATTCCAGCCCCTACCTTTACCTGCTAAGACATGTGTATTGTATCCACCTGAAGGGGTATCTTTTTCTAGTTTTTGTTTTGTTTCATTTTTTTGAGAAGGAGAGAGGGGGAGAGGGGCAGAGAGAGAGAGAGAGAGAGAGAGAGAATCTTAAGCAGGCTCTATGCCCAGCAGGAGCCCAATGTGGGGCTCAATCTCCCAACCAGGAGATTGTGACCTGAGCCGAAATCAAGAGTCGGATGGTTCACCAACCGAGCCACTCAGGCACCCCTCTTTTTCTAATTTGAACATAGCACTGTAGGGCCACAGTGGCTCTCTTTGTTCTTCAGAGTTCTCAGGCAACCAGTTCCCATCTGCACCTTGACATGGATTTTCATGTCATATTGAATAGCACTCCTCTGAGCCTCAAGACCGGGAACACTGGGGGATGGGGAGAAGCCAAGGCTGAAGAAATGAAGCAACAACCCCTATCAGCTTCTAAGGTGTTTAAATAATATCTAGATAAATGAAGACTAGCCGAGGCATGATGCCATGTGAAATGTCTGCAGCAAAAAGGAAGCGATGGTAGAGAAACAAAACTGCCTTTTCAATTTTAGTAAACTAGAAGACTTGTCCACTCACAACAGGTTGCCTCAGTATTGCATTGCAACTGAAGAACCTGATATAGTCAGACCACATGGCTCAACCTTTTGGCCGAGCTCATTTGTAGGATTTGATATCAGGTGATTTGATATAGGATAGATGTCCTGCTGAACCCTAGGGATGGCTCGGGGTATTAAAGTGTTTTCCTTTTGCCGTTGCTAACTTCTCTGTGGTCTGTTGACATTACGTCATGTTGCAAACAATGAGTGGTAGAGACTGCAGTGTCAGGATGTAGTGACCTGATTAGTCCAAACTCCTGCAGGGAAGACGTGCAAATAGATGAGCCCCAACAGGACCTGAAGAACCATGTCGTTTTGAAATCCTGGGTGGATGGGCCACGCCCTGTGTACACCCTAAATCTGTTGGTGCTTTGAAGGCATAATCATTGCTCAACAACTCTCAGGACAGAGTTAATTAGTTCTTTATATGATTTGATTGTAATAAAATAAAAGTTTAAATGTAACATTAAAATGTGCAAATGTGGGCATAATAAAAATATGTTTTAAAACTTGGGATTAATATTATGTGAGAAGATGAAAATGATCCAACTGCATTAACACCTTTTAAAATATAATCTCTTTCTAGCAGTAGTCAAGCAGTTAGATTTGTGGCTTAACATACAGGCCTAAAACAAATGAAACATGCAGGAGTATGGTTACTTTGTACTACACAATTTATCATTTTACTTATCAAGTAAAGATTCCTATGATATTTCTTAATTAATGATTATTATTTCAAAAGCCTTTGGAGAGTATTGCTTTGAATTTTATTGAAATCAAGAGTATTACTTTTCAGTTTTCAAGGTGGGGAAACAAAGAGATTAAAATATACCTTGAATCCTATACCCACTAGAGATAAGAATTAAATTAATTATGGAACTTTACACACAGAACACACTTGGTAAATGTAGTTTATTGCTATAAACTGATTAATGTAAATCCCAATCTTAAAATTACAAATGTTGCATGTAGTAGAGTGTTTTCTGTTTGAGAACAGATACTGCCACTCATTGATATTTGCATTGCTAGTACTATGCAATCAATGATGACTGAATGAATCAATTAATGAACGAGTATAAGAGAAAACCCATAAGAACTAACCTCCAACCCCTCCATTCTAATCCCTAGACTCTCCTAGTTTCTCTCTTGCTCAGTGCCTTCCCAGATGATTGATGCCTTACTTGAGCAATCAGGAAAAAGGAAGCAATCCAGATGGGAGGCTAGCTGTGGTCAGATGCCTCTGAAATGAAAAAAGTATTTGCAGATGTTTCAACAAGTGCAGGGGTTGGGCTGAGTCTAGGCCACAGGAAACAGCTTCCACACCTTGGGGCTACTACAATAAAGGTATCATCACTCACCAACACAGGGTTCTGCTGGAAACTTGAAAAGGCACTCAGGATTGGAATGCCGCATGAATCCAGACTTGCCTCAGGAATGCCCCAAGTGATCAGAACTAAGTACAGAAATTAATATGATTTGTAAAAATAGCAATAAGGATCATAGTTACCTGGGAATCAAATCCTTTAATCACTTTAGATAGAGCTAATGAAACTAAAAGAAACCATCATTGATTTTGAGAGTCTCCTTCTAAATTAGTTGGCCTTTGGCTTTTAGAGAGCAAAGTTCAAATTCCAGTTCCTGTCTGACAGGAAAATAAGTCAGATACAAAGTAGATAGATAGTGTTTTAGCCTCCAAACTGGAATAGCAGTGCATGAAGATCTGAGTCTGGAAGAGACTTTGGTTTTAGAGTTGCTGACTTCATTCACCTACTCTGATATTTTCCACTGTGCCTCTTGAGGCTGTTCACTAGATTCATGATATGTGCCTGTGTTTGCCGATCTGTTCAAATGTAAATAAGAAATTTTAGACTTTGTAATGAAAAAGTGCTAAATTCTATTCTGTTCTGTGCATGCCCTCTTCCAGAGCACCTTAGTTTTCTAGCTGCACAGTGGAACACATGATCATAAGTACCAATTGCTTAATAAGATACTAATAAAATACAAAGGCACTTTAAAAAATGCTCGGAACTAAGCTCAGCCATTTACTACTTGTGTGCCCTGGTCATATTACTACCTGAGCCTATTTTCTCATCTCTCTCTCTCTCTCTTTTTTTTAAGTTTATTTATTTATTTTGAGAGAGCGAGAAAGAGAGCATGTGCAAGAGGCAGAGGGGCAGAGAGAGAGGGTGACAGAGAATCCCAAGCAGGCTGACTCTAGCAGCGCAGAGTACCAGCCCACCTTGGGCTCAGTCTCATGAACTCTGAGATGACTGAACCAACCAGGTGCTCCTCCTCTCTCTATAATGCAACAACTGGAGAATGGTTTTGTTTTTGGCTCAGGGAACAAGGGGGAGGTTTTCTAAAACAGCAATCTGAGTACTTGGCAACATTGGATTTGTTCCATAAAATTTTAAACTTTTAAATTGAGAAGAACTGATGGTAGCATAGCTAGCTATAGACATTTGACTGACAGAGATAAGCTTTTCATCAACCCAAAATGAAGTTTTTTAAAAAATTACAAGAAATGGAAGAAAACGCTGGCACTATTACTAAAATTGATCAGGATATTTTAGGGGGTTAGAGGAAAATTAATTAACCCTAACATTATTAGAGAATTTTACATATGTTGCTATTCTTAGCAAATTGCCTTTTGTGAATATTGGAATTCAAAATGCAAAAAACTAAATGAGAATGCTGGCAGCAAATCCTTTTGTTTTTGTTTTTTTTTAAAAAAATACTAAAAAACTCAGAGGTATATCAGATTTGCTGAGATTCTTTGTTATAGAATTAGATCATTAGAACAAGGAAGAAATTCAAAGGTCAAGATCAAATTCCTCATTTTATAGAAGAGAAAACGTACACTCATATTAAAAACATTATTATTGTCATTACCATCATCATCATCATCATCATCACCGGTGCCACTCAAGGCACCCTCATCTGTTCTGGGGATCCAGCAGTGAACAAGACAGATGTGGTCTCTTGCCCTGAATCACTAAGTTAACAGAGGGGCTAGAACCAGAAATGGGTCTGTGGGTTTCTAATAAGAAGAGCTTCCATTAATCAAGTACTGACACTAGACCAGGCCCTAACCATTTCACCTACACTAAGTCATGTAATCTTCACTAATTTACAGTAGGGTGGAGCTTGTCTTCCCACTCCTTATGTCTCCTTCCCTGTGAAGGGAGCTCCATGAATGCAATAATCCTGGCTTCTCTCCCTGCCTATTTACTCTACCCAAGGGGAGATTAAATGACATCTGAGTTTGGAAAGAGTAACGGTGCATGAGTAGCCCAGCCCCTTCTCTTCTCTTAGGACAGAGGTACCCAAAGGGAACATTTGTTCTTTGCTCTTCTGGGCCCAAAGAGGAACAAGGCAGAAGGAGGCCTCTTCAGGTCTTATGAGTGGGGAGATAAGTAGGGTTTTATATTAGGAAGCCCACTTTCCCATAGGTATCAGCTTTCTCATCAATACAGCCTCTGTGTGTATGCAAGAGAGAAGCATTTCATAAAAATAAAAGAGCAAATAAGCAAGTGTGTACTATCATATCTGAATCATCCAAAATCAGCCAAGTTCCAGCCAGTTTGCATGTCTATGCCTCACATTCTGACCCCACCTGCCACAGCACTGAGGAAATAGTATCTTAAAATAATCTCAACATAGCCTTCTGGGATCATATGCCCAAGCCCTGAGTAGCTGGCACAGCAGCCTGGACCTGTTGCAGATGGCACATAAAATTAATCATCATACCTTCTAAACAGATTTGGTCCAATTCTCTCAAATTCTAGAACCGTGTTTGCTGTTGGACTTCTTAGGAGAAAAAGTAGTAAAATGAAGAGCTTGGGATTTATAGAATTAGAAGACCCAGATTTGAGTCCATTCTGAGTAAGTCTCTTTCACTTTGAACCTCGGTTTTTCTCTCTAAATAACAACATAGATTGCCTTAATGAGCTTACATAGTTGTTTGAGGCCCACAGGGGAAAATGGATGTGCAAGAGCTTTGTAAATTGTAAAGAACCATAAAAATGTCAGTTGTTTTACAGGCTTAAAGATACAGACTCTAGATAATAGTTCTCATGTTAACTATAGATTTTAAGCTTGACTTTGTACAAAGATGTTTGTATGGTTAGGTGGCTGATAGTGGCCTTTGTGGTTATTATTTAAAGGCTATGAACCACTTCACCAACTAAGCTCTCCCCTCTCCCAACCAACATTACTTACTTAGTATAATTAAGTTAAAAATAAAAACCTCTCTTCCATTGCTGTCTACATTTTTGCCATGAATCTTTGGCATTAGATGATACCTCTCTCAATGACTTCCTGTAAATTCTGAGCAGGATTATAAAATACTTTTCCACCAAGATGAAGCTGCAGCAAATGTGAGAAGTGGGGTCAAGTTGGGGAGGATGATACAGAGGCTGAAGGCAGGTAAAAGGCATAGAAGAGTCTAGGCTTTTCAACCAAAAGTTCTGATTAAGAAACTGAGGAGGGAGCAAGGTAGCCAGGAGCAAGAGAACATTGTTTCAAAGTGGCACCTTTTCCGTATATTATTTTAAGGTTTGCTTCCTCTGATCAATCGGCCCTATCTCAACCTGAAAAAAATGGATTTCAGCCCTGTGTCTCTGACCATCCAGCTGTGTGATCTTCGGTGTGTAACTTTGCCTCCCTGGGTCTCATTGTCCTTATCTGTAAAATGAAAGCTTTGGGTAAGTATGCTCTAAAGTCATTTCCACAACAAATATTCTGTAATTCTAGCGAAGAGCCTGTGAACTTCCTCCTCTTTCAACATTAAAATCTTATCTTCCCCTGGGGAGGAAATTGTGAAGAAGTAGGTAGTGTCTGTGTGTTTATATGTCTATGTGTTTGTATGTCTATGTGTTTGCATTTGTGTGCAGACACCAATGGTAAAGTTAGAACACCATAGGCCAGAGAGAAGTATTTCATTGAAATTAAAACAGAAATTAGGCAATTGTACACTATCATCTTTGAACCATTTCTATTATAAGCAAAGAAACCCCCCAAGAAGTTGTTCTAATTATAGTTGTATTCAGACACATTCACAATTCAGTTAAAAAAAAAACTGTTGGGTCTTAGAAATCATACTCGAAAGATTAAAGAATACCTACTGGCATTTAAAGCAGGCCACGAGCCTAAAAGCATACAGGCTGCTTGATAATTGCTTTAAGTCACTAAGGGAACAAATGAATAGATGTTAAATTCTCAAAACGATACATTTTTCTCCTGTGTGTGAGAAAACAGATCCTCCATGTTTTTTCTGCATGGTGATAATTCTCTTTACTGCCTAAGTAGGATTAAGCAAAAGAATAACAGAAAGAGGTCAGTTATATGACCTCAGGCATTAAAAAAAAACAAGAATTTGGGGAGAGGGAGTCATTGATTCAGTATTAAACATTCAGACTCTGGTGGAATCAAAGGCATTTTCCCATGTCTTTCATGTACTTCAATAGACTATTAATAACTTTGGCATCTATTAAGTAAAATTCTACTCTCAGGAACAACAAAGAGATAGGAATACTATTGTCATGTTTCTTGTTTATATAGATGACCTATCTAATTACTCTTCCCTATCATACATGACTAACTGCTTCTAGAACTGAAGATTATAGCCATTACTACAAGGCTTGAGATGGGAGACCAAAGAAATTCAAGAGGTTTTGAGAGGGAAGATAGTACACAGAAAAGACCACAGTCTTTGAACTGAGACTTGGGCTGAAATCCCAGTTTTACTAAATCTAGGATTTGATTTTTCTCATCTGTAAAATAGGCCTTACAGTTGTGAAAAATCACAATACTGCAGGGGAAGCACTTAATAGGCACTCAGTACACAGTACACATTATCATTATTCCTTTGTTAATAAATTCTTACTCAGTGGGGCGAATAACTCTGTTTTTCCTGATTTAAACTTGAAATCATGCTCCTTCCAGGTCTTAACTGCTATGTAACTATGCTGTTTCAGAAAACTTATGTAGGGGTGCCTGGGTGGCTCAGTCAGTTGAGCGGCCAACTTCGGCTCAGGTCATGATCACACGGTTCGTGGGTTCGAGCCTCATGTCAGGCTCTGTGCTGACAGCTAGCTCAGGGCCTGGATCCTGCTTCAGATTCTGTATCTCCCTCTCTCTCTGACCCTACCCTGCTCATGCTGTCTCTCTCTCTCTCTCTCTCTCTCTCAGAAATAAATAAAATGCTTAAAACATTTTTTTAATTAAAAAAAAAGAAAAGTTATGTAAATTATTAAGACTACCTGGGAAAATAATGATGGTTTTCAGAATATAACCTATCTTCTGACATTTGAAAAAAATGAAGAAAGAAAATAAAAGAAAGAGAGGAAAAAACAGGAAATGGAAGGAAAGAAGAAGGATTAAAGAAAATTAATAAGGAGTCCAAAGTAGAAGCTTTCATGAAAATCCCAAAGCTTCTCTTGCTTGACTCACCCAATTGTAATAGTCCTTTGAGTTGAAATACCTTTTTTCAGACTTTTTCCAAACTATCAAATTTCTATTCATCTTCAAGGCTCTCACTGAATCTCACTCAAGAACCAACATTTGTAAAGCATTTACCAAATGCCCAGCATCTTGCTAGGTGTCTCATTTGAGTTGCATCATTTACAATGAGCAGTAGTCCTGAAAGGTGGATATTATCAATCCTTTACACAAGGTGGCAATGAGGAATTAAGTCAATTAGCCAGAAAAAGAGTCAAGCCAGGAGTGGATCCTAGGACTAGAAGACCCAAAAGCCTTCATTTTTGTTCCTTTGCATCACAATACATATAACCCTGTCGCTATCTATCAGAATTAAAGGCCCCTTCTTCCACTCTTTTTCAGCACTTAGCTTATCCCTTTCTCATAATAATTATTTCACTGCATTTTGGTTTTTTGTTTTGTTTTGTTTTGTTTTGTTTGTTTTTTTTAATGTGTTTTTTTTTTTTTTATTTCTAGGAGAGAGACAGAGAGAGACAGCGTGAGCATGGGAGGGTCAGAGAGAGAGGGAGTCACAGACTGAAACAGTCTCCAGGCTCTGAGCTGGCAGTCAGCACAGAGCCCGACGCTGGGCTTGAACCCACGAACTGTGAGATCATGACCTAAGCGAAAGTCGGACGCTTAACCGACTAAGCCACCCAGGCGCCCCTGTTTTGTTTTGTTTTAAGATTTTATTTCCTTAAGTAACCTCTACACCCAATGTGGGGCTCTAGGTTACAACCCAGAAATCATGAGTCACATGTTCTACTGACTGAGCCAGCCAGGAGACCCTCACTCCATTTTATTTTAATTTGTTACTTACATTCTCTCTTCACCAATTCTATTACATTTATTAAACATTTGTTGAGCATCATCTATGGGTAAAATACTGAATTATATTCAGGCTGTAAGTAGACTGTAATTTTTTTGTTTTGTTTTGTTCTTATTTATGATTTCCTTATTTTTTCAATAATTTTCAACATAAAATTTGCCATCTTAACTATCTTTAAGTGTACAGTTCAGCAGTGTTAAGTATATTCACATTTTGTGCAATTGTAAATTATTTCATTAATGCCTATAATGCCCATACTACATAGCACATGTTTGCTGAATAGTCAGGACTTTACCACCCATTCCCCAAACTACCAGTCTCCAAATCCCAGGGCTTCTGAGTCCACTGTACCCAAAGGGATCCTACATGGCCCTGTGGCCAAAGATAGCATTAATATTTCTAAGCTCTTTCCTAAGAGCTTGTCATATATCCCCAGATCTTTAATTTTATTTACTAATTTTCAAAATAAGTCATAAAGTCACATGGTTCAAAATTCAACAAGTATAAAAGAGTGTACAATAAAAATGCTCTAATTCACTCCCCAGCCATCCAATTTCTCTCCCTGGAAGCAATCTTTAGTATCCTTATTATTTTATATATATAAAAGCACACACACACGCACACACACACACATTTTCTCTGCCCCACCTTTTTTTTTTTTTTAAATGTTTTATTTATTTCTTAGGAGAGAGAGAGAGAGACAGCGCGAGCAGGGGAGGGTCAGAGAGAGAGGGAGTCAGACTGAAACAGGCTCCAGGCTCTGAGCTGGCAGTCAGCACAGGGCCCGACGCGGGGCTCGAACCCACGAACCGCGAGATCATGACCTAAGCGAAAGTCGGACGCTTAACCGACTATGCCACCCAGGCGCCCCATCTCTGCCCCACCTTTTATACAAATTGTAGCATACTGTTTATACATGCTTATATATGGATATATAACTTATTAATAAGTTCCCTGTTGATCAACATTTAGTAGTTTTAGGGGGCCACTCTCTTGCTAGTAAACATTACTACAATGAATAGCCTCTACATATATCATTTTGCAAGCATTCAAGCATACCAGTCTGATAAATTCCTAGACTTGGAATTACTTGGTCAAGGGTGTGTACACTTGTGGTTTTAGCAGACATCGCTGAAGATTTTTACATTACCGCTTCCCCTCCCCACTCCCTAGTAGTTGAGAATTGTAGTGTAATGAACAGATGTTACTTACTGACAATGGCAGTGTGTGTTCAACATGTTAACAGTGTGATGGCAGAAGAAATAGAATCATCACCCCCTGACTTCTTTTGGCAAGTATTTCCTATTCATGAGAGAATCTGCTTGACCAGGGTTGTCATGTCCGGCCAGGCCTCATCTAGGTCTCCTGGAAACACTAGCCTAGGGTTATTTATCAGCCTTGGGTCACATGCTCAGCTGGAATTTAGGCTAGTGGCATGGGATCAGCCTGAAGAGCCAGGGGCAGCCTCTCTAGTGGGGACTATGGACAGAACAGGATCCCTTCAGAGAGGCCTCGGCAGGCAAGCTCAAAGATTAGGATATGTGGAGGGTGACGAGAATTTCAGTTTTCCCAGGATGGCCCCAGGTTATGTCTGTTGCTTAATTACCAACAGTGCTCCCTTTCATGCTCTCTTGCTCCCAGTTTGGAGTACAACATGCTAACATTGGCTCAGGTAGGGCACTGCTGTTCATGCCGTACTGTAAGGAGCTCTTGGATTTGTAAAGGTGACAGAGGAAAAGGGAGAGGCCAAGCAGGTGGGATTTACCCCCATTACCACTGTCTAATGTGACTAAGAGGAGATTAAACTTATAATAATAAACACATTTCTAGCTAATGGGAGTTAGATGTTTCTCAAAACTTTGAAGGCAGATGCACCTGTCTCCTCTCTGATGACATATAAGTATTGTTAGGCATTTTCTCCACCAAAATAGATCACTGAAAATTTCTTGAGGTGGTAATCCCTTAACCTCAGCAGATATAGCATCTGGATTTACCACTCATTTGACAGTGCAGATGGGGTTAGGCCTTGAACTAATGGACCACTTGTGGCTTTTAATGAGAGCTTTCTTGAATGCATTTCTACTCCATGAGAGTCAGATCACGGAATCTGGTCTAGGTGAGAGAGAATGGGCAAGAATGACATTTTGAGTTCAATTCAAAGATGCTGCGCTTTGGGGCACCTGGGTGGCTCAGTTGGTTGTGTCCGATTTCGGCTCAGGTCATGATCTCACGGTTCGTGGGTTCGAGCCCCATGTCAGGCTCTGTGCTGACAGCTCAGAGCCTGGAGCCTGCTTCTGATTCTGTGTCTCCCTCTCTGTCTGACCCTCCTCTTCTCATGCTGTCTCTCTCTCAGAAATAAAACATTTAAAAAAAAAAAAAAGATGCTGCGTTTTGATTTACATCCAAAGCAGCATGTAAGCAATGCAAAGAATAGACATGAGGTAAGGCAGATGTGGCTGCCTGTTGCCTCCTTTATTCTTCACAGAAACACATAAATTTGGTGATCTTGGCAGCTTGAAGAGAATGAGTGTTTGGGAGGTCAGAGGAGCCCAGAAGTAGGAGCTCACTATCTTTCATACCTCCAGCCACATCAGCAACAAGAAACAATTTATACTACCATATAAGGCAAAAATGTAGTTATTCAGCAAGCTGAATAATGTCCAGATTTCAGACCTTGAAATGGTTGCTGTGCCCAGCCTGGGACAGTCTCTCCTTATCTACACCTGGGCAGCAGGGTATAGGAGTTTCCTACTTATTTTGCAGGCTGGCTTGGCCTTGGTGTGCAACAAACATATTTGAGCCTTTAAGTTCTCAAACAAACCCTTGGCCTTCTCCTGAATTAACACGGGCTAAAGGACATCTGTGTTGATTGTAATCCTCTAACTCCATGGGCCATGCTTTCCATTTTGTTAATCACTTTGCCTCATCTCTTGGTGATTACTCTTGATTGCAAAAGCCCAGCTCTTCAATTGCTACCTGATTCTCTTTGTCCTTCAGAACTATTCCTTCTGTGAAACAATTCATCCCTTACACACATGCAACTCTCATCCTTTTCTTCTCATTTAAAATGTTTATTCTCTCCACTTTTGTTTCCATCATAGCCATATGTGTCTTCTTATTAGTTCTTCCAACAGCCTCACAGCCTTTGTACTTTCTGGACACCAAGGAGGCAAGAGTGTTGGTAAAGTACCCTCAAATCTGTGCACGACCACGGCAAACATGGCCAGTGACTGAAAACGGCTACCAACAACTGGTAATATCATTCGTTAATCAAGGCCAAACAAGACTGGAACATAGTTTTGTTCAGATCTATGGAAGCATATGGTTTTAAAGTTCTTAAATAAAGTAACTTATTTTCCTCTTTCTCCTTGTTTCACTTCTTTTTTTTCCTTTTCTCAACCTCTCGATCAAAGATGGCTTCAGATCATTTGCAGAGTCCAAAGAAGCTGATTATGGCTTGAATAACAGGAAGAAAATGGGTAGAGTGGCCACTGAAAACAAGAAGGCTGCAAAAGTGAAAAGAGAAGAATGGAGCAGATCACTACCAAATTGGAGCCCCCAGATGCCCCTTGAGGTAGAGTTAAATTTGCATCAGTTTGCAAAAACAAATTCAAGTCCAGCTCCTCTCTAGCAGCCCCTCCCAACAAGGGAGGATAATTTTGTAGGAGAAATTGTACTAAGAGATTACACTTCCCACACACCAATATTAGGTCTGGCCTTCTGATTTGCTTTGATTAATGAAACATGAGTAGAAAGAACATGTGACACTTCTAGAAGAAGCTTTAAAAACCATTGCATGTTTCTGCCATTGCTTTTCTCTCTGTTATAAAAGGACCAATGTGTCACAGGTGGGGATTGCTCCTTCAGTCCAAGTCCCAAAATAAAGATGACATGGAATAGAAGTTGGTCTGTTATTAACATGAGTGAGAAAATAAATTAGAAAACAACTTTTGTTGTAAACTGCCAAAATTTCAGGTTCACTTGTTATTGCAGCATAATGTAGCTCGACCTGACTGATAAGGCCAGTTAATTCCAGAAAGCAGAGAGAGTGAGCAAGTAGCAGTAGAGATGTTTGGGAGAAGGGAGAGTGGAGGCTATTGTGGCACAATAGATTTAGGAGTCATTCGAATGACAAGAAAACCTCCAAAGGAAACAATACAAGCTCTGACAGGAAGAGCCAGTATCAGGGGAAACCTGCACAAAGATTCTCTCAGGAAATGGGAGGGGAGAAAAGGGACACAATTCAGAGTGAATTCAAGAACAAAAGTACCTTATTTTTAGTTGTCTATAGAATAGAAATGAAATAGTATTGGGGGGGGACTAAGAAAAAAGCCAATATTTTTCTTTCTTCTGGGCCAGCTCGGACTGACTGCAGTATGAAAGCTTCAGACGGATTTCCTAAGGTATCCCACACACATCTCCATGACAAAGGTTCTGTTTTATTTTTAATTTTTATTTTTTAACGTTTATTTATTTTTGAGAGACAGAGATAGAGCATAAGTGGGGGAGGAGCAGAGAGAGAGAGGGAGACACAGAAGCTGAAGCAGGCTCCCAGCTCTGAGCTGTCAGCACAGCGCCCGACACAGGGCTTGAACTCACAGACTGCGAGATCATGACCTGAGCCAAAGTCGGATGCTTAACCGACTGAGCCACCCAGGGGCCCCAAAGGTACTGTTTTAGAGAGCATGTGGAAGTTGTGGTAATTCAAGTCCTGCCTCCTGCCTGGCTGATTCCTATGGTTAGTATCTATGTAGGGATGATGCTGGGGTCCCATCGAGGGAAACATGGCCATGGGCTAGCACAGAGCTCAAGGGGAGGTGCTTTTAGGGCCATTTCCTACTCCTCTATATTCTTTGTTTTATCTGTGCTTTGGATTCAATTGATGTGGAGAGCCAGGATCCTAATCTCTCTGGAGCTGACAGAAGTTGTAATTAGAGGTGGGTTTTCCCCACAGGTTGAGGACTTCGAGTTCATTGTTCACATTGTTGCAGGTACAGATAACTCCTGTCTGTGCCAGGGGCAGAGGATGAGGCCTGCATCACATGCATTGCCTGGGTCTCTGGGAGGCAGGAGGCCAGTGGTTACCTCAAAGCGTGGTCCTTGGATCATCAGCATCACCTGCAAACATGTTTTAGAATGCAAACTTTTGGGCCTTATCCAACACCTCCTGAATTCAAAATTCTGGGAGTGGGGCCCAGCAATCTGTGTTTCAACAAGCCCTCCAGGGGATTCTAAGGCATACTTAAATTTGAGAATCACCACAGTAGGTACATCTGCGAAAAACAAACATGTGTCCCTTTCTCAAGGCATGTCTTAGCCCCAGGCTAAAACAGAGTTGAGTCCACACCCTCCTCTGAGTTTATTAAATGATCATCCACTCCAGTTGCCAACAGGGCCTTCCTATCTTCATAGCACGTCTCAAAGTGAAGAGGCAATGCGAAGGCTTCAGGCCTTCCTGTGGTACTAGATTGGGTAACTGCACCAGTGCCCCTTGGGCGAATCCAGCTCAGATCTAGGCCAGCTTTGGGAGCCACAGACAAATAAACCTTCCCTGCTCTCATCTCGCTTCACATAAAATCCAGTAGCCATGTGAGGCCACTGATGAAATCAGCCCTGTAAGGTTGGTATTGTCTCCACTTTACACACACAAAACCTGATGAGAGATTTAAATAACTTGTTATAATCATAAACTTAGTAAATGATGGCGTGGGGGTTTAAATCCAGTCAGTCTAACCTCAGAATCCACTGGGAAACTGTTTGCAACATTCCCAAATACACAGTTTGAGAATCCCACACTGAAGCATTTGATTTGATTTGATGGCATGTGTCAAAAAGGTCCCCTCATGTCAACCTGCTGCTACTAGCCATTTGCTTTCCAAACTGAGGCAGTTGACCTGAACATTAGTAAATGAAAGTATAATTCTAATTTCAAGATACATGTACTGTCATTTCTCTTAAATGATTTGTTTTATAAACTTTTCTCCAAACCTAGTGCCAAGAGATGCAGACCTCCCCCGAACTCTAAGCCCTACACACCCCTCCTGGGGTATCTCATAGGCATCTCTTATGGAGCACACACCAGTAGCATTCTTCATTTCTCATCCAGAGCCAGTTCCTCCCTGGCCTTCCCTATCTCGGTGAACACACCGCAGTGCTCAAGCCAAAGTCTTAAGAGCGATTTCTTACTCCTTCCTTTCCCCTTTCTCCCATATCTATCTCCTCAATTTCATCAGCAAGTCCTGGTAGTACTCCTTCCAAATTGGATTCCAAGTCGGTTCACTTTTTCCCACTTCTATTGTCACCATCTAGGCCAAGCTGCCATTACCTCGCACGGACTACTGTGTTTGCCTCCCAACCAGACTTACTGTATTAACCAACTCACCTCCTAAGATCTGTTCTCCATACATATTCTTAGTGAGCTTTTAAAAATACACCAGCGATGCCACTCTCCTGTTTAAGTCCTCCAGTGGTTCCCCGTTACTTTTAGAATAAGATGCAAATTCCTTCCTAAGGCCCACAGAGGCCCCAGAGGAGCCAGATCCTGACTCATTGCTGTGCTCAGCTCTTCCACCTATCCTGGATCACTTCTCTGCACTCCCTCTAGCCTTTTTTCTGTTCATTAGCAGGACAGGCTGGCTCACTGCTGCCGAAGAGTAGCAATGCTATTCCTTCTACTTACAAACTACTTTCTTGGGATCTTGAATTGACTGTCCAAGATATCATCTGTCAGTTCTCAGAGCAAATGCATTTCCTAGGAAATATCTGCCCTAACCATTCTATTTAAACTAGTATATATCCCCACCCCATCATAGTACCTATTTATTGCCTTCATAGTGAGGGCATCAGAAAATGCACCCCTGACTGTGCTGTTTTGGCATACTGATTATTATGAGCTGAAGGCAATTGAAAAACAGCAGATATGGGAAGAGTCTTCTGCCCTTTCCCCTTTCTACCTAAAAACGGGGTATAAATTTCCCATGAGAAAGATGGCCTCCTGTACCAAAAGAATCGAAAATTCTTATCATTGGAGATGGGAGTTGATGCCAAGTTGAGCCTGCATAAACAAATCTTATTAAAATAATCCTTATCTTCCATTTGTTTCCCTCATACATTTCCTAGTCACTTTCCCAAAATTTACCACCCCTGGAGGCCCAAACTGCCCCCTCTTTGCCTAGATACTTTTTCACAATATCACCTTTTGCTAAAATGGCATAAAAGCTCCCACATCTAAGTACTTCTTTGGGGGTTTTGCCTCTTTCCTGTGGAGTCCTCTGTGCCATGTAAAAATACTAACATCAAATAAAATGCATACACTTTCCCCTCTTTAAATTTTTTTAAAGTTTATTCTTAAGAGAGAGAGAGAGAGAGAGAGAGATCATGTGATGCGGAGGGGCAGAGAAAAGGGAGAGACAAAATCCAAAGCAGGCTCCAGGCTCTGAGCTGTCAGATCAGGGTCCCACTCAGGGTTCAAACCCATAAACTTCAAAATCATGACCTGAGACAAAGTCCAACACTTAACCAACCACCCAAGCGCTCTATTTTCTCCTCTTTAATCTTTCATCTGTCAGCTTAATTTTCAAGTCCTAGTTATAGAAATAAGAGAGTTAAAGTTTTCTTTTTTGTAGTTTCCTCTACACCATATTTTTATTACATATCCTTTTATTTCCCATTTTTTATTTTAGTTTTTTTTTTAAAGATTTTAAAACATTCATGTATTACTGAGAGACAGATAGAGACAGAGCATGAGCAGGGGAGGGGTAGAAAGGGAGGGAGACATAGAATCTGAAACAGGTTCCAGGCTCCGAGCTGTCAGTACAGAGCTTGACATGGGGCTTGAACCCACAAACTGTGAGACCACAACCTGAGCCAAAGTCAAATGCTTAACCCACTGAGACAACCAGATGCTCCAAGCAGAGGACATTTTAAAAAACAGTAAATAGGGGTGCCTGAGTGGCTCAGTGGGTTAAGCATCTGACTTTATCTCAGGTCATGTTCTCATGGTTCATGTGTTTGAGCCCCCTATCAGGCTCTGAGCTGTCAGCACAGAGCCTGCAGCCTGCTTCAGTTTCTGTCTCATTCTCTCTCTCTCTCTCTTAAAAATAAACATTAAAAATTAAATTAATTAAAATTTAAAATAAAAATAAATAAATAAATAAATAAATAAATGAAATGTCCCCTCTTCTAAAATGTAAGCTCAGTAAAGGTAAGATGAATATTTGTCCTATTCACCATCATATCTAGAGGCCTGGCACATAGGTGGTCCCCAATAAATAATTGTTGAACAACTGAGTCTGCACAGAGGCAATGTAGTTAAAGTCCAAAGGAGAACAAGGTATCTGAGAGAATGTCAACAGAAAAGCCTCACTAACTGACCACCGCTGATAGCACTATTTGTTTCAGGTCCCACACACAGTACCACCTTCACTGGGCATTTATTAGATGCAATTGAAGGTAACAGATCTTCTAGTTTAAAGACAAAGGAAGAAAAGTATGAAGATTTGAAGAAAGGGAAAGTAAACTACCATAAAAGGGCATTGTGAATAGCACACAGCAAGATGTCTAAATGTAGAGCAGATATCAAATCCTAAATGCCTGGGTTTAAAAAGCAGTTTTAGCACAGAATCCTAGGGAGAGAAAATGGAAAGAAGTGTGGGGGTCATGGAGAGAAAGCAAGAAACACAGACACAGAGAGACAGGGACCAAGAGATATTAGATCGTAAGCTATATTCTGTCTAGCAGTGGATTCAAACGAACTCTTCTCACCAAATGACATATATACACCTATTCACGGGAAGAGGAGTCAAAAGAGTATTTTATTATATACAAGGAGAAAGAAAACAGGTATTTGCCAAGGTGACGGTGCTAAGAGCCCTCCAACAACAGTGGGCTTGCCAGTTACATCAGTCTCTGATGGCCACGATGACTTCTTCAGTTCTCACGTGCTATATGACCTTTCCTCATGAAAAGTTTGCTGTGGTGGGTCCGATGTGTGCTACCAGAGTAAGAAATGTATAGTGTGTGCAGTGCTGCACTATGCCCTCCCCCTGCAATCAATAGTTTATTAGCCAAGAAGTACAAATAAAGTGTTATTGTAGGGAAATGCCAAAGCAGAAAACCAAATGATTTTTTAAAACATGAACTTCTTAAAATGTAAGATGTGTTACATGCACTC
Organism: Hyaena hyaena; assembly: GCF_003009895.1. Classification (NCBI taxonomy): domain Eukaryota; kingdom Metazoa; phylum Chordata; class Mammalia; order Carnivora; family Hyaenidae; genus Hyaena; species Hyaena hyaena. The sequence continues at coordinate 1,501,525 of NW_024080737.1, read as the reverse complement.
ACACACTCACACACACATTCTTTAATAGACCAAGATAGTTTCACGAAGGGATTTGTAAATTTAGATTATTTTAAATAATCATAATACAATTTGGAGCCATTTCTGCTTTAAGCTAATATTATGGGAAATGCTTTTTTGTGATTCTTTTTTAAAAATTGGTGTTTAAAAAAAGAATAGCATGAGAGAAATTATAAATGTAAAGTAATGCAAAAATAAGTTTGATGAGAAGTACTTGCCTTGTCACAGTAGGCCTGTGATAGACAGGAAATGAATTTGAAGAGCTTTTTAATTGCATCATCTTTTTCTCTCTAATCCATTTGCACACCATTTGGTGTCACTAATGTCAATTTATTATCCGTGTAGTGACCAAGGCACACTAGAGTCAAACAGCCCCCAGATTCAAATCCCAGCTCTAGCATGCCCTGGCTGGGTGAGTCACTTAATCTCCACCCCAAGCTTTTCTCATCTACAAAATGGGGGCCCCAGGATTATTGTAAAGGTAAAATGAGACAATGTACATAAAACACCTGGTATAAAATAATATGCAGTATACAGGCCTAGTAATTATTATGAATTAAATTAATTCCATAAATATTTATCACATGCCTTTGGCATATTAGGTATTCTTCCAGGTGCTGAGGGTGGACATCAGGGCTGCCTGGAGGATGGTGCAGGTTGTGCACAAAGCAGATCCACAGGCCACCATTTGTATCATCATCCAAAGGAACAATGCAACCTGAAGCCAGTAGAATACGATCTGTGAGTCATGCTTTGTTGCCCTTACAGTGGAAAGTAAAATGGGTAAAGCTTACATTCTAATGAAAGGAATAACATTTATTATTATGACTTGACACCTAATAAAAACCCTATTGTTCCACATAAGACTAGCTAAGCAGTAAACCAACAAGGACCATTTAAGCCTTTGCCAAATGTTTAATGCTATGCTAGATGGAGAAGGCAATATAGAAGTAAAGGATTTGCCTTGCCGTATTTCTGTAATTAAGCGGTTTAAAATCCAGTTGGAGTCAAAATATACAAAATGGGGGCAAAACGTATGTCAGGGCTAATCTGCATGATTAATTAAGTACAGGCAGACCTCACTTTACATGGCAATGTAGGACCATGAAAATGACCTATGCAAGCTAAACCCACACAAAGTAATCTTAATAATCAATAGGGATTTATTTAGGATTATTTCAAGATCTTTAAGCACTTTTGTGACAACATTGAAAATTCTCTAAGGTCAGTTATAAATATATTGAGAAATGAAACAAAGTAAAAACTAACATTCAGTAAGCTAGAATTTAATACATTAAAACTATTGAGAATTAAAGTATTTTACATCCTTGTGAAACAACATCAAGAAGAGTTCCAACAGGACTTGCTTTCTTCTCATCATATAACTTACTGCATCTTTTCTATGCCTTCTATGACAAAACTGTCCTATTCCTTTCTAAATCTGGATTCACTTCCAACACTTTAGCCTCTGCACATTCAGTGTCATAAAATATGTCCAGGTTTCTTTAATTTGAAGTATTTTTCCGGAGTCACTTCCTCGGGGACACCGTCATCCTTTTCATCACAGCCACTGCCCCACTGATGTCAGTAAGTCGGCTTTTGCCAAGCGCCTGGCTGCACAAACAGAGGGGCCCACACTCCACTGGTTTCAACTCTGCCACGACCAACAATTTCTCCTCCAACTCCATTTACACTGCATTCAGATATGGCTTCCGGTGTTTCACTTTTCATTTCTCTGCTGCACTTTCATCTTTGCTGGTCAATCACTCCTTTGATGAACCATTTCTGTAAAATGGCAGCAAGGTTTCTCGGTGGGAGACAAGGAGGCAACTGTATACTTGGCTGTCTGCGGGTGAACTGAAGAACAGATGTGAGGTGACTTTCAAGGAAGTGATTGGTCATGGATCATGATTCACATCTGTTATTTACGTAGTGGTTTGTGGACTGAAGTGCTAGGAGCAAAGTTTATACTTTATGCAAATAACAGTAAAGAGACCATATAGCATGGTAACTAAAATTTGAACTGTGTTATTGGGGCACTTATTCATGCACCTTAGAGCCATGCAGAGGACTGCCTATCCAACATTATCCTTGTTAGTTTTTAGCAGTATAGTAATAGAAAATATGTCCTCATGATAGAAAGCTTTCTTATCTAAGTAAATTGCATTAAACATGGAAGGTTAATAAACGTAACACCTCAAATGAAGCGTTTTAAACATGTATCTTAACATAACATAAACAAAGCTAATAAACACCTACTACATCACAAAGATTAGTATGCCTAGTATACAACAGCATGACCCTAGAGGCCAAAGTCCAATGGCTTCAGGTGTTTTCTGACACTTTAATCCATCTTTTTTTCCTTCTATTTTTGCCTTTTTCCATTTCTATTGAAACTCAGATACAGCTAAATATAATATATTTTATTAAAAATAGCAATACAGAACTTGACTTTTATGACAGTATTTCTCTATTTCCCTGCTCCTTTTTTACCCTTCTATCTATGTGTGTATATGGAAAGAAAGCATCTGGATAATGTTTTCCTACTCTTAATAGTGATAACATCATTATGAAGTGCTAGAAAATGAGATGGTTTTTCTTCATGTTCATATTTACACCGTGTGCGTGGTTTGAATTTTTCATGATGAACACTGATGTACATGTTTAATGTTTATAAAAGCAGTGGCAATTTTCCTCAAAATGACAACAGAATTTGGAAACATTTTTAAAATAATTGAAAGAAGTCCCTTTGAATTTTTCTAAATGGCCTAATTTTCTCAGAATTTCCTCAAGGAAGGTACAGTTTGGCATTTTGAATGGCAGACTTGGTCCCTGATCCTTTTCTCTATACTCAGCTTGATTCTTCTTTTTAAAAGGAACTGACAATTGCTGAGGGCTTCCCACAAGACAAACAACTGCCTATTCTTTCACCCCTATTCTGTGCTCTGCTAAGATAGTTTTTCCTCTACTCTTGGACATCTTGCCAAACTCTATTATTTGTTGATGAAATTGAAAGCTCCCTGGGAGCAGGGACCATATCTTCATTCTTGTATATAGGCACTCCATAAATATGTGAGCATACAAAAAAATGTTTTATTTTTTGTTGAAAGATAAAATTAATGCTTTGCTACATAAAGAGTAAAGGGTTGGTTTAAAACTCTGCCTGAAATTTTGTTTTGTTTTGTTTTGAGACTCAGAGCTTTCAAGTTCAAGACCATTAGCCTTTCTAGACTTTATAGAGAGGTGGCAGGTTCTAGGAAAACACTCAAGTTTACATTCAAATATTAATCATCACAGTAGGTAAAAATTAGAAGCCTTCCAAGTAAGTCTAAGTTTTATGTTTCTTTAAATTTTGCTTCAAATAAAAACGTTCTTATAGTAAAACATAGTATTTGTTACATTTATGTAGAAAAACTGCCTGCTTTTTAAAAATTATTTTTAGTTTAGAGAGAGAGTGCCAGCTGGAGAGAGAGAGAGAGAGAGAGAGAGAGAGAGAGAGAGAATCATAAGCAGGCTCCATGCTCAGTGTGGAGCCTAACGTGGGGCTCAATCCCACCACCCTGGGTTCATGACCTGAGCCAAAAATCAAGAGTCAGGCACTTAACCAACTGAGCCACCCGGCGCACCCCAACTGCCTGCTTCTAAATTGTTTTTTCTTTTTAACTCGAGTTGATGAAGGGGCTATGTTCTTCTTCTTTCCCTTGTTTGAACAGATCAATTTGAAAAGTAAAACAGGGGCGCCTGGCTGGCCCAGTTGGTTATGCATCAGACTCTTGGTTTAGGCTCAGGTCATGATCTCACAGCTTCATGAATTCAAGCCCCATGTCAGGCTCTGTGCTGACAGTGTAGAGCCTGCTTGGGACTCCTTCTCTCTCTCCCTCTTTCTCTGCACCCCCTGGCTCCTGCTGCCTCTGTCTCTCTCAAAATAAATAAACAAACTAAAAAAGAAAGAAGGCAAACAGAGCAAACACCTAGTTATCCTGTACCTTTCGGCCTTGCTGTGGATATAATCAGGATTTAGTTTTTTGACCTGTTTCTCTTATTACTATCTATGAATTCTGCTTCTCTGTTTTCCTCAATTTCCATTGATACGAAGAGTAGTTTTAAGTCTCTCTACTGCCCTGAGTTGTCACCCTCAAGGCCTCTCTAATTTTGTATTTCTAATTGTTTATAATATATATCATATAATCCACTGAGAGTTAATGTCTTGATAAATTGTCTCCTATCTTATCCTTGATAAAGGCTGTTTCCAAAGTGGCCTCCAACTCTGAAACTTGAGAGTTCTTCACAACAGTTTTCTTCTCTGGTTGTTCTGCCTTACACGGATCCATTCTGTTTAGTGTTCATGATACTCATTGTCCATTTCCATTATTCCTGACTGAATCCTAACCCTCCCTTATACCTGGACTTGAACCACAGCTTTATGCAGAACTCCTGATTTCAACCCATTCTGCATTCAGCAGACAGAATAGACTCTCATTCACCATTTTTATCTCTGTTCTTCTGTGCACTGGAATCTATAGCATTTCCCCAAGATTGACTGTATTTTGTGAGCTCAGCTTCCATTCAAGAACTTCCATTATCTACCTCCTTTTATTATGAAATTATGTTACTTTCTTATCAGAAATGGTCTATTTATAATCAAATTATGTAGCTTCCCTGTGGGAAACCTCATTTCATTCCAGATTCCTTTCCAAAGGCTAATAAGTATCTGCCAATCTTTCTGACCTTTTCTTCCTATCATCCTTGATACAGCTAACATTTCTTTCTGTTCCTTCCCACTCAAGGCCCATTGTACTAGCTTTCTTCCCTGCCTTGAAAGTTCTTAGTCCAGGTAATTGCACAATGGCTTCTTCTCACCAGTTGAGACCCAATGCAAATGTTATCTCTTCAGAAAGGTCTTCCCTAACTAACCTGTCTAATGTGCCTTCACATATACTACTGTCACATCTCTTAGCTTTATTCATAATACTTTACACTGTTTTTCACTTGTTTTTTTATCTGTGCCACCAGAAAAAAAAGTTCACTAGAACCCAGACCTGGCTTTCTTGTTCACTCTTATATCTGTGGGGCTGACAATAGTGCCCGGCACACAGATATAGCCCAAGAAATATTTGCTGAATGAATTATAGTGACATAATTTTTACTCTCTGATTAAGCCAAGTCATTCTCTACATAGTCTTACATGTCCATTTGCAAATTCTTGATTATGTGTTTTCTTCATTCTCTTCTCCCCTGCCTAATTCCCTTTACTGTTATTTTTTTAATCAATTTGTATTAGTCACTTCCTTCAAAATCTAGCTCAAATGCCACTTGTAAAACCTTCTTGAATTCTTCCTACTATGAGCATTCTTTTATTCCTCCTCCCCATGAGATTTGCCCCATTGTTTTCATGATACTGTCTTGTACTTTTTAAAAAATTTTTTAACAAATTGCTATATAACTCCATTTTTTTTTTCTTATTGAGTCATCTGATTATTTTCTTGTTGAGAGAAGGTGTAGTTAAGTGACAAAAAGCTTTGGGCTGGGAGTCTGGGAGAACAATTCCAGGCTATGGAGAGGCTGCTCCCCACATCTGCAAAATGGGAACACTTAGTCTAGACTGTAGATTGCAAAATGGCAGCCTTCAAGTTGAATAAGGCCCACAGATGTGTTTCATTTGGCCTCAGTGAAACTCAAATTAGTGGGCAATGTTTAGAAATCGGGAAATTTCTGGAAAACTTGGAAATCTACCCTCTCTGAGAAAAAAGTAGATTAGGCAACAAGAGACCTACATTTCTGCATGGCGGCAGATCCACTGAGAAGGAAAGCAATTGTCTTTTAACGTGAAATAGGGACCCTCTGATGTGACATGATGGCCAAGTAACTTGTTTATATTAATTCTCAGTTGGAGTTTGAATATATAAGTCCAAGACTTCATCATTTCTGGGTCCTTTCTCACTCCATATATCTATGATTCTGGATAAATATATCTTATTTGTCTACCCAGACTTAAATTCTAGAAGTACAGTGCCTCGTGCTTTTCTTTTGCTTTTACAGGTTATAGCATTAGGCATAAAGCAGATGTTATTTGCTGAATATTAAATTAGTTACACAAAAATATGTGGTCAAAAACCATGTTCCACCTAATTAAAAATGTATCAAGAAGGACTCCTATCAAAATAGAATTAAAATAGAGACACAGAATTTATGTGATATGGAAAGTTTAACTCTGGATGGATATCAACCAGATAAAGTTTCATTTAGGCAGGAGAAAAGAAATGTAGTTCCTCAGTCTCTTTTCTCTGTGTGTAACTCCCACTAATAGTTCATTGTAGTTATGTAGGCATATGAATAGCAGAACGTACTCTGGAGATGAAAAATTGCCATTTGCCCTACTAAGTAATGATCATATGTTCAACAGCTGGAATTTGCAGAGATCCTCATTTATTACAATACCAATAACTGCCTTTGGTATATTCCCACAAAACCACAAACTGTTTGGCAGGTTCAGGTCCACCATATTTAATAAATCCCATTATTCATTTTGCAACAATTAATTAACTTTTAAGGAGAACACATAACACTAAAATATTTTCCATGGATTACAAGCAATAGCTAATAGATTCCATACCCAGGTTGGGCCATGCCTTGTATACCAAAATGAGTGGAAGTCACAGATCTATAACCCAGGACAGATTTAGTGCCAGATTTTGATAACTGGTGTCAAACACTATAGTTTGAACACTACACTTTCTTCTCCATTTTTCCATTTTCTACTATAAAGACTACTCATAAATGACATAAATATTTCAAGTGAGAAAAGATTGCATTCCTCAAAAACTTTCTACACAAACAGAGAACATAGCTGATATTATGCCATTCATATTAATACTAGAATAAATCTTTTTTATGACGTTTGGATAACTGGAATACTTGAAAAACATTCTAGAAATTTATATTTATTTGGAACATTATATTCTAAAGAATTAAAGGGCAAAAAAGTTAATCTGATTAAAATATTTTAACATTTAATTTAGACAGTTTCAATCTCTAATTTTTTTATAATGTGTGCAGGGACTAAGCTGAAATGTACTTTTGTATTATCTATGAAAAAAGTGGCTTAGTAAGTAAATGAATTGTATGAATAATATTTGAAAGGAATCATTTGCTTACCAAAGAAAATAATTTGTTTTCCAACACTTGAGATTTCTTTTATTTATAAAACACTCTATACAAAGTGTAGGCAAGACCAGAACTTCTTAAATATGCTAATCATTTTTATCTATTTACTGAATCTGGGCCTGAACTGCCAGCACTTATTAGTCATTTTTCTGGTTACTGTATGTACTTGAAAGTAATAAAGCTGCATGTCCTTTGAAATGGCCCAATTTTCCAGATTAATAAATGTTTTAATATGTATTTATATTTTGGGTTTGAATAATCATCTTCACTGATGTCTAAACCACTGCAAATTATACAATTTACATATTAAGGAAATAGTTGTGCCCAACAGTGAAAAGTAAAGTAGAAGACATCTTTCTGCAAACTGTGGGATCTTAACCTTGCTGAGCCTCAGTTTTCTCATTTATAAAATGGAAATGTAGGTGGGTGCCTGGGTGCCTCAGTCAGTTAAGCGTCCGACTTTGGCTCAGGTCATGATCTCAAGGTTTGTGGGTTCGAGCCCCGCGTTGGGCTCTGTGCTGGCAGCTCAGACCCTGGAGCCTGCTTCTGATACTGTATCTCCCTCTCTCTACCCCTCCCCTGTTCATGCTCTCTCTGTCTCTCAAAAATAAATATACATTAAAAAAAAATTTTTTTTAATGGGGATGAAGGGGAGATTAATAGAAAAAAGCAAGCACTCTCTTAGTACACAAAATCTACAACATCATCTATCCTAATACATGTCAAAGATCCTACATAATGAATTATACAACTTCTAATTTATACTATGTTATCTCTACTTTGCAGAGAAAGCCACTGAGGCTCAGAGAATTAAGAAACTTGCTCCAGATCACACATGTTAAGAAACCGTCTTCCTGTTTCTGCTCGTAAACTGGCTCTGAGCAGGGCACTATTTTTCTACAAAAGCAATCTTTGAAATTAGAGTCAATGCTCATCCATGACTAGTGACTGCAGCTCTGAGACTGGTTTTGATACGCACTTTGTAGGATGAGCCTCACTATTTGGAGGTTGCACCCTGTGCAGGAACATGAGTCATCACCTACCCATCCACTCCTCCACACTCTACTGCTTTCCTTTATGAATTAAGTCCTGAGAATTTCTGTCTCATTAGTCCCCAAGAGTGTTTAGCTGTGGCCATCTCTGTCTTATATTTTCACCTACCTAGTTAATTGCTTTCTTAGACTCTTCTGTTAGGCTAGGCGATGTCTACTTCAGCAAATAACTTCACATCATCATAGAGGGGTGAGAAATTGTTTGGATTGTGGAATGGTTTATAAATTTGACACTTTCCAGTTTATACCACCCCCTCCCCCCATGACCTAGTAACTTTGGGAGGACATGGCCCTGAGTGCAGAGGAAATTTCTCATAAAACATTGTTTCTCTGGGTCCTTTGCCTGACTACCTGGTTAATGGAAGGAGGAGCATATTGATGGTGGTGGTGACAGTGGTATTGGTGGTTATAATGGTAGGGGTGATAACAGTGATGGTGGAAAGATTTTGCTCAACCAATTTGACACCTCACCCAGCAAATATTGGTATGAATATAGGATTTTGTTCTACTCTGACAATCTGAATTTATTTTGTCAACGTTTCATAGTCTATCTCCATTTCCCTCAAGTGGGATAGGTCTTCACGTGTATTGTTGTATTTTTTTCCTTTAAAATTTAAAACATCTGGGGCACATGAGTGGTTCAGTTGGGTAAGCATCCAAATGTTGATCTTGGCTCAGGTCATGGTCTTGAGGTTCTGGAGATTGAGCTCAGTTGGGCTTTGCACTGATAGCATGGAGCCTGCTTGGGATTCTCTTTCTCTCTGCCCCTCCCACACTCAATCTCTCGCTCTCAAAATAAATAAGCTTTTTAAAAAAAATAAAATAAAATTGAAAACATCTTCTACCATATGCCTAAAGCAAATGCTTTTAACTCAAGACCTAGGGACAAAAGGAAACCATGTTTGTATGGATTCAGATAACTCCTCAATTCTTGGAAACCTAGATGTGACACCCATGCTAACCAAATTGTAAGCTCCCAAATGGATTAGCAGTTTCTTACAGACAATGACAGTAATATGCCTGTTATGTTGAAGAACTAAAAAATTTAAAAGAAGAGATGTAATTTTGCAAGATACTTTACATCCACAAAGTATTTGTAGTTGTGTTTGTAAATCACAATGCTGCCTTGCCTAGGAGCAGAGGGTGTTTTAAGTGCACTCAATCTGGGGATTTAGGGGAGCCAGGCCACAGAGGAGGGTAGGACTCTATCACGTGTAAAAGCCTTGGTGTGGCCTCAAGAAGCACGGAAAGGACTGAGGGAAGCCTGGGCAGGGCACAGAGCAGCTTTTTGGCCTCTTTTATGGCTCTGTCTGTTCTTGGCAGCCGATGACCTCAGGCACTCTGCAGCCTCCTTCCTGTATCTGTAAAATGGAGGAATGCAACTCCAGGACCTCTGTTCTGCTTTTCTCCCCCAGGGGGGCCGGAGACTGCCTAAACTGCGCACTTTAAAACTCAGATCCTTTGCCCTAGGTGTGGTTAAAAGAACAAAATTACTATTATAATTACTGGGTGTAACTTTAGTCACTCGGCATCACATCTTCCCCTAAATGGGTGTCCTAGGTCCGCGTGTCTGTTACCAAGAAAAAGAACGTGACTGTGGGTATGCGGAGATGTTCCGCTGAAATGCTGGCTTTTACACTGTTTTCCAGAGCCTGTCTTAATGATCACCTGCAGACTACAATTTTGGCAATATGAGCCGGCGGCCTAACCCAACGTCACTGTGTCTTGGATTATGAAGTGTCTCCCCACATGCCCGAGCCTGCCACGCTCTTTTCCTGCTTTCCCCCATGTTTTACCAGCATAGCCCTCTTTCAGCCACCTGCGTCTTCATGCGCACCTCCCCCCCTCCCCCACCCCCACCCCCGCATACAGCAGCCAGGAGCCAGTGTGGTCCCTGAACAGGCACTATAATGCCAGTCTGAAGTAAGTATAAAATGCACACTAGATTGCCAAGATCTAGCGTGAGAAAAAGAGTGTAAAAAATCCCCTTAACAACTTTTAATACTGCTTGAAGGTTGAAATGAGAATATTTTGGACATACTGAATTAAATAAAATATAAAATTAAAATTAATTTTACCTGCTTTTTAAAAAATTCTTTTTGAACGTGACTGCTGGAAAGTTTAAAATTACAAATGTGGCCTGCATTTGTAGCTCACATTATGTTTTGGTTCTATAGTGGTCTAAATAGTTTCCAGGCCTTTGCCTTAATGTGCTCTATTCAAGAAAAAACATGTCCTTAGACAATTCCATCTAAAAATGTTTAATATTTTTATATAAATATCAACTAGTTTCAAATGAATGATCAACTAAATTTTGTATCTTTAACTGTTTTAAAGAATGCATTTATGTATCCAAAGCAAAGCCTGTTGTAATGGAAACTCAAATCTATTAACTCATAGGACAGACACTGGGACAATCTGTAATAATACAGAGGCATGTGACAAGAGCAGTGGTACTGATCCTTTTTTATGTCATGGGCCCATATTGTTTACTGAACCAGTATTTATGATTTATCTACTACATCAAGACTGTGCCAGGCTCTGGAAATACACCTGATAAATCTGATGAAAGTTTTAGATCCCCTCCGTAGAAAAAAAGCATATATGTACACACTTATGTGCTTACATTCCATTTTAGGCTCTTTTGAATCTTCTGAAGCCTATCCTGCATCCTAAATTGATATTTTCTAAATTTGGAAAAAAGAGCATGGACCTTAGGGCCAGACAGATATGGGATCAAATGCTGGCTCCACCAGTTTCTGGGGTGATCTTTGGCTGTATTTATCTTCTCTAAGTCCCATTTTTTAAATCTATAAATTAGGGAAACGTGGACAAATCGTGGAGTATTATGAAGATGAGCTATGAGAGATATAAAAGTATTTCTAGTTGTGTTATTGCACATTCCTTCCTAAGCACCTTAGTAGGTGTAACAGATCATAACTATTATTTCTCATCTTGTGTTATGTGAGGAAGTTGTTCAAAAGGGTAAGTTAGAGAATGGATTCTTTAGTTTGAATCTTCTTTTCTATGTCAAGCTCTTAAATCATATAGTAGCCCTAGAGGTTTGTTGCTGAAAAAAATAAGAGTTTGATTCTCCAACCAAGCCATGACCTTTTAAACAAGATGTCCAAAAATGGTGTATGAGTCTTCTGGGGTATTATGATCTACAGAACTGAGAACACATCTGCCCACACCTTGAGAGATGCTCTGTGGTATGTGCATATGGTTTTCTGTGGTTTGAAACAAATTTGTGTCTGCAAATCTTACACATGGGTTTCTGTTTGGGGGGGTTATTTTTTGTTTGTTTGTTCATTTCTTTAGAAAACCATCTTGGTATATGTGTGCTTCTTATGGGCAATCTGAAAGCAACCTCCAGCAGGCACAAGCAAACGGTGGAATGAAAGTAGCCTTAAATGAGTAAGAACTTGGGTTGAGAAGCTAAATGCCACGCTACTTCTGCATTGCTTGCCTTTCCAATGCCACACTCTGGAATGGTCCATCCTCCAAATCACTAAGTTAAAGTCAGAGTGATTCACCAACTACCAGCAGGTGAAGGTAAGCCAGCCTTGTCATAATTTTACAGACTCCTCTTTCCACTCATGAAAACAAATTATGTATGGTATTTATGTACATCTGGGTTGCTGGGCATTTTCCAAATGCCTCTTGGAGAACATTAAACAGGAAATTGATGCCACAGGGCAAATATTCATTCTTCCCATCCTCTCTCACAAAAACAAGTACAGATTTGCTGTGGCTAGACTGACTTCCTGCAGTGTGCTGTAGCTTATTCGATTTTACACTATAAGGGAAAAAAATGCATTCTCTGTTTCAATTTAGGGCATGTTGAAAATGGCTAAAATACATAAACAAAAAGCTTCCCTAATAAGAGCACTGAAGTATAGAAATCAGTGTTTTATGAAATCACAAATTCAAAGGTTGATTGTTCTTCATACCTATTGGTGAAAGTAAATTCATATCACACTAAACACATCATATTTTGTTGAAACATCACGTTCTCTAGATCTCAAATGGAAAAACCTTTAAGCTTGTGGCCGCTGCAGCTTTTTGTATAAGCATGGCCTCTTTTTCTAACCTGTTACAGTGGTCTTTGGTTAGTGTCCTCCTCAGCATCTGTTTTTCTCTTTTCACTTTCTTATCAGCCCAGAAACTATTTGGGAATCCATGAGACTCTGGAAGAACTTAATCTACTTACAGTCCTAGGAATAGAGGATGTGACTTAAGTTAAACTATTCAATGCATTGTCTCTCCTAGGCAATGAGATTTGTTCAGAGGCATGTGACCTAAGCTTATCCAATCAAACTGAATCCTGGGGCTTTTGCTGGGAAAACATTATTCAACTTTTCCTGATGGACAAGACCACTGAATCAGTTGGCAGCCACCTTAGGGTCATAATGGGGACTAACAGAATTTTCTTTAAAAAGCAAATACCATGGAGGGCAGAATAGAGCAGCTAAAACAAAACAAAACAAACAAACAAACAAAAAAAACTAGGTCATCATTTACTGCTGGATCAGGCTTTGCCTAAAGACCTATCTATGACCCAGCCATAGCACTGCTAGGAATTTACCCAAGGGAGATAGGAGTGCTGATGCATAGGGGCACATGGACCCCAATGTTCATAGCAGTACTTTTAACAATAGCCAAATCATGAAAAGAGCCTAAATGTTCATCAACTAACAAATGGATCAAGAAGATGTGGTTCATCTCTACAACGGAATATTACATGGCAATGAGAAAGAATGAAATCTGGCCATGTGTAGCAACATGGATGGAACTTGAAGGTGTTATGCTGAGTAAAATAAGTCAGGCAGAGAAGGGCAGATACCGTACATTTGCACATATAGGTGGATTAAGAGGAACTTAATGGAGGACCATGGGGAAGAAGAAGGGGAGAAATAGTGGGGGAGAGGGAGGGAGGCAAACCAGGAGAGACTCTTGAATGCTGAGAACTGAGGGCTGATGGGGGTGGGGGAGAGGGGAAGGGGTGATGGGCATGGAGAAGGGCACTTGTTGGGATGAGCACTGGGTGTTATTTGGAAACCAACTTGACAATAAACTATTTAAGAAATAAATAAAAAAGACCTATCTCTGGACCATTTAGTAATATAAACCACTAAATCCCCTATATTATTTAAACTAGCTTGATTCAAGTGTTTTGTAATTTGGACCAAAGCTTCCTAACTGTCATACCTATCAGTTAGAAAACATTTATAGAAGAAAGGTAAGCAGACAAGGGGCTACCTTTAAGGCCAATTTCACAACTAATTGTAGAAAAGCAAGACTAGTAAGGAATAAAGAAGTGATTGCTATTGAGAAAAGCATGAGAAAAAAAAAAAGTCTCCAAATGATAGACAACTACCACAGCAGTGTGGGGTGGGAGAAAGACCAATCCATGTACTTCCCCCCGGCCCAGGAAGAGTGGGGCATGGGGTAGGGACTTAGCAGCAGGAAGGGTCTACCCTCAGCCAAAAGCCATTCTTATTTACTCCCTTTCCTTCAGCTTTCATATTGAACTGCTTAGCAATATGTGCAGTCTGCAATTATCAGAGTCATTTGACCTCCATTCTCTCTGTTGGTCCTTGCTACCTCCCTCTGAAGGATATATTTTATTATTATGTCCCATTTATAGATGGAGAAACTGTGGCCCAGAAACCCCAAGTTATACGTATGAGAAACAAGCAATAGAGAACAGACCCAGAACTCAGGTCTTTCTATTCCAAAGCCTATATATAATATTTGTCTTACAACCATCTATCCTTGAAGATGGTCTTTTTGTGTTATATCAAGTAGTTGGGGTCATCTAGAATGAAGCAAGGAGATCTCAGACATCTGGCTTCATCCCTACTGTTTCCTTCACCAAAAATAGCCAGAGCTTATTTTGTTGACAGTCACCATAATTTCTCTCAGCAGTGGCCCAGGCTCTCAAAGTATTGCCTTTCTACCTCCCTTGACTATCAAAATTCCCATTTCCTCATTCCCTGGAGACAAACTACAAGGAGGGGTTTTCTGAATGAATACTCAGTAAGATGTGAAATACTGGTAACTTTAGGTGTTAATCCTATCTCTGAACATAAGCACTTTATAAGTGAGGACTTGGAGAGAGAGTGACTTACACTGAAGAGGTTAATCTCCCACTATGAATTTCAGGCACTGTGGCAAACTGGAGTCAAAAATACTTTGGGTTGGGGCCCTTCCTAGTTATCTTGCTACATAAACCCCTTCTTCCTTCAGCTACTCAGATAGCTTTGGATACACCTTAATCCTGGAACAGAACTCCTCCTTCACCAGCCTAACATGGACTCAATCACTCCCAAAGTAATTCCATACAACTTAACACTTCATTCAGCAAACATTCTGAGTGCTTACTATATGCTGGCCCTATGCAGGCATTTCAACAAAGAAGCTGCGTTATTTAGGCTCTTTCACATGGCAAGGCATAAGAGATGGAAATTATTAGAAAGATAATGGGAACATGGAGCTACTAGAAGCAGATTTTAGCTGGCCAGGTCTTACAGAGAATGGGAACACTGCATAAGATGCAACAAGAGCTTCTGATGCCCTCAGGATACAAGAGCTCTGGTCAGCAGGTCATTTGGTCATTGCCTCAGGCTTGTTTATTATTCTTGCTTTAGTGAGTCCACTGTTAAGGTGACTCAACTTCTATCTACTTTCATTCATTTTCCTCCCTTTCTGACTAAATTTTTCTCCACTTCATAGCTTCTAGTACCTCATTGTTTCTGCTTCTAAGGCTCTGAGAGGATCTATTTGGGTCTGTTGGGAAGTGTCTAGTCCTAAGCATCTATTTTGGGTTCAACTCTCAAGCCAGGCACCTCATGAGTTCCCTGTGGACCAGGCACCAAGCAACCCTTGGCAGGTCCTTGGGATTCTGAAGAACCCACCTGGGAAATTTCCTCCTCTGCTCATTTTAGCAATGATCCTCCCCCCCCTCCACAAAAAAAAAAACAACCAAAAAGTGAGACTAGACTAGTTGGAGCAGAATGACAGGTCACTGTATATTTAGTGGTAATTTGCAAGAAAAGAACAGAATATTAGAGGGCTAGGGTACGAAGCACTGAAAGCAAGATGAGAAAAACAAGGTAGCAAAGTTGAGTAGGCTACTAAAAAACATGATCTTATTTGATCAAGACCTAAAAGGAGTGTAATATGTTGAAAGTGGACCTTAGGGACAAGATAATGGGGAATCCCTAGGAGCCTTCACAGAAACATGGAATACAAGAGCTGAAGAGTGCGTGGCATGCCATTTCTCCAACCCTCTCATTTCATAACTGGGGAAAGCCCATGAAAGGTAATTGGCCAATTAATTAATTCACAAAATTAGTGGTGGAGCCCTGACTCCTGAATCATGACCAGTAAACCACCAGCCTATATTTCTGAGCTAGTAATGTATTTTTCTTCCTAAAGACTGAGTAGATCACATTTAATGCCCAAAGGATTCTACTGATTGTCCTGGGGAATGTGGATATGGGCAAATAACAAAGTTGGGACATAGTAATTTAAGGTACTCACACAAGATAGTCTCTTTTCTACAGGGGTACCAGATATAATGAGATTTAACAGGAAAAAAAGTAAGAGTTTGGAATCTGAGATTCAAGTGTCATTCCTGCCACCAGCCAGCTGTGTGTGCATGAGTGCTATCAACTCTCTGAGCCTCAGGCTCTTTATTTGTCTAAGGAAAAATCAGGCCAGAAGACCACTCAGATCCCAGATACCCCTGACTCCTCTAGTTCTGATAATTCTGGGAAAGAAAGCATCTACTTTGGGGGGTTAAGCTCAGACAGAGGACCAGGAGCCCCAAACCAGATAACCGCCAATCAACTAAATTGAGAATTTAATAGGTTGTTCTCAAAATTATCTAAAGGCAAGTGGACTAAGGAAAGGATATGGCCTTTCACAAAATTTTGGCTTAGATTTGTTGCCATCTGTGAAGGTACTCAGAAAGGCATTTAAAATTATAACATTTCACATAGGGAAAAAAAAAGTATCTCCATAGTGCACCCTATATGGAGACATATTTAAACATGTAAACATTTTTTTTCTTTCTAGTTAGCTGAAAATGGAAGAGATATGGCAAGTATCCAGTACACAGAGTGGCATCTTAATACATTCTCTTAGTAATAAATTTTGGTGGATGGAAACTAAAAATGGACCATGTAGAGAGAAGGGTCTCCCAGTTGGAAGTCTTACTCTCAGAAAGCTAATAAATCTTTAGGCCATTCACAGGGTCACAGGGTCACTGCAGATGCTTAGACCCTAAACAACTCTTAAGAGGTGCCAATCACATCAAGTCTATATGGGCCATGCCCTGAGAGTGATACGCTGGAGCACAGGCTCCAAAATGGTCCACAGTGGCCCCAACCATGGGAGTATTAGCAATATCCTTCAGAATCCCATTGTGTTAAATGATACTTCAGCAGCTGTCTGTGGTACTAGCTCTTCTCATGATATTTCAGAACAAGTAACTATTCAAAAGAGTAAGCATATGGCAAGCATGTGGAAATTCTTTCAGTTGGACAAAGAAAACATTTTAATTTACTAACCAACTTTCAATCACCATAACATTCAGTTATAGTGAACATTCAGTAGCAAGAAATTGCGTGGATTTGAATCCCAGCGTTGGCATCTACTACTAGCTATGTAAGCTTTGGAAATGCTACTTAATCTCTCTGTGTATCAGTTTCCTCAAATATAAAATGGGGATAATAATAGTACATATATCATAAGGTTTTTATAAGAATTGAACTAAACTAAATGGTTTCATATTTAACTGGGTGTCAGTTGAGCATCCAACTTCAGCTCAAGTCATGATCTCATGGTTCATGAGTTTGAGCCCTGTGTTGGGCTCTGTGCTGACAGCTCAGATCTGGAACACACTTTGGATTCTGTGTCTCCTTTTCTCTGTGCTCCTCCCCCACTTCTGTGCACATTCTCACTCTCTCTCAAAAATAAATAAATTTTTAAAAACATAAAAAAAAAAGAATTTAGAACAGTGCCTGGCACATGGTAAGCACTATATATGGATTTGTTAAATAATAAGTAAAAAATACAAGTACATATTTATTATCATTTATGACTATTGCAGCATATTCTAATTGTTGGACAGAATGTTGTAGTAGCCATAGTACATTTTCAATTATACACCCAACTAAAACATTGCTAAGACAATAATTAAAACTGAAAGAAAAATAACCGATTGACAATTGTTTAAACTCCTCCTTCTCCAAAACAGATTAGACATGAAATATATAAGTTAAAGAACTGCATTCTTAACATAAGGTAGTATTTTGGATTTTGCAACAAATGTGTAAGTTCAGTATTTGGGGCATAAATTAGACTGCTAGACAAGGTGAAAGAGAACATCCAGATGAACATTTTCTTAAAGGTTTCATTTCTTCTTCCAAAATCATGAATATGAAGTGGTTTCATATGCTGACTGCAGCCCATCTCATTATAAGAATATATGAACTCAAAGAAATTAATTTTCTCTACAAATTTGGATTACACATATAGCATAACAACAATAATGGAAGGAAGGAAACACCATTAACACTTATACCTTAACACATCAATTGTTTACATTTTTCTTTGCTTCTTTCTATACCAAGTCCATTTGCCTGCCTTTCTTAAAAATTTTATTTTGCATAGTGGTTGGGAAAAAAAAGTAAAATGCTCTATAACCCTCAGTCATCTGCCCTCTTGCCTTATCACACCACACGCTCCCTCTGGGAGAAGCTTTTACCTATTCAGTAAATATTTATTGAATACCTCCCACATGCCAAGCACTGCTCCAGGTGCTGCTCCAGGTGCTGAGAATATAATGATGAACAAGAGAGACAAGGCCCCAGTTTCAAAAGAACTTAATTCTAATAGGAAATAAATATGTAAGCCAATACATGAACAAGATCATTCTAGACGTTTTTGGATCATGGAAGTCTCCTCTGGGGATATTTGAGCTGCTAGAAGAACGATGAGGTGGTAAGAGCCATGCGGTGAACCGAAAGCATCAGGTGCAGCACGTGCAAAAGCCCTGACATGGGGAAGAGCTTTGCACATTTGAAGAAGCTAATGGGGGCATATGGGAATGAGATGAGCCAGCAGAGGCCTAAGAGGTAGGCAGGAGTCGGCCTTGTGGGGCCTTGCAGGCCATGGTAAGGAGTTTGGATTTTATTTTACGTGCAACAGGAAGACTTTGGAGGACTTTAAGCAGAGGCAGGACATGTTCTGACATAACCCTTAGGTTACTCTTGTGGCTTAGTGAAGTGTGAATTATGGTGAGACAAAAACAGAAGGCTAGAGACCATTAGTAGGCTATTGCAGTAGTGAAAACAAGAGAGGATGGTGACATAGGCTGGGATGATGGAGTACAGTAGATGGATTCAAAATATATTCTGGAAGCAGCACCTATGAAGTTGCTGATGGATTAGATACAGAGGATGAGAGAAAGAGGACCCTAGAATGACTGGGATCCTTATTTTGGGGGTTAAGCAGTTGGGTGTACGATGGAGGTATTTACTTAGACTGGGATAGGATCATAGTTAGGAGTTCG
This sequence comes from Hyaena hyaena, assembly GCF_003009895.1. NCBI lineage: Eukaryota > Metazoa > Chordata > Mammalia > Carnivora > Hyaenidae > Hyaena > Hyaena hyaena. The sequence goes on along the minus strand of NW_024080737.1, from coordinate 1,482,706 downwards.
TTTTAACGTACATTTAGTGTACAATACCTACTTGAAGTTTAACTGGAAATATCAGTTATGCAATTGGATCCATGAGTCTGAAGCTCAGGTCAGTTATATATCAGCACATAGTAACATGTAAAGCCATAGGGCCAGAAGAGAAGTAAGAGAGAGAATTGAAAACCAGGCCCAGTGATACTCCAGCTTTCAGAGGTCAAGAAAGGCAAAAAGCCAACTATAAAAACTGACAATCAGGATAGTGTAATGTTTCTGAAGCCCAGAGCATAAATTGACTCAAAAAAGAGAGAGATCTTGTCTATGTTGAATTCCATTCACAGGTCAAGTAAAATGATAGTGAAGAAAAATCCATGGGAATTGGTAATATGGACAGTTTCAGTGATTTTGGCAAGATCATTGCAGTGGAGTCCTAGAGATTGAAGCCAGAATGGAGTGGGTCAAGACTGAATGGATTCAATGCAATTCCAGTAAAAATCCAAATAGATTATTTCTTAAAAATTGACAAACGGATTCTAAAAAGCATATAGAAAAGCAAAGGGCCAAGAATGGCCAAATTACTCTTCAAGACCAAAGGAGTTTTTTCGTATCAGGACATGTGAAAATTCAAAAGTAGTTATGGAACATTGATATATGGCCTTGCATAGCCATGCATGGATGATTATTCAATAAATGGAATAATTGATCATCCATATGGGAAGAGTAAAATTCAATCCCTATGCCGTACCATTCTGAAATATGAATTTATAGATGGATTGAGAATGTAATATAAATGGCACAATTTAAAAACTTTTAGGAGAAAATTTTATAACCTCAAAGTAGAGAAGAATTTCTTAAATCAGAGACATAAAGTTTTAACCATTAAAGAAAAGTCTGATAAATTTGACCAAATTAAAATTAAGAACATCTGTTTCTTAATAGACACTATTACGAAAATTAAAACTCATACCACAAACTAAGATAGAAAGGGATGTTTGCCAGAACTATAACTAATAGGATTCGAATCCAGAATATCTACAGATCTCCTACCAATCAATATCAAAAGACAAGTGACTTGATAGAAAAGGCAAAAGATATACAAAGGAATTTCACAGAAGAGAAATCCCTATTGGCAAATAGACACATGAAAAAATGTTTGACTTTCTTCATACTTAAGAAAATGGAAATTAAGATGATAATGGGATAACATTTTGCATTCACTAAACTGATAAATTAAGAAATCAGAAAATACTGGGTGGTGGAAAGAATGTAGTCAACAGAAACTCCTAAAACTACTTCTGAGAATTCGAACTGGTGTAACTAACTTAGAAAACTTTGCATTATCTTAGAAAATGAAACAATCATATAGCCTATAGCCCAGCAGTTCCACGCAGATATAAACCCTAATGAGAAGGATGCCATGTTCATGACCTCAATGATCCTAAGAGTAAGAACAAGAAAAGACACAAGTATCCATTGACCAGAAAATGGATTAACAAATTACAGAATATTCTCACAATTTATTACATGTAAATGTAAGTGAATGCCCTGCAGCTACATGAAATAATATGGAAAATTCAAGTTCCACACATAGAGTCTACCATTTTGTAAAGCTCATAAACAAGAAAACCATTCATTATATTGTTTGGGGATTCACTATCCAAGACCCATCAGAAGGTGTCATCGTGGCCCCAAGCTAATACCAGGCTTCTCCATGGAGCAGTTTGAACAGGCTGGAGTTGGGAAATTGAGGAATAGACTTTTTGTTCTGGGACTTAAGAGTTAAATGTCTCAGGAAGTTCACACACACACACACACACACACACACACCCTGCCCAGCCCGGCCCAGATCTGACCCAGACGTGGGGGGTGAGGAATGAACACAGCAAGAACGCTGGAATCTGCCATTACGGTTTGGTTCCTCCTCTGCTGGAAAAGGCTTTTCTTTTGTCCTGTGGAACAGAAACTTGCCTTATATCCTATCCTGTGTATTCCTACTCTATGCCTCCTTAGAATAAATTCTGCTTTCTTGGCTCTTGATAAAGCTTTTAGAGTTTTGAGTCTGTCTTTTTTGGTTTCAAAAAGCCATACTCTTGCAAATCAAAAGGGCTTGTCCTCAGGCTATTTTATTTCCTTAGGGACTTAAAAAAACTATTCTGAAATTCAGAAATGTAGGCAATGACCCATTTGTTCTGTGCTATATCAAGTACTCTCCCCTTCCCTAAAACAAAAAGCCTCAGATTCAAGGTTATTCTTTTTTTTTTTTTTTTTAATATTTTTATTTTATTTCTAGGATAGAGAGAGACAGCGTGAGCAGGGGAGGGTCAGAGAGAGAGGGAGACACAGACTCTGAAACAGGCTCCAGGCTCTGAGCTGGCAGTCAGCACAGAGCCCGACACAGGGCTCGAACCCACGAACCGCGAGATCATGACCTAAGCGAAAGTCGGATGCTCAACCGACTAAGCCACCCAGGCGCCCCTATTCAAGGTTATTCTTAATGACTATGAGGGTTAAAACAACAATAACAACAACAGCAAACCTGAATGACTGAAAGGGAAAAAATATAGCAAGAGATATTTTAAAAATATTTTCCTGCTTTGCTCTTTCGCATGGGATTTCCTGCCCTTTAGGCCACATAGCCCCTTTCAATCACTCCAGTTGCACTGCTCACTACATTCCCAATGCATTTTACATTCCAACGGCAATGGCTGTCTGTACTTGTAATTCCCAAGAACACCAAGCCATTTGATGGCATCATGCCTTGGCACATGTGGTTTCTTTCTGCCTGCAATGCCCTCCATATAAACTGGCTTCCTCACTTTATAAGATCTCAACCCTTAAACCTGAGATTAAGCTATTTTCTGTCAGCTCCAAATCTACCTTTCTCTTCTCTGTTGGGGTTGAAATTACACAAACCCCCTTTTTCTTTTGTCAGCTGAATTCCTTTTAGTTTCAACAATAGGGGGTGCTAACGGGAACCAGAAGGCATGAGGAAGTTGAATAGACCTGTACTTTCCTACTTGCTTGCTTTTCTTATGCGGTCACCCAGCAATGAGCCTTTGTCCTGACAATGGCAGTTAGTTTCAGGCTCCAGTTTCTTCTGACATTACCAGAACCAGCTTCATCCTACCTTCCTTAGTCCCACTTTCCTTAGAAACACCGGTTGCCCTGTGTCCCTTCTTCTGAGGGCCAGGTCCCCTCTCTGTGTCATCCATCGCTAAGCTTCTGAACCTGATAACCCCAGTGTCGTCTTTGTTTGTTCAGACCTAGGAGGTGGTTGTTGCTTCCTGAAGTTACTATGTCTATGAAACCTATGTGTTCCCCTTTTGTATTTTCAGTTCTCTCTAAGACCTGGTTACCTAATTCCCTATATTAAATTTTCTCTCTTGACCTACATGTGTTGTTTGTGTTGTTTTGTTTTCCAGACTGATTGTCCTCAGTTAAGTGATGGGTAGCAGAATATGCCACCCCAAAATATTTGACGTAAAGATTATTTTGAGCTGAAGGCAACCGAGAAAAAACAGGGGAAAAGATCCCCACCCTCCCCCTATTTGCCTAAAAGCAAGATACAGATTTGTTAGAGTGTCCCCGCTGCCCCTCTCTACTAGGAAGGACAGAAGTTAATCACCCAGAAGAATCTACATAACAAACTTTTCTACCTATCCTTTCTCATCTGTTAGTTCCCCATGTATTTACCTTCCCACAGTTTACCAGCCAGAAACTCAGTCCTTTTCCTTTGTCTTGTCACTTTCTTAAAAGGCTATTGTGCTTTGGATAAACAAAATATGGTGTAGTTATTACAGTGGAATATTATTTCACCACAAAAAGCACTGAAGTACTGATACATGCTATAACATGGATGGATTTTGAAAACATCACGCTAAGTTAAAGAAACCAGACAAAAAGACCACATGTTGTACGATCCCATTTCTATGAAATGTCCAGAATAGGCAAATTCCTAGAGTCAGGAAGCAGATTAATGATTGCCAGGGGTGAGGGGACAGTGGGATGGCAGTGAATGCTGGAGTGTATGTTGTTTCTTTTTGAGGTGACAGCAATGGTTGCACAGCTCTGCAGATATACTAAAAACCATTGAATGATACACTTTAAAAGGTTTGACTTTATCATGTGAATTATATCTCAATAAAGGTGATATCATTTTTTTAAAATTATGTGCTTTTGTTAAAAATTCTATGAAGGCCAAGTTCTAACCACCCCCTTTGAGTTATTCATCACTGAGTACTCCTGTGCACATGGGCAATACATGCACTAATAAAATCTTTTCTCTTAATCTAATTTACAGAACATCAGCCAATAAACCTAAATGGGTAGAGGGAAGACAGGTTTTCCTCCCTACATAGGACTCTGGGGACCATTTCATCCACTCCCTCCTCATAAAAGCATTTATTTTTGTGCTTCCATAGCACCTTGTAGATGGCTCCTTTGAAGTGCTGCTAATCACAGTATTACAATGATTTTCCTATATGAGACTGTCCCACCTCTAAGGTTGTTAGCCTCTCAGAGGTAGAGATCATTTTTTATTCATCTTTATAGTACCTGAGTTTATCACAATGAATACACTCAATAAGTGATCCTCAAATTAACAAATAATCAAGTGAATGAATGAATACATGAATACATGACTATAGTAGCATGTATTTTATCCTGTTAAAACTTACAATAACACCTCTTTATCTACAGAATAAATCCAAGGCCTCCTCAATCTGGCCCATGTCTTCCTCTCTGGCTCCCCCCTCCACCTCATCCCCACCCCCATCTTCCCAGCCATACTGAATGGCTTATAGCTCCCAAAACGTGCATCTAGCCCTCCATCTTCGCAGTCCTTTCTTTTTGAAATGCTTATCTGTGTCTGATTCCTCTACTACTAAGCTATTTGAGGTACTCCTTTATTTCCACTGTCCAGGAGAGTTTTAGAATACAGTAGACAGTCAATGCATAATAATTAAATATGTCCATATTTCTGTAGCTTCCCTAATTGTCAACTTGGACTTTTGCACAATACTTTATGTAGGTTATATGCCATGATTTACTTAATCACTACTTTATTATTGGATATTAAGATCGTTTCCAAGGTTCATTATTACAAGTAATGCAGAGAGCACTTTTTTGAGGAAAGAGATTGTTTTCTTGTAAAGATAGCTATTTTTTTCTTAGACAAAGGTAGAATATGAGTTAGTAAAAAAAAAAAAGGAGTTTTCATTTTTCTCAGCTGGCTTCAGTGATCATGGGCCTGAGTTCTAGGAGATGGTTTTGGGGTCATCATGTCTTTAGAAATAATTTGACTCACAATAATTTTAAATATTTCCTAATGACTTGCAAATCAAAATGTCAGTATCCAAGTACTCCATACCCAGTAGACCAGCATACCTGAAACTTCATTGTCTCCAGCTTCTCTTTGGCAATACAGAGGCAGGAAGCAAATAGGTGGCATTTGATGGGCTGGTTGGTGTTTGAGGAACAGAATAATAGATAATTAGCTCATTGATGAAATTAAAATCAACTGAAACCACCACCATTGAATCATACCAAAGTTCTTTTCATTCTCTTTATCTGTTAAATGTCTTAGAAATAAAGAATTCCCTTGATACACAAAACAGAAACACTCATGAAAATCTAAGTACGAGTCCCTTCTACTGAACTTTGTTTTCCTAATTGGTTTTACATTTTGTAATTGTGGCTGTGTCTCCAACTATAACCTGAATTCAAATCAGATCCTTTCCTAAGCTATGTCAGACCACTGTAGTCTCAAGTATGTTGAGAATTTCCAACTTAAAGACGAGAGAGGTAGACAGAAAAGAGATTAAAGGGAAAGTGATGTGAACCTAAAAGTGACTTGCCTTCTGCCTTTAGTATGGTCAGTTTCCATGCCAAAAGCTGGACTTGTATCCTCATTTATAAATTGGGTAGAAGATACTCAAAGCCTTCTCTAACTCTGAATTTCTATGACCTTTTGTGGTTTCATTCTGATATGTGCAGAAACCTCAACTAAACCCAAATTCGTTTTTGGTTTCCCTGAATCTCAAGAACAAACAGCGGAGCCTAACTCCCTTGCAGGTGTAACTCATCTTGCATCCCCCTATCCAGATTTAAAATTAAAAAAATAGCCCAAAGAATGTAACTGCTGTGACTCCTCAGGAAATCTTTCTCTACTTCATTCATTATGATTTGTATGTTCTCTTTCCTCCAAATCTATGTGGAATCTGACTTGAACTCACTTTGCACTCTTTGGTGACGTAGAAATCTGAAATAAATCTCTTACACCCCGCAAAAGACAACTGTACCCAATTTAGCTGATCCACAGACCTAATCAGGAGAAATCTAACGGAAATGAATGGCTCCTCCTTACAACTTATCCAGACTGTTTTTAAGTTTATATTGTTGCTTTTTAACTTACAGTTAAAGAAGATCCACTTCAATTTGCAGAAGTTGCTCTGGGCCATCCCACATTCCTCAGGCTTAGTTTGCAGATAATAAAAGACCACTTGTCTCCTCTGCTCCTTCAGGTTTACCCATAATTTATCAGAAGAAAAGACATCATACAGCTCCGCGTTTCATTTTCTTCAGCCAGGCAGTTCCTCCAATTTCCTCTCCAAAAGAACATGCAGCTGTTTATAAAATGCCTCTATTTAGAAGTCCTCCTTAGGAGGCAAAAGGAAACCTCAGGCTTCTATGGTGTTCCGGCATTTTGCATCTTTGCTTTTAGATAACAAGTGATAACAAGTGAGTAAAAAGAATAAATAATATATTACTGTTTGCGAGGGGGAATAAAAGAGCAAAATCAATGTTTCCACCCCTACCAAGAAGGATGACTTCTCACCACGGGCCTCTGCTTAGGAAAGGTGTTGTTCAAAAAGCAACCAGCCCTCTTTACTGCCAGCTCATTAGCTAGAAGCCAGGACTGCCACAGTCCTGTTTAGCTATCTGGGGAGCACTGTTTTCAAGGTGAGGTGGAAGTCACTAATTAGGGAAGCCTGTATTTGGCCATCTCAGCTTTTAGAAGTGATGCTAGACGTTCAAAGTGATGAGATTCAAACGGGAAAGTTCAGCAAGCACAGCTGTTTACTATTAGGGGGAAGGCAGATTTGCCCCATATTTTTCTCCTTTGGATGAATTTAAGTGGTCAATGTTTTGCAATGTTCAACTGGTGTGACAGTAAGTGGTGACATAATGCAACGTATATTTTAAATACAAGCTAGAATTCTTCATTTAATTAGAATGCTGTAAAATGAGTACGACGTTCGTGTATCATAATTATAGCCTCAGATTAGTAACGGGCAGCATTTCACTCCTTTGTATTCACATTCAATCAATAGTACCTTTAATAGTCCATACACTTTTATTGAACCCCTTTTCTCTGCTAATCTGATTCTGATTTAGAATCTTTTTTTTTTAATTTTTTTTTTTTAAATGTTTTATTTATTTCTAGGAGAGAGAGAGACAGACAGCGTGAACAGGGGAGGGTCAGAGAGAGAGGGAGTCACAGACTGAAATAGGCTCCAGGCTCTGAGCTGGCAGTCAGCACAGAGCCCGACGCGGGGCTCGAACCCACGAACCGCGAGATCATGACCTAAGCGAAAGTCTGACGCTTAACCGACCAAGCCACCCAGGCGCCCCTAGAATCTTAATTCAGGCCCCGTTTACTACATTATTTTTAATGCAGACATTAGAACTAAAATATTACTAATTTAGTCATGTCCTGAGTCAGTGATCTAACATTCTGTAGGCTGGCAGAAAAGAAAATTGCCCTGGCAACTTACACGATTTCAGTAAAAGAAAGAGTCTTAGTTCTAGAGATACAGCCCTGAGCAAGAGACAATCCCGCTCACATGGAGGGGTCTTTCTACAGGGGAAGCAAACAATAAACAGGTAATTTAAAAAGTAGTTAAAACAATTTTTTAAATGTTTTTTAAGTTTATTTCTGAGAGAGAGAGAGAGAGAGAGAGAGAGAGAGAGAGAGCATGAACAGGGGATGGTCAGAGATAGAAGGAGACACAGAATCCGAAGCAGGGTCCGAGCTGGCTGTCAGCAAAGAGCCTGACACGGGGCTCGAACCCAGGAACCGTGAGATCATGACCTGAGCCAAAGTCGGACGCTTAACCGACTGAGCCACCCAGGTGTCCCTGAAACAATTTTTTGTTTTAACGTTTATTTATTTTTGAAGGAGAGAGCGACAGAGCATGAGCAGGGGAGGGGCAGAGAGAGATGGAGACACAGAATCTGAAGCAGACTCCAGGCTCTGATCTGTCAGCACAGAGCCCAACGCGGGACTTGAACCCACGAGCTGTGGGATCATGACCTGAGCTGAACTCAGACGCTTAACCAACTGAGCCACCCAGGTGCCCCTGAAAAAGTAATGTTAGATAATTATAAGTGTTATTTAAAAAACTGAAATAGGATGCGTGTTAGGGAATGACCAGTAAAATAAAGGCTAACTACTTTAGAGTAGTCATGGCAGAACCACGGAGGAGGTAACGTGTAAACTGAGACCTGAGTGAGGAAGTCCCATCCCTGGAAAGTCTGGGGGAGAATCTGAGGAGTATCCAGAGAAGCCCAAGGGAAAGGCTTGGCATGTTCAAGGAATAGGAAGAAGGGTAATGTGACTGCAGGGCTGTGGCTTAACAGAGATAGAGGAAATGAAGTCGTATAGGTAGGTAGGGGCTGCATAATGCAAGTCCTTTAGACCATGGTGAAGTAAAACTGGAAACCATTTAAAGATTTCAGACAATATATTAATATTATTTGTGTTTTAAAGTTATTGCTCTGGCTGCTTTACAGGAAAAAGATGAAAGCAAGGAGGCCAGCTTAGAGTAGTTGAGGCAAGAGACTGGTGGCTTCATACCAGCAGTGACATGAAATAAAGTGGATGGATTTGAGATGCTCTGGAGGCAGAGCCTCCAACATGCTGAAGACTTAGATATGGGGCAAGGGAAGGGTGGGAAACCAGTTAAGTGCTAAGGTTTGAATAACAGAGTGAATGGTAGCATCGTGAGATGGGGAACTGGATTCAGGTGGAGGGTAGGAATAGGTTCGAGGTGAAGGTAGGGAGCGAGAACTCTTTGTAGCCCTTTTATATGGAAGATTTCTGTTGGACATTGGACTGGAGGCATGAGAGCCAGGGAGATAAAAGTGTTTTATTTCATGTGAAATAATATACATGATCAGCATGTGAAAAATATGTAACGCCATGGGAGGAGAGAAAAGTAGGAAGCCCAGGACCAGGCCAGGATGCACTCTAACATTCGAGGGTCAGGGCAGCGTGTCATGAAAACAGAGATAGTACCTAACATGATGTAAAGGGAGTCAAAACACTGGACGTGAAGTACATTAGAGAAAGAATCTAAGGTGGCATAAACATGCTGAAAACTGCAGCACTCTGATATGTCAGCTTTCCTCTGTGGTGAAAATAAAGATGAAAAGCATTTCATCTGAGTTAGCAAATATTATGGAAAAGTAAATGAAGATCTTTATTCCATGAGGGTATTTATAACAAGTGACTGTCTCTGCATCACTGACACCTTTGTAAGCAGTTCTTCGGGAACTGTGACTTGTCTCACCGGTGGGGGGGGGGGGGTTGCTCTGTATCCTGGGACAAATTTGGGGGAATATACAGCACACCTGTGTTTATTCATGATGTAGAGAGTCCTGTTTGGTAATACCGAGTCATTTCCCCTTAGCTTCTAGAATTTAAAGATGGGGTGGGGATCTTACATCTGTGTGTAAAATCTCTGGGTTAGTTCTATGGAGGTGATGGCCCAATCTAGTCAGTTCTTAGTAACCAAGCCCTTAGGAGTCTTCTAGGGACTGCTCTCATGTTAACATGATAGGCGAGCCATGCCAACACCAACCAGGACAGAGTCCAGTGGCTCCGGAGATGACCATGGGCTTTGGATCCAGGCCCATCTACATTCAAATCCCAGCTCTGCCATGTTCTGCCTGTGTGCCCTGAGACGGGTTACCCAAGTCTCCACATCCCAGTTTCTTCATCTATAAGATGATGACAACACTTCACAAGCTTGTTGTGACATTAAATGAGGTACCATGTGCTGAGTGACTAATCCAGTGCCTCAGTGTGTAGTTAGGAGGTGTTCAATAAACCTATGTCTCCCCTCTTTTTATCCTGGAGCCTGTGGTAACAGACTCTAACCCACGGACACCCCCAGGTCCTCCTGACTCTGGCCTCACTTGCTATATTACTTTTTGAATGTAAAAATTAAACCTAAAATGTTAAACATTTAGATCATTTCCTGAGTCAGTGATCCTTTTTGTGAGCTGGCAGAGAGAAAATTACCTTGGCAACTTCTACTGCTATTTCAGTATGAGAAAGATTCTCAGTCAATGAGCAGCACTCTTTCTCAGTCTGGCTAATTTCCTTAACATTGCATTGGTGCTAATAACTTCCTATTTAAATTCTAGAATTTGAGACTAGTATCTCAACTCAGTAAGAACAGAAAAACTTCTGATCAACTGCTTACCAGATTTCCCTATTGTATATGGTATAATAATTTGTCACAGAATTGTTGTCTTGTTTGTTTGTTTAATTTATTAACTCAACCAATACATACCGAGACCCTGCTAAGTGCTTGACATAGACTAGATGCTGGAGTGACCATGACAAGTACGATGGACATAGTTCCTGCACTCACTCTTACACAGGCCAAGGTTAACCAGCCCGTTCCACTGGCAGAGAAGTGGCTTTCCTTCCCTACTACATTCCCAAGAGGTTTTTTACTTAGACAAAAATGCAACTTGTTTAAGATTCCTAGAATTGTTTAGAAATATGAACTAAAGGTTATTGCCATCTTTTCCCAGACGGCTTTCTCTTTAATTGAGGAACAGGAGCTGCTTTCTTTGTGTTTGTGTTTTTGATTATAAAAGTAACACATGTTTGCTTTAAAACATGTTAATCTGGTCTAAAATGGAATGCTTCTCCTCCTTGCTGGAGGAGAAGCTATTAAACTCTGGAATTTGATGTCTCTACTTCCAGACTCTTTTCTAAGCAGATACAAATACATGTCTATGCACACCCACCCCCGTGCCCCATGCACACACAATGTTTTGCTTGTTTTGTTTTTACAAAGATAATATCATATTCACATACTGTTCTGCTACTTGATGTTTTTTCATGGAGCAATGTCATGGATGTGCTATCATTTTACTATAGTAATCTACCTATGTTTTTAGTGGGTTATACAATGGCCATGGAATACATGAAATACAGTTGCTGAGTATTTTTTTAACCATTCTTCTACTGATAAGACTGTAGTGTATCCAATTTATTTCTATTAAAGGCAATTATTTAGCAAACGTTCTTGTCCATGTATAGTTTCACATTTGTGTGTGCTTATCTGTAGAATAGAATCCTGGAAGTAGAATTGCTAGGTCAAAGGGGTTGTGCATCTTAAACTTTGATAATGTGAAATTGCCTTTAAGAAAAATGACACCCGAGGCACCTGAGTGGCTCAGTCAGTTGATTGACCAACTTCAGCTCAGAACATCATTTCACGTTTGTGGTTTTGAACCCAGCATCAGGCTCTGTGCTGACAGCTCAGAGCCTGGAGCCTGCTTTGGATTCTGTGTCTCCCTCTCTCTCTCTCTGTCCCTCCCCTGCTCATGTTCTGGCTCTCAAAAAATAAAATAAAACATTAAAAAAATTTTTTTAAGAAAACAAAGATGACACCCTATTTAGATTCCCATCCTGTCAAAGATGACACCATATGAGAATGCTCACTTCCTTCCTCTCTCTCTACTACTGAATATAATCATTCTTAAGTTTGCCAATCTGGTAGGCCAAAAATGAGATTTCATTTCAGTTTGCAGACTCTTGGTTTTCACTCTGACATGTAAAAAACCTAGAAGCCACCCATCCCATCCTCACAACAAGGTAAAGCTGGACAAACTGAAAATCAGTGACTTTTCTTAGATCCATCAGAGAATTGAAGTTTCAACTCAAACCACACTCTGAAATCAGGAGAGACAAGTGTATCCAGAGAGATTCAACAGAAGCCACTGGAGTGATAAGGGTGAGACCACTTGACTTCACTATTAATTGTGATGAATTACCGGAGGCTGAATGTGGACTAGTGTGACAGTGAGAAATGCCTGGGGCCTTAATCATATGGGAGCCTCGCAACTTTGAGGTCTTTCTTCCCCAGGATCCTCATGGTGAGCATCTGAGAGACGTTCCCCATTGGCCTCGGCAGGGGGATGGGAAAAGTAGCGATGGTACAACCTTCCTGGGTCCTTCTCTATAACAGAGATCTACCTTCCTGAGACACTAAAGAGAGCTTGTCCCACCTGCAGTCCGGGATTTCCACCCTTCTCCGGCACCTAGCCTTTCAGTCTCACCTACAACAAACCCAAAAAACATAGTTAACCAGACAGTAGGAATGGAATATACGGGAGGAGGATCCTATGAGAGAGACAGAAACACCTATGAAGGCCAAACTTCCAAGACACAGGCCCACCAAAAGACTGAGATTTAATCAGAAGATTATAGAACACTTCCCCTCCCCCATACCTCACCACCTTACCAGTAAGCCTCCAGTGGATTACAACTGAGAGAATTGCAAGACCCAGATTCTCGAGTACAAAGGGAACCCCCAGAACCAAAAGAAGACATACAAATAAGGATACTAGAGGACTTTGGAACTTATAACTACGACAAACATTAAACATAGCCTACTCTAAACCAGATTAACATAAATCTTCATTTTAAGGCCTATTCACCTCAGTACCTATTACAAATACAACATATCTGGCTTATAAGACATATTAAAAGACAAGAATAAACACAATCTAAAGAGACAAAATAAGCATCGTAATCAATTTAGATATGACACAGATGATAGAATTATCAGGTAAGGAATTTAAAATAACCATGATCAATATGTTAAAAGTTCTAATATAAAAATAGAAGGTGCCTGAGTGGCTTAGTTCGTTAAGCCTCAGACTCATGGTTTCTGCTCAGATCATGATCTCACTGCTAGTGAGTTTGAGCCCCGCGTTGGGCTCTATGCTGACAGTGTATGGCCTGCTTGGGATTCTCTCTCTTTCTGTCCCTCCCCTGCTCAAACGCACCCCCCCTCTCTCTCAGATGAATGCATAAACTTGAAAAGAAAAGAAAAATAGACAGCATGTAAGATCAAATGGGTAATGTCAACAAAGAGGTGAAAACTATAAGAATCAAAAGGAAATACTAAAAATGAAAAACTGCCATTTTGTGAAATGAAAAAGTGAAAAAATTAAGAATATCTTTGGTGAGCTTGTGTACTGGACACAGTGAGGAAACAATTGGTGAATTTTAAGGTAACTCAGTAGGAACTTCCCAAACTGAAACTCAAAGAGAAAACAGAATTTTCAAAAACTGAACATAACTGTGGGACAATATCAAAAGAGCTAACATGTAAAAAAATAAAATAAAAAGATCTACCATGTGTGTGATTAGAATACTGCAAGGAAAGGAGAATAGGGCAGAAGGAATATTTGAAAAATAATGCCTAAGAATTTTTCAAAATGAATTACAGACAGCAACCCCCTCCCACACTCCCCAACCATCAACAGATCCAGGAGCTTCAGAGAACAGTAAGCAAGATTAGTACAACAACAACAACAACAACAACAATAAACTACAAAAAAAACAAAAAGAAAAAAAACCCCAACAAAGACCCCCAAACCTAGGCATTTGACTTTGCATCTCTTTCATTACTAGTGAAGCTTGGAATCTTGGAAATTTGTATTTTTTTCTCTAAATTATCTGCTCATATTCTTTGACTGTTTTTATCAATTTACAAGATTATTTCATATATGTAGTAATCCTTTGTCTGTTATATACATGGCAGGTGTTTTCTCCCATAACTATGTCTATGGAAACTTTAACCACACTGATACATTAAAAATGTTTGTAATCATTTGTCAATCTTTGTCCTTCTTGACTTTTAGGTTTTTTTTTTAAGTTTATTTTTATTAATTTTGAGAGAAGACAGAGAGCAAGCAGGGGAGGGGCAGAGAGGGAGGGAGACAGAATCCCAAGCAGGCTCCACACTGTCCAGCTATCAGTGCAGAGCCTGATGTAGGGCTCAATCTCACAAACCATGAGATAAATGATTTAAGCCAAAATCAAGAGTCAGACATTAACTGACTGAGTCATCCAGGTGCCCCAACTCTATACATTCTTAAAGAGTAATGATAATTACAGATATCTTTGTGGGGGGGTTTAAATTTGAATTTAATGGGATTGCTTCTAGTTTTTTACCATTACAGATAATATTTACTGTAGTATCTGATATCAAGTAAGAAAGTTTTCCTTCTAGTCTTAACTTGCTAACACTTTTCAAAAGATACAGGCATTCATTTTTAATATGCTTTTATAGTGTCTATTAAGATGATCATATGGACTTTCTCTCTTATTTTATAAATGCTTAACAGATTTCCTAACATTTATTAAGCCATTCTAGCATTCTTAGGTAAATACAAATTAGTTATAATATTTTATTCTTCCAATAGATTTTGACTTTCTAAATCTCTCCTGTATCTATAATTAATTCTCCCTTTTTCATTCTTAATATTGGTTATTTATGCTATGTTTTTAATTCAAATTACTCGGAAGTTTACCTTACATTTTACCTTCCAAGGAATCAGCTTTGTATTCTATGGAATCCTCAGGTTAACTTCATTTTTGCTAGTTTTTCCTTTTCATTAATTTTTGTTTTGTATCATTTCTCATTTTCTTTTGCTTTTTCAAAATGTTTATTTTATTATTTTTCTTTTTCTTAGATTCTTTAAATAAATATTTTCAATTTTTCTTTTTAAAAACTTGGGTCTGGGGCACCTGGGTAGCTCAGTGGGTTAAGCGTCCAACTCTTGATTTCAGCTCAGGTCATGATCCCGTGGTTTGTGAGTTCAGGCCCTGCATCAGACTCCATGCTGATGGCACAGAGTCTACTTGATATTCTCTCTCTCCCTGTCTCTGCCCCTCCCCTGCTCAAGCTCTCTCACTCTCAAAATAAATAAATAAAACTTAAAAAAATTTTAATACTAAAATTAAAAAACCTGGGTGTGCCCCCAAATGTTTTTAATTTTTTAAAAATAATTATTTTTCATAATAGCTTTTTTTGTTATTGCTTAATGAACTTCAGTATTTTTGGATCTCTTAGAGAATCTTAACTAAACTTATGTTAAAATTATTATTATCTGTGTCTCAAAAAATTCTATTTCGTTGATAGTTCCCCAACTGACTGTAGAATTCCTATTCCTCTACCTGTTGAAAAGCAGATTCTGATTATAGGGATAATGGCTGGGAAGGAGGTAGGTGTGGGATCAGGTGAACTTTCATTTAAGGTCTACAAGTAAATTACCATCTGGATGCAGGACTTCGTTTCTCTGATCTTGATTAACTCTAGATTATCTAAAGCCTTCTCTGGTCTGAGGGTCCACTCTGAGAGTTTTCTATGTGAAAGCTCCCACTTCCATCTAGAAAGCTATACTGCTGGCTTGATCCTAGTGACCAACACCAGGTAACTCTATTGAGATTGAGATTCAGATGCAGCTCATTTGTAATATTTAAATAATTACCTGTCCCTGCTCATGGTCCATTCTTTTCCTCCCTCCCTCCCTCCCTCCCTCCCTCCCTCCCTCCCTTCCTTCCTTCCTTCCTTCCTTCCTTCCTTCCTTCCTTCCTTCTTTCCTCATATGCTTTTCCTGGAGTTCTGCTTTTAAAAACTCACCTTGAGGGGCGCCTGGGTGGCTTAGTCGGTTAAGCGTCCGACTTTCGCTTGGGTCATGATCTCGCGGTTCGTGGGTTCGAGCCCCGCATCGGGCTGCGTGCTGACTGCCAGCTCAGAGCCTGGAGCCTATTTCAGAGTCTGTATCTCCCTCTCTCTCTGACCCTCCCCTGCTCACGCTGTCTCTCTCTCTCTCCTAGAAATAAATAAAAATATTTTTTAAAAAACTCACCTTGAAAAATGTCTTCTTTGGGTGCCTGGGTGGTTCGGTGGTCATTAAACATCTGACTTCAGCTCAGGTCCCACATCCACATTGAGTGAGCTCGTGCTCACTTCAGGTGAGCCCTGCTCCTCTCTCTCTCCTCCCCTTCCTCTCCTTCTGCCTCTCTTGAGAATATCTCTCTCTGCCCATCGTCCACTTGTGCCCCCTCTCTCTCTCTTAAAAAGAAACCAAAAATTTTAAAATGTCTTCTTTTCATCTCCTGAGCTTTCAGGCGTTTTTCTGTTTTGGAAGGTTTTCTGCCAGTTTTATCTCCTATGCTTTTCTCTTTTTTAAAAAAATTTTTATATTTATTTTTCAGAGAGAGACAGAGCATGAGTGGAGGAGGGGCAGAGAGAGGGAGACCCAGAATCTGAAGCAGGCTCCAGGTTTTCTGAGCTGTCAGCACAGAGCCCGAGGTGGGGCTGGAACTCACTAACAGGTGAGGTCATGACTTGAGCCGAAGTCGGAAGCTTAACCGACTGAGCAACCCAGGAGTATATATTTCTCAAAAACTTTTCAAGAATTTCTCCCTGTTTTGAGCCTGCTAGTGGTACCCTTGTTTTCTTAGCTCTGTTGTCAATTATTCTTACTTTTTATATTTTTTGTGTCATTTCAATGAGATTTGGGGTGGAATACTTAGCCATGTTTAAAGGCTTCCATCTTTTTCTATGCTCTCAAACAGATCACATAATGTAAGAATCATCTATATCTTAAGGCTTGCTAGAACTTGCCAATAAGCTACCTAAGCCTGGGCCACCTCTTCATTTATAATTTTGACTATTTGCTTCCTGAACTCATAAAAGTCCTTTTGTCTGCTGGCCTTTGGTTTCACTTTTGGATATTGCCTCTCATAAGAACCTACCTTGGTTTCACACATGCTACCCTTGTTCCCCATTTTAGCAAATCCAGTTATGGTTTCCTGTATTTCTGGAAAGAAGAAATCAGTTAACTCTTTTTCCCACTTAAGTGTCCCCTCTTCGTTCTACAGTGCATTTTTAACCAATTAAAACAAAATAGGAAGGGGGAGACTGAGTCAGTCAGTTAAGCATCCGACTCTTGATTTGGGCTCAGGTCATGATCTCAAGATTATGAGATCGTGCCCCATGTCACGTTCCCATGGAGCCCTCTTAGTATTCTGTCTCTCCCTTTCCCTCTATCTCACCCTCTCAGCAGCACCCCCCCCATACCGTCTCAAATGCACACTCTCTCCCTCTCTAAAAAATAAATAAATGAAAAGATTTAAAACAAAATAGGAAGGTCTTAGGTCTTCAGTGACCATATTTCTAAACCAAAAATTCATACTTGAAAACTGACAGCCAAGTATAATTCTAAGGAAAAATACATCAAATACTTGAAATTAATACTGTAAGTTAGATTACCAGACATATAAGCTGCACATTTAGTCAATGATGGCTTTTAAAAGGAGGTTGACTACCTCCAATAGGTGGACTACCACCTATAACTTTTATGTGCTGTTATGTATGTTTAAATATCAGATATTGAGTCTCTTATTCCCTGGGTTGGCACAGCCTGGAGGGTTCTCTGTAAGCAAAGAGTTAGTGGATTAATTCAACTCAAAAATGAGTGATCTTTTAAGGGCAAGAGGGTTTGACAGTAAGAGATACAAGAACAAAGCAGTAATATAGGAATAAAATCACCTCCAGAAATCAGGCATACTGTACAGATTTTTTTCTCCAAAAGATTTATTTCATGCTGCAAATTCCTACATGTCCTCATTAAATGAATGTATATTTATCACAGGGAAAACAATATGACTGTTAAGAGAATGATGACAGCTTAGTCTTAAAAGGGATGAGTCATCAAAAAGTGAGCAAAAAATTCAGAAGGGTCTCATTCACCAAGAGCTGAACGTTTCACAAAGTTTAACGTTCACACTTGAGCAGTTTGTACGGTTGCTACAATTGCCACCAGGCCTTCATGCAAATCTTCTGATCTTCTTAGATGAGAATTTCCAGCAATTGCTTATCTACCACGTGCTACTACATGACTCACCTAGCCTGGTTTATATAAAACATCTAGCCAGCACTGAACTTTTTTTTTTTTTAACTTTTTAAATGTGTGGGGTTTTTTTTTTTTTTTTGAGAGAGAGAGAAACAGAGACAGAGCATGAGTGGAGGTGGAGCAGAGAGAGGGAGACACAGAATCCAAAGCAGTCTCCAGGCTCTGAGCTGTCAGCATAGAGCCTGATGTGGAGCTTGAACTCATGAACGGTGAGATCATGGCCTGAGCCAAAGTCAGACACTTAACTGACTGAGCCACCCAACTGCCCCTAGCCAGCTCTGAATTTCCAAAAGGACCATGAACCCTTTAACATCTCTTTCCATGTCCATAGTTTCCAGAATCATTGAAGCTGATGGTGCAATGGAGCAAAGCTTTCTGCTCAAAGAGCAGCATCTTCCAAACCAAAGTGATTAAGCCCCATTCCAAGCACCCCCTATCCTTGTTGCTAAAGTGAGATCCAGTCCTTTCCAAACCATATTTAGGAAGATGCTGCTCAGTGTGATCTTCCCAAATAACACCCAATAGAGTTATATCCCCTATAGTAATTTTAATGACTGAGCATTAAGAGCTAGAGTCTGAACTGTGCCCAGGAGCTCACGAAATCTGCTCTCTGTGCCTGCTTAGGGAGCACGGCAGGGGATTTTCAGTCTTAAGCAGCTAGGCACGCCATGCATCTGGAATGAGAAGCAGGCCCTAAAATGTTCACAGCGTGTTGCAGCTGAATGTTTTTCTCTTCTTCAGAAGATAAACTAGAGTAGTTTTGATTTTGGGGTTTTTTTTCTGAATTTAAAAAATCCATACAGCAGAACATGATGGATGGGGGAGAGAAGTCAAACAAGCAATTCCGCAAACGTTTCTTATGCAAGAGCCACTTTCCCACAGGCCACTAAGCTTTTGCAGAGCTTTTCTCCGCCACATCACAAGGCATGGAGATGAAGCTGTGAAAATCCTTAGAGCAGAGTGATGAGGATGGGGCAAGGAGGAGAAATAAACCTTCTATCAGTTCTTCATTTAGGCCCAGAAACTGTGCCTGCACCAGTCCAGAAAAAACAGAGAATTCTCGCTCTCTCTCTCGCTCTCTTTTAATCTCCAAAGTTCTGTTTTTTCACCAAACCATGAAGAGCCACAACGTATACAAAATGAATCACAGGAAATCCACAGTTCTCAGCATTTATTTTTAAATAACACATGTAGTCATATTATGAGGAGTCATAAATACCATATATAAATCTAAAAATCCAGGCATTTAAAAAAATACATGTAGTCTTCTATGCTTAATTCCAAGGAAATGTTGAGAACGATTTATTTTTGAAAATCAGCATTATTTGGGTGGCAACCTTTGAAGGTTTTCCTTTACTGGTGAAAGACAGTGATTCATCTTACTCTGACTAAGGCAAACCCAAGTCAGGCTTGCTGATTCTCTGAGAGGTAGAGTCAGGGACACTTGTTAGCAAACACATTTCCTTGTCAGAAACTAATTAGTTTTGGTGCATGGTTTTTATCAAGTGCCTTCTGAAGAAACTGCAATGTCTTTCCTGAAATTTCCCTTTGCAAGAATCTATTTTTTTTTAATTTTTTTAATGTTTTAGTTATTTCTGAGAGAGAGACAGCATGAGCAGGGGAGAGTCAGAGAGAGAGGGAGACACAGAACCTGAAACAGGCTCCAGGCTCTGAGCTGGCTGTCAGCACAGAGCCCGACGCGGGGCTCGAACCCACAAACCGTGAGATCATGACCTGAGCCAAAGTCAGACACTCAACCGACTGAGCCACCCAGGTGCCCATGCAAGGATCTATTTTTAAGAATACATCTGATCCTAAAGAATAGTTTCTCATTTATGTGAAGGCTGCTGCCCTTTTGTATCTGCTTTTATATTGATTTCTACAGCCATTCTTGCCCTTCTGTTAGGAGAACAGGAGCTGAGGCTCTAATGCGACCCCTGGTAGCGAGAGCAGGTCCGTGCAGATGTGGTGCAGAGTTCCGCAGCTCCAAAACACATGTGAGCACACAGAACCCTCTTTACTTTTCAGTCTCAGGATCAGTGGATTTATTGGGATGGTGCTGACATAAAAAATGAAATGAAACATCTGAGTCTAACAGCTGCACAAAATTTGGACTCATGTAAACTGGTCTGACATCACACATTCTGCATGTGAGTTCCATGAGTATTCTCCATATGCTGCTAATACCATAACAAGCCTACAAAGTCCCTGTGGTTTATGGCGTGATGAGCTCCAGAGCTGGGGAAATGAGGCCAGGAAGCCCGCGCCATTTGCTGAATGGAGTTGGCTTTGGGTAATGTCTCATTCTCACTGAGCTACTCAAGTTCACTAGAGAAAAGAAGCCATGCTGGGCATGGAACCAGCAATAAGCTTTATGTTGGGGATTTTGGTTCCTTATTCTCCAGAAGGGTAGGAGAGAGGACTCACAATGATTTTGCCTGCTCCATAAAATAATAGGTGCAGGAGTGTAGTTAAGCCAGCTTACTCCATTCTTATAGTCAGGAGAAGGCAGGTAGAAAGAAAAAGTACATAAGGGCTCAACACAAAATCCTGGCAAGATACAGCAATCCTTTGCTGAAAGTCTGGAGTTCTCTCTAAGACACACAGTGGCATTGATCAGCTCAGTGACATGCCACATTGACCCGCAGCAATAAACAAAAGCTTCATGTGTTCTCTTTCTCTGCTAAAGACAGGGGTTACAGGCATTTAGCAAGTAGCTCCATGTTGCTCTGATGGGCTATGCATGCAATCTAGGAAAAATTCTGTTCTTATTTTATTTAAAAAAAGAAAAAGACTCAAAGTCACTTGTTTATCTGTTGGCTGATTAGCCACATAGAAAGAGACTTTTGGAAAATATTTAACAACAGCTTGGCTTTCCCTGTTTGCTCAGCATAATGCTCAACTGCTTCGCTCGCCATCAGTTGCTAGGATCAGAGAATACACACTACAAGTGTTGCATTATAAATATTTTTTTAATGTTTTATTTACTTCTGAGAGAGAAAGAGAGAGAGAGAGAGACAGCATGAGCAAGGGCGGGTCATAGAGAGAGGGAGACACAGAATCTGACACAAGCTCCAGGCTCTGAGCTAGCCGTCAGCACAGAGGCCGGCACGGGGCTCAAACCCATGAACCGTGAGATCATGACCTGAGCCAAAGTTGGGTGTTTAACCGACTTAGCCACCCAGACGCCTCCTTTAAAAAAAAAAAAAAAAATATATATATATATATATACACACACACACACATATACATATATATACATATATATAAAAATATACATATACATATATATACACATATATATACATACATATATATAAATGTTTTCAAGTGTCATATTATAAACAAATTCATCTGATTCTCAGGCCAATGAACTTATTGAATGTAGCACCTATCTGCACTGGAGAATCAGTAAATGGATATACCAGGTTAGGGCCCCTCATATTTTAGAGCACCTATTGGCTATATGTGGTAGTGCTTTCTAGCTCTATTAGACACTATACATACAGAGGCAGAAAGAGATCTATCAAAGGATTTCCTTGGTCTAAGGAATGGAAGGGAGAACAAAAAAGCAGGTGTGGGAATATAGGGATAAGAGAGTAATGGACATTTTAAAAATGCTTTATAGCATATTAAAATACAAAAATACCAGTCCTACTTAGCTACTTTCTCCCTCCAGTGAAACATAACTTCAATTTTATTAAAAGAAATCATTAGCAGAATAGAATTACATTAACAGATAACCACTTGATAAGCAATTATACTAAAATTTATTCACTCTGTAAAATCGGAAACACGTGTGATTTTAATTGATACTTAAGCAAAATATAAGTTAAAAGGTAAGCCTCATGATGGAAACATTGTAAAGCTAGTTTTTTTTTTTAATATTTTTTTTTATTTATTTCTAGGAGAGAGAGAGAGAGAGAGACAGCGTGAGCAGGGGAGGGTAGAGAGAGAGGGAGTCACAGACTGAAACAGGCTCCAGGCTCTGAGCTGGCAGCCAGCACAGAGCCCGACGCAGGGCCCGAACCCACGAACCGTGAGATCATGACCTAAGCGAAAGTCGGACGCTTAACCGACTAAGCCACCCAGGCGCCCCTGTAAAGCTAGTTTTAAAATTCTCCTTTAGGAGCTCCTGGCTGACTCAGTGAGTGGAACATGCAACTCTTGATCTCAGGGTTGTGAGTTCAAGCCCCATGTCGGGTGTAGACATTACTTAAAAATAAAATCCTTCAAAAAAGGTTCTCCTTTATTTTCACCATCTGTATCATTACTCTCCTCCATCCCAATGGGCAACCTTGAGATGATTGTCAAAGAAAAGCAAATAGATTTATGAGGAATTCTAGTCTAATCTCCGAACCCAAGGTGGTGGCTTAGATCTATCCCACTGTTGCTGAGATCAGAGTCTATTTTGAGTTCTATCCAGGTTCTAGAGCCTTCTCTGATTGCCCCACTAGAAATAAACTATACAGTGTTAATGAACTGGGTGGCCACATCTGCCTCTGTCAGGCACGCTAGAGCCCCGCTGTGTGCAGTTAGGTTACCACACACTAATTATCTTTCAGGTTTTCTTCACATTCTTTTCCAAACAAGGCTAGTCCTGCCAACTTGTCAACAGGGCATTACTTTCTAAAAATGAAGTTACTTTCCTTTTGCCTGAGAATGCCCACAATGACTTTCTCAGAGTCCTAGGAAGAGAGGCAAGACTATACCATTCACTGCCTCTTTAATTTAAAGGAGAAAAAGAAAATCTCTGTAAACAAATATGTAGCTTCACTGGAGATTATAGTATTCCAAACTTCTCTGATTTGAACCAGAAAATAAGACACGTCACCATTCTCTGCTGGTAGGGAAGAAAAAACCATGCAGGTGGCTGGTGTGAAATTTAAGCCGACTTGAGAAAGAACTAATCCACGTTTGGAATTCTCCACTGGGGATTTGTTTTGACAGTTCTCTAGTAATTTCCTGTTTGGGTTTGCCCACTTTATGTTAATGCATGAGGCAGCATGCTATTGCTGAAAAAGCATGAGTTTTGAGATCAAGGGTCCTCGCTCTGTCACTTTTAGCTGGGCTAATCACTTCTCAGAGCTCAGATTCTGTATCTGTTAATTGGGGTAATGATACCTGACTCAATGAGTTACTTAAGTAAAATGATAATGAACATAGAAGTATTTTATATTGTTGCCTACTGCTTGCCAGCAGCATGATTTTGTGCAAATTACTTAAGCTCTATGCCTTGGATCTCTATCTATAAAACGGGGATAAGAGTACTACCCGCCCCCCCACCACCTTTGAGTTGTAGTGAGGATTACATAAGTTAATGTATGTAAAGTGCTTAGAATAGCGCCTAGTACACCATATGCTGTTACATATTCACCTCTAAATGTTTTCTGTTATTTCTATATATCATATGGTATGTATATTTTATTTATTTTTTCAGGTGTACTCCATTTTATACTCATGTGAATACAGCAAAACTTACATTTAAAATCCTACTATTACTGGGATACGTGGGTACCTCATTTGGTTGGGTGTCTGACTTCGGCTCAGGTCATGATCTCATGGCTTGTGGCTCGAGCCCCATGTTGGGCTCCATGCTGACAGCTCAGAGCCTGGAGCCTGCTTCAGATTCTGTGTTTCTCTCTCTGCTCCTTCCCTACTTGTACTCTGTCTCTCTCTCTTTCTCTCTCTCTCTCGAAGTAAATAAACATAAGAAAAAATTAAAATTCAACTATTACTGAGTATTTTGTGCGGAGCATTAAGATGCTATTTATAAATATAAATTAAGGAGATAGTTCTCTGTTTTGCAAAAGGGAATAAATAGCAAGACTATGCTTCAATTCAAGAATTCACTTTGACAATATCCACTATTATTTTCAACACAATATAAAATATAGAAGATATGTAATACATCCATCAAAAAGTGATTTAAATATTTTTATTCCAATATTAATGCATAGTCATTGCAGAAACTTTTAGAAAACACTGATAATTGGTAACAATAATATTAACAACAATAACGTAAAACAAATTACTTATATTGCCACCAACAAGAGATAGCTATGTCTCAAATTTTGGTTTTGTGTGTGTGTGTGTGTGTGTGTGTGTGTGTGTGTTTGGGGGTGCACTAAATTGGAATCATACTGCTTTTTAAAACTTAATACATTATAAATATCTTTACATGTTACTAAATATTTTTATGGCCCTTAATTTTTTCAAATTTTTATTCCAAAATAATTTTGGAGTCAAAGAAGAGTTGAAAAACAAGTACAAAGGTACTTGGACAGTATGCAAATATCTTGGCTGTACTTAAACATTTGCCCTCTCTTTTTAGCATACACTGGTGGATCTTGCCTGCAATTATTACTGTGGTATCTGTCATATTAGTGAGTTTTTATTTCCCTCATGCCTTCTATGTTTATTAATTGGTATTCGTCTCTGAAAAAGAGCTGTCCCTTCTCTCCCATGTATCTATTTAATTGTTTATTTTTATTTATGTGGACTCACGGACATTTATTTTATTCTTTTTGTCATAATCTCATATTGTACTATTTTTTTTTATTTTGATGCTCACATTTTTCCAGCTTTGGTTACTGGTAGCTCTTTCAGATTCCTGTGCATTTTTATTTTTATTTTTTTTTTATTTTTATTGATTTCTAGTAGAGAGAGACAGCGTGAGCAGGGAGGGTCAGGGAGAGAGGGAGTCACAGACTGAAACAGGCTCCAGGCCCTGAGCTGGCAGTCAGCACAGAGCCCGACGTGGGGCCCGAACCCACGAACCGCCAAGATCATGACCTAAGCGAAAGTCGGACGCTTAACCGACTAAGCCACCCAGGCGCCCCTTCCTGTGCATTTTTAATATGCCTTTTCTTTTTTAAGTGTTTCCTTACATTCAAACAAACATCACAAAATGCTTATGTTTAGGCTTATGTTTATTTCCACTGCCCTGCCCTGGAATAAAACAGTTCTGCAAGGATCTGTGATTCTTTTTATTGGAGTATGATAATACTCAGAAACCAATACCATTGGGGGTTAGGTGTTCTCCTTGTGATTGTTTCTAATTCCTCTCAGTGGATAGAGCTAGGATGTTGTGTGTGTGTGTGCGTGTGTGTGTGTGTAGATAACTAACTCATGCATACATACTTATCTATAATTCTGTACTAACTTATCTGTATATACTTATTTTTTAATTTAACGTCTAAAACATGTGCCTGTTTGGATATCTCTGAATCCAACTGAGCACCACAGGAGTCCTTCGAGCCTTACTATTTTCTTCTATGTCACTTCTTCCTGCTATAGTGACAAATCTGGCTGTCAGTTTCTACAATATATTTAGTTTTTTGTTTAATCCAAATATACAAAACACGTATCAGAAATTCTAATCGATCCCCCTCGTGAGAAACAACAGACGTGCAGTATCTATCTGCTGGCTACTTGAGCTTTATATCAAATCAAAGTGCTGTTTTCCAAAGTTACTGAGGTCAGCTCCTTTCTTCCCCATCGCTTTGTGTGCTCATGTGATTAATCTGTAATAAGTTAAATATATCTGTCACAATCTGCATTCCATCTTTTCTCCCCTCCTGGTAGGGTTTTTTCCCCCCACATGTACAGTTCTATCAATTCTGACAAATGCATAGAGTGGTACTATAAACCACAGCCCTATACACAACAAGTCATTACCCCAAAGTTCCCTGCTACTCCTTCATAGACAACCCACCCCCCACCCCCTGATCTGTCAACTGACTCCCCTGCTTTCCTCTCTATGATTATGCCCTTTTCATAGTGTCATGTGAATAGAATCAAACAATTATGGGTCATGCTTCTTTCACTTTGCAACAGGCAGGTAAGATTCATGCATTTTGTTTGGTGAACAATCATTCATTCTATTTTATTGCCGGTAGCATTCTATTAAATGGTTGCACTACCGTTTGTGATACATCTAAGTTGTTTCCAATTAAAAAATTTTTTAAAAAATATTTATTCATTTCAGAGAGACATAGAGACATCGGGGGTGTGGTAGAGAAAGAGGGAGACACAGAATCCAAAGCAGGCTCCAGGCTCTGAGCTGTCAGCACAGAGCCCGACCCACCAAACCATGAGATCATGACCTGAGCCGAAGTCAGATGCTTAACTGTCTGAGCCACCCAGGTGCCCCCGGTTGTTTCCAATTTTTACAGTGGCTCTGAATATTTACTAGTAGGTTTCTGTGTGAACATGCTTTCTTTTCTTTCCTTCTTTTTTTTTTTTTCCTACATGCCTCTGAATAGGATTGCTGGATCCTATGGGAGGTATATGTTTAACTTTATAAGAAATGGCCAAACTGTTTCCCAACGTGGCTGGACCATTTTGCTTTTTCACCCTTTGGCATCTACGCCAGAAATATACAAGAGTTCCAGCTATTCCACAGCTTCGCCAGCAGTTGGTATTCCCAGGTTTTTACGTTCAAATTGGCATATTGTGTTATCTTACTATGGTTTTAATTTATATTTCCCTAATGAATAATGATATGGAGCATTTTTTCTTATGCTTATTTTGTGTCTGGATATGTCCTTTGGTAGATATCTGTTCAGATCTTTTCCCTTTTTTTAAACATTGGGTTATTTTCTGACTGTTGACTTTTATGAGTTCTTTGTATATTCTGGACACAAGTTCCTTGTCAGATGTGATTTAAAAATATCTCCTCCCAGTTTGCTTTTCTTCTCATACTTTTAATCAAAAAGGCAGAAGTTTTTACAGAGGAAAAATACCCCACTTTTTAAAATAAGCTCTTTGACCAATGTGGGGCTTCAACTCATAACCCGGAGATCATGAGTTGCATGTTCTACCAACTGAGACAGAGGGGTACCCCTCATTTTAAAAATTTTTAATAGTCAAAAAATAAAATAAAATAAAATAAAATTTTAATACAGTCCAATATATCAATTTTTTTCTTTTGTCTATTGTGGTTTTGTTGTCATATCTAAAAACTTTGCCTAACTCAGGATTTCTCAATGTCAGCACTATTGACATTTTGGACTGAATAATTCTTCATTGGGGATGGGGACTGTCCTGTGCACTGCAGAATGTTTAGCAACATCCCTGGCCTCTACCTCCCACCCCTAAGCCCACCTCCACCCCCATTTATGACAACCAAAAATGTTTCAGACATTGCCAAATATTCCCTGGGGTATAAAAATGACTTTGTTCAGAATCTGGCCTAACTCAAGATCATGCATGTCATTTTTCTCCTATGTTTTCTTTGAGAAGTTTTATTCTTTTCTGTTTAAGAGTTTAGATCTATGATGCACTCTGAGTTAATTTTTACATGACATATGAAATACAGGCTTAGGTTCACTATCTATACATAAGCCTGCCGAAATTTTGATTGTAATTTCATTGAATCTATACAATAAATTGGGGAAACTTAACATCTTAATAATACTGGTCTTCTAATCCATTAACATAGTCTATTTCTCCATTTATTTGGGTCTTCCTAGATTTTTTTCTTTAGTGTTTTGTTCTTTGCAGCTTCCAACATCTTTATCTTTTCTTCTTTGTCTTTTTTTTTTTTTTTTTTGGAGTAATACCTAAGTCAGGCATTTTTTGGTGCTATTGTAAATACTATTGTTATTTGAATTTTGAATTTCAATTGTTCAGTGCTGGTATATAGAAATATCATTGATTTGTATGCACTAACTTTATATCATATCCTGAGACTTTATTAGACTTATTAGTACTCGGAGCTTTTGTATGGATTCTTTGGGAATATTTACATGTCATCTATGAAGAGAGCCTTTTATTTCCATGTCTTATCTTATTGTAATGGCTAGGACTTCCAGTACTGTGTTAACTAAGAATAGTGAAAGAAAATATATATCCTTGACTTCTCCCTTGTCTTAGGGGAAAAGTGCTCAGTCTTTTACTATTATGATATCCGCTGTTGGTTTCATGATAATTATGATACTATTAAGTATGATATCCGCTGTTGGTTTCTTGTAGATGTCTCTTTTTAGGTTAAGGAAGTTTCTGCTACTGCTTTGCTGAGAGTTTTAATCATGAGCGAGGGTAGAATTTTGTTAAATGCTTGTTCTGCATCTATTTTTTTTAGTTTTTAAGTTGGTAACTTACATTGATTGATTTTCAAATGTTGAACCAGTCTTACATTCCTGAGATCAATGCCATTGGTCATGATTATCCTTTTTATATGCTGCTTTAAATTGGCCTACATTTTGGTAAGGAGTTTAAGGGTGTTTTCATCTATGTTAATGGGGAATATTATTCTATAGGTTTCTTTTTCTCTCATGATAGCCATGTTTGGCTTTGG
The DNA here is from genome assembly GCF_003009895.1 of Hyaena hyaena. Classification (NCBI taxonomy): domain Eukaryota; kingdom Metazoa; phylum Chordata; class Mammalia; order Carnivora; family Hyaenidae; genus Hyaena; species Hyaena hyaena. Next base: position 1,454,406 of record NW_024080737.1, on the reverse strand, counting down.
TATTAGGATAATCCACTGTCATATAATGAGTTGAGAAGATTTCCTCCTCTTCTAGTTTCTGAAGACAGTTGTGCTGAATTGGTATTATTTCAAAGTTTGGTGGAATTCAACAGTAAAAACTTTTGGGCCTGGAGATTTCTTTGTGGAAAGTGTTTAAAGTCTAAATGAAATTTCTTTAATAGATATTAGACTATCAGTTTATCTATTTCTTCTTGAGTGAGCTTTAGTAATTTGTTTCTTTCAAGGAATCCATTTTATATGAATTGTCAAATTTCTGGGTATAAAGCTGTTAATGATATACTCTTATAGACTTGTTAATATTTTAGGGGGTCTATAATGATATCCCTTCTTTTGTCCCTGACATTGGTAATTTATATTTTTTCTCTTTTTTCCTTGGTCAGTTTGACTAGAGGTTTATCAATTTTACCAGTCCTCTCAAAGAATCAGCTTTTGGTTTTATTAAAATTTCCTTATTGTTTTCTGTTTTAATTTTATTGTTTTCTGTTTTAATTTTTATTACTTTTTTTCCTTAGCTTATGTGTAACTTGTGTGTACTTTGCTCTTCTTTTTCTAGTTTCTAAAGATGAAGGCTTAAATAATTGATTTTGAAACCTTTTTCTCTTCTAAGCATTTAATGCCAAAATATCTCTTGCACCACTACTTTAGCTGAATTGCACAGATTTTGATATGTTGAATTTTTATTTTCTTTCAGTTAAAAATAGTTTTTAATTTCCCTTGAGATTTCTCTTTGGTTCATAGATTATCAGGAGAGAATTGTTTAATTTCTGATATTTGGGAATTTTCCAAATATCTTTCTGTTAATGATTTCTAGTTAATTCCATTGCAGTTTGAGAACATACTTTGAATGGTTTCTATTCTTCTAACTTTGTTTTATTTCACAAACTGTGGCATATGTTGATGAATGCCTCATGTGCACTTGAAATAAAAGTGTATTCTGCTGCTGTTTGGTGGAGTGTTCTATATATGTCAGCTTGGCCTAGGTAAGGAGACCATTGTCAGGGCTTCTATTTCCACAACTATTATCATTCTGCTTCTTCTATTAATTACCAAGAAATAATTGTGGGTTTTTTATAGGTTTAAAGTTTTAGGGGCACCTGGCTGGCTCAGTCAGTTAAGTGTCCGACTTCAGCTCAGGTCATGATCTCACGGTTCGTGGGTTCAAGCCCCATGTCGGGCTCTGTGCTGACAGCTAGCTCAGAGCCTGCTGCCTGTTTCAGATTCTGTGTCTCCCTCTCTCTCTGACCCTCCCCTGCTCACGCTCTCTCGCTCTCAGAAATGAATAAAAAACATTAAAGTTTTGAACTTTATTTATCTATTTTTGAGGGGGCGTGGAAAAGGGCAGAGGAGGGATAGAGAGAACCCCAAGCAGGCTTCATGCTGTCAGTGCAAAGACTAACGTAGGACTCAAACCCACGAACTGTGAGATCATGACCTGAGCCAAAACCAGGAGTTGGGTGTTGAACTGACTGAGCCACCCAGGCTCCCCTTACTGAGAGATACTTGAGTATTTCTCCTTTTTGTTCTATCCCTTTTTGCCTCATGTCTATCGAAACTCTGCTGTTAGTTGCGTCCAAAATTGGTTGGTTATATTCTCTTAGAAAACTAAACCCTTTATCATTATGTATTATACCGCTTTATCCTTAAAAAGAGATCTCATTTTAATGTGTACTTTGATAACATAGCTATACCAGCTTTTTTTCTTTAGGGTTTGCATGGCATATTCTTTATCCTTTACTTTTAACCAATCTGTCTTTATAATTAAGGTGAGTTCACATGTTCCATCTGTCTTTTGTTTCCTTTTTTCCTTTTCCTGTGTTTTCTTGTGCTCATTGAGAATTTCTTATTATTCCACTTTATCTTCCCTATTGACTTATTACTCATTACTCTTTTAAACATATTTTTGGTAGTTTCTCTGGAGCTTACAATACACATCTTTAATTAATCCGAGTCTGCCTTCAAATATCATACTTTTCCTGTGTTGTATGAGGACCTAGCAACAGTATATTCCCAATTCCTCCCTTCCGTCTTTGTGCTCTTGTTTTCATATCTTTCATTTTTACATACGCCATAAACAGAGTACACTGCCACTATCACTGTCTTCAACAGTGAAAAACATCTTTTAGAGCAATCATAAATAAGAAAAGAAATGAATTTTCTTTTACCTTTATTTTTTTATTATATTTCCAAGGTCTCACATCTCTGGGTAGATCCAAGTTTCAGTCTGGTAGCATATTCTTTCTGCATGAAGAACTTCCTTTAACATTTCTTATAGAGTGGGTCTTCTGGTAAGAAATTCTCTCAGTTTTTTGTTAGTCTGAAAAAGTCTTTTACTTCTCTTTCTTTTTGAAAGATATTTTTCCTAGGTGTAGGATTCTGGGTTTGTTTGTTTGTTTTTTTTTTTCCTTTTTCAGGACTTTGAAGATGTCACTTCACTCTCTTCTGGCTTACATTTTTTTCTGAGAAGTCTGTTCCAACTCTTCTCTTTGTTCCACAATATGCAATTTCTTTATTCTCTGGCTGCCCTTAATGTTTTCTCTGTGTTAATGTTTTACAGCTGATTTTGAATATGATGATATACCAAGGAGTGTGTGTGTGTGTGTGTGTGTGTGTGTGTGTGTGTGGTATCATCCTACTTTGTGTTCTCTGAGCTCCTTGGATCTAACATTAAATTTAGGTAAGTCTTGGTCATTATTCTTCAGATATTGTATTCCTCTCTTTCCTTCTACTTCTAAGATTTTAATTATGCATATGTTAGAATGTTTAATAATACCCTGAAACTTTTATTATGTTCTGTTTTTCCTCCCACTCTTTTTTTCCTTTGTATTTCAGTTTTGGTCATTTATACTGACCTACCTTCAAGTTCACTGATGCTCATCTTTCTGAGTCCATTAATGAAACTCTCGAAAGCATTCTTTATCTCCATTATTACGGCTTTCATTTCCAGCACTTTTTTAAATAGATTTTTGTCTCTCTGTTGAAATTACCCATCTGATCTTCCATGTTGCCCACTTTTTTTTTTTTTTTTTTACTGGGGCCATTAACATATTAATCATACTTATTTAAAACTTCCCATCAGGGGTACCTGGGTGGCTCAGTCTGTTAAGCATCCTATTCTTGGTTTTGGCTCAGGTCATGATCTTACAGTTTGTGGGTTCAAGCCCTGCATTGGGCTCTGTGCTGTTGGCTCAGAGCCTGCTTGGGCTTCCCTCTCTCTTCCCCTCTCTTTTTGCCCCTCTGTCCCTGTCTCTCTTTCCCAGAATAAATAAATAAAGTTTAAAAACCTTTCTGTCAGTGAATTTCAACTTGTCTATCATATCTGTATCTGGTTCTGATGATTACTTCGTCTCTTTGGAAGCCAAGAGCCATATCTTGCTTTTTATATGCCTTGTAATTTTCTGTTGAAAGCCAGCCATCTTGTATAGGCTAATAGCTTTTTAGCCTTAATAATTTTTTAGCCTTTCCTCTGCTACACCTTTAATGTAGTGGCATGAATTAATCTGGGTTTGGATTGCTATGTTTATCCTCAACGCCTGAAATTCCTACAGAGGTATCTGATATCCTACAAGAGGTATCTTGCATTTTGGATGGATGGAAGTGAATTTACCAGACCACTAGCTGTTCGATTCTGAATTTTAGGTCTACTCTTTACATTGTATCTTACAGAGTTTCTTTATGTGCTCTTGTTTGTCTCTCATCCCTCTCTTGGTAGGATTCTGCTATTTGTTATTTGAAGCTTGTTAGCTTGACAGTTGGGGAGAGGTAATGTGGGAGTTTATTCTTTGTGTTTTGAATAAGCCTCAGTTTGAGGCAGGTACTGTATCTCTGGATTAGGGCAGGGGTATGTCTCTCAGTTCTCTTGTCTCTGCCTGAGGTGTATTGTGGGCCCAGTGTATAATCCTGTCCCTCCTTGATTTTTTTTCCCCTTGGTTCCTTTCACCAAGGTACCAGGAGTTTTCACCAATGCCCTAGGGTAGAAGTTCTTGGTGGGTTCTCACTCTACAGATTAAGGCTGATTTTGCCTCTTGGAGATGAGAACAATGGATCCAGCTGGAGTTTCTTGTTCCTCCCACAGAGCTACTCTACCAGTCTCCTAGATCTGCAGCATGATGAGCCCACCTGAGAGATATATCCAGCCTTTTCTCTGAGCAATTGTTGGGGTTGTGGGAAAAACCTGAAAGAAGTGCAGACTCCCCCAACTCTGTGGCCCCCAAGGATGTCCTACTTGCCTCTCATCCCATATTCAGTCTTCAACAGTTTATCAGCTATTTTAATCTAATTCTTCTTATTGGTGTCCTGTGGCATCCACCCTGAGTGAGTACTTAGTATTATCCTTCTCTCTGCAAACATTATCTCTTCTTAGGTTTGGGATCTGTTGCTTGCTCTGCCACTTCAGCTCTCTGACAGTCTATGACAAATTTGAAATTAATCCAGTTACTTGCCTTGTAAGGATGAGAGTGATGCTCCTTCTAGCTCTCTACATCACAGAACCAAGCCCTTCCTTTCATTTTAATGGCCAAAAAGCATTATGTTATATACTTTATTTAACTGATCTCAATCTTTTTCAATTTTCCTTTTAGGCAATTTTCCACTTTTTACTGTTATAAACAAGGTTGAATGATTCTTTTAGGTAAATCTACTTTTTATTATTTACTTTCTAAAAGTTTACAACCTAATTAAAGAGAATAGGCAGGCATATCAGGAACAGTTAAGTGATAATGTGAGATAGGAGATAGTGAGTGCCCCAAATAGTATTGTAAGATGCAATCATAATAAAAAGGCATAGTGGAATAATAATGGTACCTCACGTCTGTGTAGAAATTCATGATATCTTCACACTTATTAAACTTTTTGATCTTATCCATAATTCCCCATTTTCCATATTAGGAAAATGAGAAGTAGAGTACTTCCACTGGTTAACCAAGGGCCACACAGCTATTAAGTGATAGAATTAGGACTTGACTCATTGTCCCAGGGAAAAGATGGCCTGAGCTGAACCTTGAAGGATGGGTAGCTTTATGTCAGGCAAAGACAGGAGAAGATGTTTCCTGATGGGGAGGTGATATAACTTGAGATACACCCATATAGAATCTATGTACATGTATGCCATCTATAGAAGCACATATTGAGACTGAAGAAGTCTTGGACTAATGACTTCTGTCACAGATGTGCTTCTTGTTCTTACTTTAGAATAAATAATATCCATATCAGATTATCTAGGTGATTAGCACAACGGGTCTGATTTGGAAAGGAGGAAGCCTTCAGCTCTGCTGCTCCCTGAAGCTGACTGATTTAGCCCTCGGATTCCGCCCAGCCCAGGAAGGGAGCCAGCCTCTCCTTCACCCAAGCGAGCAGTGTTTAGTGTTTGGGTGGAAAGGAAGATGCATCCCAGCTGTCCTGAAAAACAAAGACCAGCAGAAGATGGGTATTTTTCCTTTTCTTCAGTGAAATAAACCTGACCTTCTGGTAGGAGAGTCTGTCTTGAATCAGAAATGGTTTAACGGAATCACAACAGGAAACAGCTCTGGTTACGGCCCAGCTTGCTCTGGGTCCTAATGGGTGACCAGAGCATCCCATCGCTACCTCCTACAACTCTGGGTCTCGAAGATAGTTGCCCCAAGAAACTTTGGCAAAAAGGGTGCTGGACTTTGCCTTTGGGATTTCTGTTCTCAGAACAGCCTAAAGAAGAATGAATATTTGCCAAAGGAAGCAGCACTAATCCAATAATCAGGCACCCTGTCTCTAAATGTAGTTAATTTTTATTTAATTGGCCAGTAACTACATTCAAAATAAGCACCAGTTGGTAATCAAAAACAGGGGGATAAAGGATGAGCAATTGTGTAAACAGGATAGAATTACGAGGCCAAAACAAAGTTGGGAGAAAGTGAGAGACATGCTGCTTCAGGAGAGGAGGGATTGCCGGCAAGCAGCTGGTCCTTGCAGAGCTCGTAAAGATTTATATCAGCGCTTCTTTGTGTTTGCTAGCCATCAATAAAACGATTTTTAATCACCCACTGGTCTTTAATTATAAAGTATTTATGCCTTTGTTAAATAAAAATTAAAAGCGCATGTAAACAGTGATTTTAAAACTGTCAAACAGAGTTAAGAGTTTGGCACATCCTGGTACATCCTGAGCGACAGAGGTACGGACTGGACAGGCTTCCAGAAAAACGCTTGGGCTTCCAAGGCACTTGGTGACCTCCGGGGCTGCTGGCTGTATGGGCTTGCAGGCACCCAGGGCTGCTACCCTGGGGGAAGAATGTGGAATCCGCAGGGCTGGGGCCAGGCAAGTCTTCTGCCAACCCATCCCCTGTCTTTGTAATCCCTGCCTTTCTGCACCACCCAAGATGTACTAATGCGTCTTGTAAAGACTCATCCCTTGGCCTGTTCTATATTCCGCAATGATTGTGTGTGTGTGTGTGTGTGTGTGTGTGTGTGTGAGAGAGAGAGAGAGAGAGAGAGAGAGAGAGAGAGAGACGAAATGAGGAAGGGAAAGGAGAGAGAAGAAATGAAAATGGCTTGAAACAAGAGGCCCAGGCTGTGAGCAAGCTTCCAAACGGGTGTTTCTTTTAGGCAGACATTTTCTAATTAAACTTGGAAACCCAAGCCCTTGTCCCATCTCTCTCCCAAACGCAGGCTATGTGTCTCCCTCCTTGTTACCAGGAAATTATCTCTTTTTCCTTCATTAGAAACTAGAATTGATCTACTTTAAAGATAAAATCACCTCCCTGCCTAATTTTCAGTATGATTCATTTGGAACCAGTGCATATTCATCAGAGGGACGGAAAAGCCCTGTGAGAACCCGTTAAGAAGAAGGAACATGCATAAGCGTCAAGATAAGTAGCACTTCTCATCAGACCTGCTGCCCTGGGATGTTAAAGTGCTTTTTAAAATGAGGCCTAATAAGGCCACTCTGCATTTACTGCTTTCTGAGAGCCTTGGCTAAATTAATTAGGGCACACAATAACCCTGTAAGGTAAAATAATAATAATAGCGATTCCTAGTATTTTGAAAGCAACTGCTGATCCACGAAGAAGGAGGTAACGTCCCACAGAACCAAGATAAAACTGTACTCACTTCCTGTCATCAAAGGCCAGCTTGTTTGTGTCCAAGCAGGGCCGTTGGGAGAGCCAGGCCCTCAGTGGAAGTGGTCACAGCCACAGGAATGGGGGGCCACAGCACAACTGTGACAACTGTGGCTGTGGGAATGCAGGCACAGTGCAGGGTGTGGTGGGGGGACTGCTGAGGTTTTGTTTACTAATTATATATTGTCACCGTTAAGTGGTCAGGCATCAGCAGGGCCTCCTGCTCAGGGACTCAGACCCAGCCAGGCCTACCCAGAAGGGGCTGGCTTTGCCCAGGGCCACCCACACACTGGCACGGCCGTGCTCCCGGAGGCCAGTCCCCTCTGCATTAGCTGTGGCAGGGATTCCTAGTCACATCTGCACAATCAGAAGGAAAGCCTGTAATTTCCATAGAATCCAGTTCTTTGAGTCAGAGCTGCAGATAACTGTTTGTTTTATATTTCTTTTCAAGGTGATTACACATCATTTGGTTGTGGGGAAAGCCAGGGCTATCAGGAAAGGAAGAGGCTGGGTGAGTTATTTGAAAAAAGTGCAAGGAAGGCCTATGAATCACTGCTGAGAAGAGGCTGCACGCCCCTCATCTTGATGGGGGCGGGGGGGTGGGGTGCCTCTCTGAGAAAAAGCAACCGAGACCCCAGGCTTCCCGCAAGGCAGTTTAATTCTGAAAATAAAGCAGCACTTTCCCTCCTGTGTGTTGGGTGGGGAATTGTAAAATGGGACAGGGTCAAAACAGTCCTGAAAGCCAAACCGAAGTCAGCCCAAAGCTAGGCCGGTGTCCCTAGAAGCCTGCTGGGCGGTGGCATTTGCATACATCAGCCTCCTTTCTCCATTGTCTCCCCCCCCCACCCCCCACCCAAGGGCTGGTTCCATTCCATTGAAGACGGGCTGAATATTTTATGGACTAAAAACGGAGTTTGAGCTGGTTGGTAAACAAGTTTGGAGTGCTGTTCTTTAGCTGTGTTTATGTTTTATACATGGAATCGTTTTAAATACTTTTTTAATTCAAAACACTCGAGAAATTCTGCAGCTTGAGAGAACAACAACTACAAAAGTTTCATGGCAACATTTGGACACTTGAAAGACTTTATTTCAGGGGCTTTAATGGTGATAAATGAGTGAAGGGGCGACTTTTATTAACGATAACATTTTAGCAACTGAATACGGAGATCAAAACCAGGACTAGACATTCCAAATTCATATTGTCAAGCGCTTACAAAAACATTCTTCTGTCCACTTTGAAATGTGGAGACTTCATCGTTTCATCTTATCAAGGAAAAATATGCTCAAATTCCTGAATAGGTACTCGGTTCGTAAACCGAGGGGGGGAGTGGGGTGTGTTCTCACTCCGCAAATGCTCTGCAGACCTATCTGGTCAAAGATCCCTGTGGTCTAGGCCAGTGAGTGGAAGGGGTGCCCTCAGCCTGGCTGCAGCTTCTCAGGGATCAGCTTTCACAGATCCAAGCAGGAAAACAAAGGGCAGGCTTCATCTGCCCGCACCCCACAGGCCCCTGTGCAGGGGGGGCTCCATTCCAATGCCCATCACATGGCCTCCGTGGCATAAAAGCCTTTTAATAATTCGGATTTTGAATATCAAATTGAAATGAAAAGTGCACTTAGGAAGGATGGGCTCTCTCCGCGCTGAAGCGCGTGCTCTATGCAAACAGGTTGGGCAGGCACTGGCTCTTGCATGGCTGTGCTTCTCAGCTTGGCTGCACATTGCATCACCTGCTCCAAAATGTACTGATGCCTGCCTTCACCCCCCTCCCCCACCCAGGAGAATATGATTAATTGACCTGGGCGTCAGGATTTTTTAAAGTGCTGCTAGTGATTCTAATGTGCAAACTTGAGAACAGCCGCAGAATGATGTAATACAGCCTTCAAGGCCTCTCATAATCGAGCCCCAGCCAAGTCTTTCCACCTTTCCTTCATTCACCCCCATCTCAGCCTGTACACAAGGCACAGAGACCTTTTCACTGTGCCCTGAATGTACGTGGCTCCTTCATACTTCCATGCGTTCGTGCACACATATTGTGCCACTCTGAGCACCAAAGAGAACCCAGCTCAAATTTCCTCCTCTGTGCAACTTTCCCTGTCACCCTACCTTCATCACCTTGCCCTTCAATCACAGTGATACGAGGAACAAAGACAAGAAGGAAATTAAATTTCCATATAACCTGCCGCCCATTGACACATACGTGAGGCAAATACAGAGGGCACCATTTCTTCTGGAACCCCCTACCGTCCTAATGTTAATGCTTGACTAGAGGGAAAACAACCTTAGCTTAACAATAGCTAGGCCTCTGGTATTTTAGGAGTCCTCTTTAGCATATGAAAGTCCCTCTGGAGGCCTCTCTTTTGCCTTTACCTCCCCCAACTCCCTAGGATATCACCAGTCACTCCTCACAACCCAGTGCAGCTCTTCCTGCCCACAGGTCCCGTCCCTGTGTTTTAGTAAAACCACCTTCTTGCGCCAAAGAGGTCTAAAGAATTTTTTCTTGTCCGTAAGCTCCAGATCGCCACCACCACTCCAAAATCCCATCAACAGGACACTTCCTGCCCAGCTTTATTAGAGCACTTCTCATATTACATTAAAGACATCTGCTTATAGGTGCTCTCCCTCCCCAACAAAATACATACTATAGTTTCAGCAATAAGCACAGGGTTCCGTGGCGTATAGCTTTCTGTAAATGCTTATTAAATGAGTAAATGAATGAGTGAGTGAATGAATGCATGCTGATCTTGCACATAGGTGATATACCACCACATTGAACCCAATTCTCAAACCAGGATCACCTGAGAGACTCTGAGTCAGTAATTTGAGGGTGGCAGATCTACATTGTTGTTTATCAAAGAGGGTTCATCAACCAGTAGCAGCTACATTATCTGAGAACTTGTTACAAACGTAGAATTTGCATTTTAACAAGATCCCAGGGCAATTCGTATGCATAGTACAGTTTGAACTGTATTTTTAAACAAGCTCCCAGGTGATACCCATGTAACCAGTCTGCTGAGGAGCATCTGAGACCTGAAGCTCTAGACTTCCATTTACCGAATGTGCTAGACCCTGTGTGATTGCCTGATGGTTCCTCCTGTCATCTCTTTTCCCCACCTAACAAAGTCCTGATTTTGTTCAGGTATTAGCCCTTCACTGAAAAAGCCTGTCCTTCAAGGAAGTTTGATCCCACTCCCCACCCCACCCCAGAACTGGGCCTGACTGGCCAGAGGGGCATCCCATCTCCACTCCCCCTTCCCCACCGCCCAATCCCACCAGGACTTGGTTCAGGAATAGACATGTGACCAAACTGGGGTCAATGAAATATGAAGGTAGGTCTGTTGGGGAACAATCTAGATAGAGGTTTCTCTTTGGTGAGAGAAAGCCACAAGGGACAAAACAAACAAACAAACAAACAAAAATCTCTCCTGTTCATGACATTGTTCTGTTTCCATACCCTGCCTTGGACCCATGGCTGCCATCTCCTACCTGCCCAAAGAAGAAAGCTAACACTGAGGGATCAGAACAGAGAGGGGAAGGACCTGGGTCTTATGACATTCTTGAGCTCTTCTGTCTCAGGATTTCCTGTTATGTGTGAGAAATAATCCCACTGCCCCAATCAAAGGAGCAACATGGAAACTTGGAGCACAGCAAAGTGAGGCTTTAATCAACGTTCTTGCAGGAGCGGGTGTCTGATGGACAGGCACACTCCTGGCAGTTACAGCAGGAAATTTATCTCCTAGCATGATATCCTTCCCCTGACTCCTCGTTGACTGAATACTAAGAGGTTACAGCCTTACCTGTGCCAGTCACCTATGCCCATGAAAGGCCAAAAAGTAGTCTAATTGGAACAAATGTACATTCCTTGAGGTGATGCAGAGACTTCAGTTCTTTGCCACATGCTCATTGCAAAGCCCGTGAAAAATAAGCCCGAGAAATGGAGAGGGTAAGAAGAACCAGAAAGTGAAGTGTCTAAGGGTTTAGGACTCCATTATGAAGGGGGGTGGGGTGGGGGGGGCTCATACATATTTCCAATAGGTTGTAAACCTATTGTTAACTAGACAGCACAGCACAGCTTTTATTTGATATTTCTGAAAATGAATCATCTCACTTCTCACATTACGGAAGGTAAGTTTGCTTGTTTCCTGTTTAAGCCATTTCTGTTCTTCTGAATATTGGAATACAGCAGATTTTTAAATGTATATTTTCCATTTCATCACCTAGAACATTAAAAGCACTCATTGATATACTGAATGTCTTATTATATTCATTCAATCAATATTTGAGTGCCTACTGTGAGGTACTATGCCAAGTACGTTACAAGTATTATCCTAACCCTCAAGCAATCTGTAAGTCCAGTATTGTTATTCCCACTTTACAGATGAGGAAACTGAAACTTGGAGCAATCCAATGATATGTCAAATAACTAATAAGTGGTAAAATCAGAATTTTAACCTGGGTCTGACTCCAAAGCACATGTTCTATCCACTCTATCATGCTAGTTTGAATGGCTTTTTTACATAAAATTTCAGTACATCAACAGTTCTCAAATTGTTGGACTCAGGAGCCCCTTACATTCTTAAAAATGATTGAGATCATAAAATGTTTTTTATTTATTTAGGTTATATCTATTGATATTTAGCACATTAAAAATTAACACTGAAATTTAAGGTGTCTAATTGATTTCAAAATAGCATTGATTAGCCCATTTCATGCTAACATAAATAATATATTTCCATGAAAAATAACTTTATTTTGCAAACAAAATAGTGAGAAGTGTGACATTGCTTTCCATTTTTGCAAAGTCCTTTAACATCTGGACTAATAGAAGACAACTGGATTCTATCTACTTCCACATTCAATCTGTTGTGATGTGTTGTTTTGGTTGAAGTACACAAAGAAGATCTGACTTGACACAGATAGATCATTGGAAACAAGAGGGGTATTTTACGAGCCTTTTTCGGAAAATTGTGCATATTCTTCGACACCATACCGAAACTGCACAAATGGTAGTTTATTAAAAGTTGGTTCATAGTGAAACCTGAAACCAAATTAATAAAATTTTCATCTCAGTTGCGTTAAAATCCATTGATCTGTCTTATACTTTGAAGTCATCTTTACCCATGAAGAATTTTGTAACATCAGGCATTGTTCATTTGGAGCGTGTTGATTCACTGAGTTATGCAGACCTTCCTAACATTGAGATGTTAATCATACAGTATTAAAAATTGCCTTTGTGGATATAACCATCGATATCATCATTAACGTCTTTAAGTATTGATAAAGCTGTGAAGCTTATGGTAGCTGAAAAGTTCTCATTTTTACTTGAAGTCATCTTTCTACCATTGGCAACAAATACTGGAAATCAGTTATTTTCTTCGAAGTGGCAGGCTCACTTGCCAACTTTCGGGAAAATGTCTACCAAATATCAAAGTCTGAATAACTGCCATTTGTCTCTCAGCCATTCTTTGAGGTAGAAGTGGTATTCCATGAAAAGCAGCTAGTTGAGTCTGTAGCTCAAACAGTTGTATGAATGCTTTTCCTTAAGACAAACATGATACTTTGGAATACAGCGGAACTTTTAAACGTATATCTCCCATTGTGTCACATAAAATGTTAAAAAGACAGGTACCTAAAGGGTGAGATTTAATAAAATGAGTATTTTTTATGGTTTGTTAAGGGTATTCTTTAATTTTGTTTTTAACATTTTTTATTTTTAAGAGACTGGGCATGAGCAGTAGAGGGCCAGGGAGAGAGGGAGACACAGAATAAGAAGTAGGCTCCAGCCTCTGAGCTGTCAGCACAAAGCCCAACTTGGGGCTCAAACTCAGTAACGATTGTGAGATCATGACCTGAGCAGAAGTCAGACGTTTAACCAAGTGAGTCACCCAGGCACCCCTGTCAAGGACATTCGTTGTTTTTTTTTTTTTTTAAGTTTTATTTATTTCTGGGAGAGAGAGAGAGAGAGAGACAGTGTGAGCAGAGGAGGGTCAGAGAGAGAGGGAGTCACAGACCGAAACAGGCTCCAGGCTCTGAGCTGGCAGTCAGCACAGAGCCCGACGCGGGGCTCNGAGGGTCAGAGAGAGAGGGAGTCACAGACCGAAACAGGCTCCAGGCTCTGAGCTGGCAGTCAGCACAGAGCCCGACGCGGGGCTCGAACCCACGAACCGCGAGATCATGACCTAAGCGAAAGTCGGACTCTTAACCGACTAAGCCACCCAGGCTCCCCATGTCAAGGACATTCTTAAATGAAACTAGCAGGGCTGTTTCAGGATTGCAAGTGTGTGGCAGTGAAGAATGCAGCACCTACTGGAATAGTTGGGTGCCATTGCCTTGATTCGTGCTAAGGCACTGGTGGTTTTCTCTGTCTTTGCTCTTACACGATCAATGAAAATGTCAGTACAGTGAAAAATGGTAAACAACATCTTAGTATTATTATGAAAATAGCTTTGACTAGTGGGCCACCGGAAACAGCGTTGGGCTTCCCAAGGGTCCGCAGACCACACTTGGAGAATTGCTACTGTAAGTGATCATGGGGCTAACAAAAGCTCTTAGAAGAAACTGGATATGAAAGGATTGTTGCAAGGCCCTGGAGGAGACTGAGTTCTGCATCACACCGTGGTCTGGCTCCTCCCACTGGGTCAATGTCACTTTTGCCTCAGTGACCACCATGACAGGGGGTCTTTTCAAAGGAGCCGTAGGAGAGTCCAGGTGCTGAGCCGTGAAGCCGGAGGGCATGGGAAGTTGGCTCGCCCAGTCCATGTGCTGCCGGTTACAGACAACACTGCGAATCCACAACTCACTTGTTTCCTCATTTAGCCTGTTAGGCAATTTAACTTGTACTTGGCTTAAACATGCACTATTTAACGTGATCTGAGTTCTGCTTATACTTCTTAAAATACTCCTATAAATGATGTTATCTAAGCCTTTTCCTTGGGACACAATTTTTCTGATGCTGAATAATTGTTAAATAATGAAGGTTTTGTGTCCTGAGGGGCATCAAGACCCGTCTGTCACACAGCCTCCTCCCTCTATAGCTTGCCAGAACAGGCGTCTTGGCCACACAGAGCACGACTCTGGGGGCATCTCACTGAGCCAGTCCATGTTTGCAGGAAAGAAAAACCATGTCCTTGAGCCAGAACCAAAGCTCCTCGGGCTGGGATTTTTTTCTCTCTCCTGCTGGAGAGGGAAGAATGACAATGGTTTGCTAGAATCCCTGCAGTGGGAAAAGCCATCCAGAAATTCCAGCCTGCCAGACATTTCCCTGCCAGAGATACTGTCCCTTGACTCATGAATACACTGAGGAATTTGCCCTGGCACCATCTGAAGGGTTAAGAAAGGATCCTGTTCCTGATTAGCAGTGATGCTTGGGGCTAACTCAAATCAGGGGAAAGGCCAGTCACGCTGCTGGCCTGCTATAGTTACTGAACAAATTTCTTAAAAACACAGAAGCAAGGCGGACAACCCAAAAGATTGACCTGAATTTGTTCTGCGAATGGGAGTTTCTGCCTTGCTGCTGCACTGCCGTGGAAAAAAGTCACGATCTGAAAATGGCAAGGACGGAAGTTCCCGGATCATCAGAGGAGTGGCTGAGTTTTAGCAAGTTTTTCCTACTATTTGACCTAAAATGTTCTTTCTGTCATGGCCACACAGGCTTTTTTTTTTTTTTTTTTTTCTTAAACACAAGAAAACAACTACATCATACATTCCTACCCTCACTTCTGTGCTGGGAGTACAAGAGTTATAATAATCTTCTTGGCCCTGGGGCTCTAAGGCTTCCCATTGAATTGACCTAACCTCATGCATCAGGACAAGCCCAAGCCTTGCAAGGGAGGGAAGAGGAAGCAGGGGCTATAAACATACTCAGGGCAATAATTTCTCAGATCTGGGTCAAATTAGTCTGATCTGTGTGACATTCCCGGTCTCTGTTTGCTTTCAGGCTTGTATACAAACAGTATTCCAGGTGATCTGCCTTGAACCTCCCCCTCCCCCACTGCCCCTTTTACTATCACCTTGAGCTTTTGCTTGATAATTTAGTTCTTATTATTATGTTGGCAGAATGTCTCCCCCACCCCACCCTCAAGCACAGTTGGGGCACATTATTTCCGTGCTGCACTAGTAGGCAAAAATGGATTAATAATTTGGGGGAATGTATATTCTAGTCCTATTACTGAATAGTCATAGATGTTGGAAAAGTTACACACCTGTTCTGGGCCTCACCTGTAAACAGGGGATGGAGAAAGGGCTGAATCTGCAGTGGTTCATAAACCTGGAGACCAGAAATATATTTTTTGCAAGTCCCCTCCTCTACTTCTACCACTTCCTTCTATTAGTCATTCGAGACAGCCACGTCTCCCTGCACTGAGACAAGCTTTGGGGACTGCTGGGCTTGGTAGATTCTAGATTCCTTTCAATTCTAAAATTTGTCTTCTCTCTGTCTCCTCAAATGCCATGCTAGTGCACCACTAGCTTGCGCTCAAGTTGCCAAAGCCTCTGTGCCTTCTAGGTGGCCCACGTGGTTTCTAACCACTCCCTGTGTCTCCAGGCTGTATAGTCCGGACCTTCCACAGCCTAAAACAGATGGGCAATTTGGTGATTTTTAAGATATCTCCTGTATTTAAAAGAGTGAAGTGGAGGCTCAGAGAAGTTAGGTGGTGGCAAGTACTCGCAAGTTGGGTCGAAGGGCAGCAAATAGGCGAGACACCCACATTCCTCACATGCCGCGTCCCAGTAGCCACACATAGAGGCTTCTGGAAAGAAAAGATTCCTACCAGTTTCTGAGGGAGCATATGGCCTCGGAGTGCTGCCCAGAGCTGCCCCCCACACAGGCTCCAGGACTGACTTAGCTTCCTACTCCAGTAGGAAGCATGACAAGTTCCCACCTACACTGCTGGCCCGAATGTTGGAGAACCTGGAGCAGTCGGGAGCGCAAACATTTACTCTCTGGAGGTGTTGTTTGGTGCTGTTGTGACCAAGGCAAAAATACAGTCTCCTGAGTTCCCTGTTCCTACGATAGGGCACAGACTATAGATTAAAGAAAAAGAAAAGAAGTAAGAAAAATAAACATGAGAGAGTCAGCTGATTTTGCATCTGTAGAAAAAGAGGGAGAATCTAGGTGGCTTCAGGGAAAACAGAGACAATCAAACAGGAAAAGAATTCAAGAACATACAGACGAAGTGTCAGTCATATGCGTGAAAACATAACATAAAAGAAAATCCATTCATATAGAAGATAAACATGGAGAAGGGGACTCTGTTTGGTAAATAACTTAAAATGTTTCCTCCAGGAGGCCAGTAGGGTCTCTCATTTAAAACAGAAGCATTCGAAACATGATTTGCCAGTAAGATAAATGTTGAAACAAAACATTAAAAATTGAGACAAAATTTCTGATCACAATTTTGCTTACATATTTCCTTAAGTCACCATAATAAAATCAAGATACTTCCAGTTAATGTACTTTTTAATCTAAACCTTCCCAAGAGAACTTAAAATCAAATGATAACATTGATCAAAGGGTTGGCATCAAGAGCCAAAGGAAAATATCTCTGAGAGTCAGAAAGTCAACAATGGCATAACTGCTTAAATATTTGAGAGAGCATGATGACTTACAATCTTAGGTTAGTCAGTGATTATCTAAACTCGCAGAAATTGTCCTAAATTTCCATGCCTCTGTGTGCTCGTACATAAAATGTGACAATACTGTTTTCCTGGCCCTGTTATGAGAAAATGAGCAATCTAAAATGCCACCATAATTCTAATTAAAATGTACCTTGAGTGCAGGGAGTGAAATTTGCTTATCTTTAAGAACCAATACAATTTGCAACAATGTGGATAGAACTAGACAGTATTATGCTAAGTGAAATGTCAGTCAGAGAAAGACAAATATCATATGACTTCACGCGTATGTGGAATTTAATATATAAAACAGATGAACGTAAGGAAAGGGAAGCAAAAATCATATAAAAACAGGGAGGGGGACAAAACATAAGAGACCCTTAAATGCAGAGAACAAACTGAGGGTTGCTGGAGGGCTTGTGGGTGGGGGATGGGCTAACTGGGCAAGGGGCATTGAGGAAGACACTTGTTGGGATGAGCACTGGGTGTTATAGGTAGGGGTTGAATCACTGGATTCTACTCCTGAAATCATTATTGCACTATATGCTAACTAATTTGGATGTAAATTAAAATAAATAACTTTTTACAAAAAAGAACCAATACAATATTTTTTAGAAGAAAAAAAAGTTCGCCAAACAATAAGGAAAAACCAGTTCAGTTGAGAGAAAACAAAATGGCTGACCAGGCTTTCATCTCCATCTCTTCTTTCTAACAGAGACAAAGTAACCATGTTTTATATCCTCTACTATGAATTCATTTGGAATGTTTTCCCTATACATGAGAAATAACTTTCAGAATCCAGTGAGTTTAAAGAAACCACATTTCCTTGATGGGTCTGTGGCTTATAGAGATCGTCCCTATTACCTATTGCCGCAGGAACGTTTGGCCTATTTAAAGGTCGCAGGTGTGTGAGAACAGATGGTATTGAGAACAGAGACATATTCAGGCTGCAAAAAAGACTGCCAACAGTCAGCTTGAGGGCAATGCTTTAAGAGCAATAGTGTTTCTTCCTTTCTCTTACTCACGTGTGCATGGGAGCAGGTACTCTATCGGAGCTGTGTCCTAGAAATTCAATTTTTTTTCCTTTTGTGTTCCTTAGGAAAGAAGTGCCAGCTACTTCAAAATACAGGCTAGCTCTGACAACCACCTTGGAATCAATGCAGTGAGCCTCCCTGAGAACGGTAGGTAGGAAGTGAGTTGTTCCTACTATTTTGAGTTTAAAAAAGAAAGGAAGGATGGAGAGAGAAAGAGATGAGGGGGGAGGGGAAAGGCAGAGGAGCTGCTTCCTCCTGGCTGGGGAGGGAAGAGGGTTCACTCTCTGGAACAGGATGGTGGTTTAGGTCAAGGGGAGGCAGAATGATGTTGGCACCAGTCCTGAGCCATCATCCCCAGCCTCTGGGCCTCTGCAGGTGTCTGTGTGCAAGAACTGAGTGTGCAGGTCGGGAAGAACGTCCATGGCTTGCTGTTCGGCCTGATGATGTGTGCAGGCCTGTGGCAGGCTGACTGTGGTACTGGAGGATCATCCACACCCAACAAACACTGTGAACTCACCAGCTCTGTCCAGCCTCCACGGCAGCACCCCCAGCACAACGTCCTGCTACAGCTCTGCCTCTCAGACCCGCCCTTTAAGCTTTACTTCTCCAGGGAAACTCAACCACCACTGGTTCCTAAGCCACCCTGTGCCTGAAGTGGTGTTCTGATCCCAAAAGATTAGGTCACTTAGGCTGGAGCATCCCCCACCACCCACCTGTGAGTCAACAGAGACCAGCAAAGAGCTGAGCCCTCCGGCCCGGGTCAGTGTGCCGGGAGCCCTCGGCCTGGCCTTGTAGACGCAGAGCAGCCTTTCTGTCCAGCATGAGGACACCAGAGCACGGGTGACGTTGCCCGAAAGCCCAGGGAGCTACTGCCCACAGTGCTGGGCTCTCTGTCCAGCTTCTGAGAGTCGGCCACAACCCACCAGGGCCAGCTCTGTCTCCCGTCCATCTGTTCACCCGGGACCACCAAGCAGTTCCATGTGGATCCACACTTCCTGCTCGAGAAAACCTAAAGCAAATAAAACAGGGAAGGGAGAGGGTGGAATAAGAGTTTCCCTGTTACCCTGGAACTGGCATTTAGAGTCCCAGCTGAAAAGGAGATGTGCTAAATGCCTCACATTTAAGAGAGTTATTAGAAACCAGAAGCCATAGAGGCTCCCTCCCCTGCCCTGCGGGGCCCTGGGTTTTCTATGAGGCAGCATATTAGCTTCTACAGCCGACCACAGCCATCCCATCACCTCACCACTCCCTTTGTATGGGGGGGGGGTGAGGGGGACAAGAGGAGTCATCGAGGTGGACAACCTTGGGCAGGGTTCTCAGTGAGAAGTGACTCCTTCCCTGTGCCCCACTGTCTACTTCTGCCCCCAGGCAAAGAAGTGGGGGGAAGGACCGAAGAGGGGGGGCTGCGTCTCAGTCTCCAGGTAGACATCTGCTTGCCTCTGGACTTGCAGATTCTCCCTCTTGCCTCCCTGGGCGGGAGGTGGCGGCGGTGGGTCTGTACGGGGAGAAATAGCTGGTCTTGAGCCGTCTTGCCAGGGTTCACCCACAGGGCTGCCCACGGGCAAAGGCACCCAGCGGCAAGAGGCTGGTGGTGTGTCAGCGGGGCAGAACTGAGACGCAGCAAAAGAGGCCTCATCAAGCTAGCTCGCCCTCATCAGGGACCAGTGTGTCCTTTCTTCCCTTCCCCTCCCCACCCCAAGAGCCCCGAGGATCTTAAAACTGAGTAAGAGAAGGAGGCTGACCCAGAATTCTGAATTCAGGATGAGAATGAGGTTTTAAATTGGACTGACAGTGACAAGAGAGGAATGGTGTCTGCCCAAGACGTGCTAAGGGAGAAGCTTTTCATTTTTCATTTGTTAGTTTGTTTTGTTTGGCGAGGAACACATCAGGTTTGAAGGTAGTGATTAGAAAAATTAAAACCATTTCATGTTTCACCCCACAGAGTGGGGACTGTTCAGTGAACGAACGGTTATGTGATGGTAAGCAGCGAGGGGCCTATGGAAGCGTGGATTAGGTAAACTTCCAGATCCTCTCCCACCCTGAGATGCCAGATTTCACTGCAGCAGGGTATCCATTTGAAGGCGGGCCACACCCATCGCTGGGATTCAGTTGTGTGTGGGCATGTCTGGAAGATGGTGGGATTAGTCAATCCTGGGCTCCTGTCTGAGTCCTCAGGGGAAGGCGGGAAGACGAACTGAACGTAAACCTTGAAAGAGCCACTTCCATTAAAATTGAGTAAGACATTGGAGTTAAAGCATTGCTGTAAAGTCACATTTACCTTAGTGCAAACTCTGTGCTCAAGATTAAAAGTTTATTGCTTGGTAACCGTTGCATCTAAAGCTGTGCTGTCCAATGTAGAAGCCACTAGTCACATGTGGCCATTTAAATAAAATTAAAAATTCACTTCTTGTATCACACTAGCCACATTTCAAGTGCAAAGTAAACACATGTAGCCAGTGGCTACTGTGTTGAATAGCGAAGATATAGAACATTTTCATCACAGCAGAAACTTCTATTAGGCTGCTCTGCTTCAAAGACAAAGCTTTGTCCATCCAATGGTGGAAGAGAAAATGTTCCATCTAATGATGGAAGAGAAAATGGCCACGTTGGATTTCTGAGCTATCATCATCTGGTATGTTCAAAATGACAAATTCCAAACTTTAAGGGCAAGTCAAAAGTTAAAGTGACATAACAGAGAGAGGACAAGAAGCAGCCCCATTACTGTAGAGGACATGATGAGCCCTGAGCTCATAAATGTCCCTGAGGCCTGAGTTCTGCTTGAGGAACCTGAGGGGGCACTTAGGGCCACGGGACAGCCCAGTCACATGGCACAGGCACTGGTGCCCAGGGAAGTGACAGTGGTGCCCAGCAGAAGTGATGGCGGTACTCAGGGAAGGTGAGAACACATGGTGGCAGGGATTTCACTATGACAGTTACTTTCCTTATGAGAACTCTCAAAAACTGAGTGATATTTGAAGGACAAGAGCCTGGGACGTATACATTCCAGTATTTTGTTTTTCTCGCCGGGAAATGAGAAGTAGCAACAGAGGTCTGGTTGTTATCTAATGCTGTGTAACTAAGTACTCCAAAACTTACTGGCTTAAGACAAAATCATTATTTATTATCTCTCACAATTTCCCACAGTGGGTCAGGAATTTGGGATCGAAGTGGTAGTGTGATTCTGGTTTACAGTCCCTCATGACATTGCAGTCAAAATACCAGCTTGGCTGTAGTCATCTGAAAGCTTGACTGGGGCTGGAGGTCCACTTCCAAGGGAGCTCACTCACAAACTTGGCTAATTGGTGCTGGCTATTTATAGGAGGCCTTAGTGATCTCAATGTGGACTTCTTTACATGAGCTTCCTGAGTGGTCTTACAACATGGTGGTTGACTTCCCCCAGAATCAGAGATGGAAGTCTTTGAAGTCACAGACTATTACTTCAGCTGTATTCTGTAGTCAAACAGACCACCCCTAATTTGGTGTGGGAGGAAGTTCTAGTCAACTCCTGTGAACTCAATTCCACACACAGTTCCTGTGAATACCAGAAAATACTAGGAGACAAAGTTCATTGGAGGCCATCTTGGAGGCTGGCTACCATGTGGTCACACAGAGCCATACACTAAAGCCATACATCAGATTGTATGATCAGAAATCTATCAGTTGCAAGTGACTAAAATCTACCTGAAATTGTCTCAAGAAAAATAAAATAAAAGAGAACATGTCTTCTACCACATATAACTGAAAAGTCTTGATATAGCCCAATAGAAGTGCTTAAATGATGTTCCTAGGGTTTTGTCTCATTCTCAGATCAGCTTTCCTCATATGGAAGAAAGATGGCTTGCCTCCCTAGTTTAAAAGAGATTACCTCTTTCGTGTTAACAACGACAAAAACCCAGTGGGCTTCCATTGGCTAGAATATATATTTTTTAACGTTTATTTAGTTTTGAGAGACAGAACATGACCAGGGGAGGAGCAGAGAGAGAGGGAGACACAGAATATAAAGCAGGCTCCAGGCTCCGAGCTGTTAGCACAGAGTCCGACATGGGGCTCAAACTCACAGACTATGAGATCATGACCTGAGCCAAAGTCAGGCACTTAACCAACTGAGCCACTCACGCTCTCCAAGAATATTTATGCCTGAATCAATCACTGGTCTTTTTTTGAATTTGGTACTGATTGGTCAGGCTTAAGTCATGTGATTATTCCTTGAGTAAATGTCTATTATATATAAGAAAAAAGGGTTAATGGTGCTGGGCTGGCAAAATTAACCACAGTTCAGTACAAAAGCAAATCCATATGTGTCTGGTTTCCTAACAGAAAATTCTATCATGGGGTGCCTTGGTGGCTCAGTTAGTTAAGCCTCTGACTCTTGGTTTTAGCTCAGGTCATGATCTCAGGGAGAGTGGGATGGAGCCCTACCTCAGGCTCTGTACTGTCAGTTCAGAGCCTGCTGAGGATCTCTCTCCACCTCCCCCCCTGCTCACATGTACTCTCTCTCAAAATAAATAAACATTAAAAAAGAAAATTATATCACATCACACTCACCCCCTTAGAAGACTGACAATGTCAGACTTCCAATCCAGAAACATATCACTGTTTTCCATTATCCTTCTCACGGACCCAGACGTGGACATCCCTCTGTGAGATTTATTTTGCACAGCCAAGGCTAGAGATTTCTCCTGGTTTAGTAAACCTGTGATGTGTCTAAATCTGGATGGTGCTTCAAGGAGCCACGGCTTTGGTTTATACTGATCACAATACATCGTTTCAGTGTCCTCTAGTGTTCTCTTCACCAGCAGGGGAAAGAGAGGAGCTTCCCAGCAAGACCTTAAAGACGTGTGATTAAAACTACTTTATTAAAAGAAACATGACCTTGTGTAAGTAGATTATGACAAATACAGTAAAGCTCACTCGTCTAGACTCTGGATAGCTGATTTATGATATATTCAACACTTAAAAATACTGTGTTCCTGGGTGGAGGTTTCTACAGATCAGATAAAACACAACACAATTGTACACTTCACCACTCATTTGAAGGTATATTGATTCTAACTGAGCATCTGAACATCTGGTTCTAGACACGGTTGATTTTTCTAGTTCCCCAAAGTCCATGGTAGATAAGAAACAACAACCTGGAGTGTGGTGGGGAGTCACTAGGTAGCCAGCAAAGAAGTTATCTGATGGTTTGAGTTGCTGAGACTGCAGTGGGGTCCAGGTTCTTGCTGCTATTTATTTAATATTGATGGTGGGTGAGGCACTTTGCCAAGTACTTTAGCACTTTACATGTTCCGTCTCATTCAATCCCGACAGCCCTATAACGTTGGGGCTATTGTTTTCCCCATTTCATAGCTGGGAAAACTGAAGTTTAAGGGTGATGTCAAGTTATTAAGAGAAGGCTGTTTGTTTGGTAACACCTATTTAATAAAACAGATTAGTAGATAGTGTCATTTAGAAGTGTTTTTTTCAAAAACTGCTTACCAGAGACTTCTTAGGGCATAAGAAGATAAGTGGAAATATTACTTTCAAGCTCTGCCTTATCCCATGACCGGTCAAAATGAAGTGGCTCTGGGGTGTCTTCTAGGCCTGAGATCCTGTATTTTTGGAGGTCTGGGCATCTAAGGTCAAAGAACTTTCTAAATGGTTCCATGAGGGTTGTCTGTTAGAACTGCCAGTGTTCCTATGGGATGCCTTCAGAGTTCCATCAGGGCCCAGAAGGGGGAAATCCGGGACAGTGGTTGACAATGCAGTCTCTTTTCAGAGAGATCGCCAATGATGGACCCCGGCATCTCCATGGTGCATCTGATTCCTACAGCCGCATTTCCCTGGTCCACTTGGCATCCTGACTGGAAGGACACAAGGTCCACTCATATTCTGGGAACCCACAGACCTCAGCTACTCTCACCCCCAGTCTCAAGATTACACAGGACACATTCAAAGAATTCTTTCTTTGAAGAAGGTCAACGTCTTTGGACTTGAGAATTACTGAGTCTCCTGCTTTCATTTGCTCCCCTGCCCTTGGTTCAGCTGGTTGAGAGAAGAAGCCATTGGCTTCAGTGTTTTCTTAACCTCGACAAAGCAAACAAGTGGAGAAAAATCCACTGTATGTTTTCTTCTCTCACAGGGCAAATTAAGAGGCCCTTCTGGATCCTTCTTAGTGGGGGTGGATTTGGTATTGGGAAGGGTAAACGTTTTTCAAGACTGTCAGGAGTCACTGAAATTATGTGGTTTTCATGGATAAGGGTGTGTGTGAGTGTGTGTGCGTTCCTTCGTGCAGATTTTCACAACCCAATGAAGTCCCCTGAGGCCTAAAATGAAGCTGAAATCATCCATGTCTCTTTGAATGCCAGTATCTCCAAAGAGCTCAGGAATTTCACAGTTTCCTGGAACTCAGACCTATGATGTGAAACACTTCAGTTTCTGACCCTTGTCAATTCTAATATGCCCATTGTTCTTTCTGGCCTGGAACTGACCCTTGCATACATTCAGAAACACTTACTGCACAGGACAAGGAAGAGGCATCGAGGAAGAAAATTGAAATATCATCATAATTGTCCTTTGAAAAATAGAATTAATTACTGGATTCAAACCCTCTGCAGTAATGGGGCACAATATTCTCTTTCAAAGATATTTCTGTTAGTTTTAGATTTTACAGTGCATCAAGATCAAATTTATACCCACAAAGGTGTTGGTATTGGCTGGCGCTAGATGAAATTATGAAGGAAAGCACATTGAATTTCCCTACCTTCCTTCTTTGTGACCTTTTACTGCCTCTTAATGACTCTCCTGCCCCAGATGTCCCTGCTCTTAGGACATTCTCTCCCAACAGAGAAAAAACAAGGTGATGTAACAAATTAATTCAAAGGGGAAAGAATTAGGAATGTGTTGTAGTGTCTCATGCTGCCATGAAACAATACACTTTAAAAGACAGCCTCTAAAGAGAGGGGTACTTTGTAGGAACAAGTTTCTTTTTAGGGGCGGGGAGAATGTTGTAAATTCTCTTCCTCATGAAAATCACTGGGGTGGGAGTGTGTGCATAAAACACACCCTTCCCCAGGCTTAACCCTGACCTGGGGGCTCTAGGAGAGGAATCTGAAAAGCCTGTCTTCTGGGTCATTTTTGTGACTAGCTAAGGTTGGAAGTCACTGCACTCTACACCCACACAAAGCTGAAGGGCCTGTAAAACACTGTGCTCCTCAGGGAGAGACCAACCTGTGTTCCATTTTTGACTCTCTTGCTCGACATGTGGCTTGAGCTAATCACGTAGCCTCCTTGAGTCTCGCCTGCAAGTTGGGTTAATTCTTCTGCTTTTGCTGTGTTGTTGTACGCGTGCAAATCATTCACATACAGGCCTGGCACAAAATTCTCAGACCCAGGGCTAAGCGCTCAGTTCCTGACCATTCTCATTAGTGTTGAGGAAGAATTTGCACGTCAGTGTCTAAATATCTTTGTATCGCTTCAGCTGGGTGTTCCCAATCTTTTTAAAAAATTTTTAAATGCTTTCTAATATACATAAAAGTATAGAAAATAGTATAATAACTTTTCCTGTGCCTGTTACTTCGTCTTTACAAAAATCAGCATATTGCTCTGCCTTCTTGTAATTCTGTTACATTTTTTAAGTGGTAGGAAACGTAATGATCCTTATGGTAACCTATGCTTGGTATTTTTTAAACCTTCTGAGCACGGATGCTACAATTTGGGGGAGGTGGATAACATACACTAGGAATGCCCCGCCCCGTCGCTCAGCACCCTGGTGACAGATAAATTTTAGTGACTCTCCTCAGACACCAGTCCAACCACATGAAATTCATGATCACAATTCAGACCCCTAGGTCCACAATGTACGCACACAAATAAGCCCGTGTCCTGGACCACATTTAATGCTGCCAATCGTATTGTAGAGTTAACGCCAATGAAGACATACATGTTTCCAAAAAGCGACAAGCATAATAACTGGGAAAACCATAAAGTGGATTCATGTCCAGCCCATGCCTCCAGCCAGACTGCACGTTTTATGCAGAAAACTGTGTCAGAGCAGCTGTTCATCAGGGTGAAGAACAAAAGCACGGAGGAGGCTGGAATTCTGGGCCTGGTGTGCTGGGTGATAGATCTGCTGTTCGAGAGTGTGAAGGACCTTCGGGGCGCCTGGGTGGCTTAGTCGGTTAAGCATCTGACTTTCGCTTAGGTCATGATCTCGCGGTTCGTGGGTTCGAGCCCCACGTCGGGCTCTGTGCTGACTGCCAGCTCAGAGCCTGGAGCCTGTTTCAGTCTGTGACTCCCTCTCTCTCTGACCCTCCCCTGCTCACGCTGTCTCTGTCTCTCTCTCTCTCTCTCCTATAAATAAATAAAACATTAAAAATAAAAAGAGTGTGAAGGACCTTCATGACTTGTTTCTTCCTGGCAACTTGTGACAGCCCTCACATTTTCAAGGGAATGTGTGCTCCTTGTCATCCGTTTCTAAGGCTCATGGTTCTTGAAATCCTCAGTCTGATGTACTAACACTGCCAGTGAGAACTCACAGCTCTTAGTATTTATTTACTCATAAGTTAACCATTGGATGGGAAGCCGACAGCCTAATAAACACGACTCTAAGCCCAAAGAAACAACATATAAATAGGAAGGGGAAAAAAAATAGTGTGGCTCAGAGCTCAGTTCTGCTAACTGTTTGGAGTAGAAATGAGAATCCAACACGGTCTTGCTCTTATGCTATGAATCCAGGGCAGAAGATGGCTCCGGGGTAGGGGGGATCAAGCTGTAGGGAAAGAGGTGTTGCAGCAGCTTTGAGGTGCCCACTTAAGCCGTGGGAAGCATGGGACTCATGAAAAGAAGACGTGCTCTTAAAGTGTAGAAGCCATGTTTGGCCTAGTTACCTTGTTCTCACACTGTTCACCTTAGGAATTCGCCAGGAAGCTTCCAAGGAAATTTCACACATACAGTCAGACAGCTGGTCCGATGAAGGCTGCAAATCCCCTGATCCCACCTCGCTCCTTACCCATGCCTCGCTAGCCTTCTAGAATTTCCATAGTGGGAGGGTGGCTTGTTGTGAACCTAACCCAGAACACTGTCTGTCACATAGTCACATTCCTGCCAGGTCACTTGCTTGCCTGCCCAGCTCCCTCCCTGGACATTGATAATCTCCTGACCCCCAACAATGCCCTGTGACTACAAAGTGATGAGACTTATCTCCCGAGCCAGATCTGGAACTCTGTCTTGTTACTTTTCAGTCACACCGGGCATATGACGCACTTGGAACACCTCAGAGGACAGAGAGGTCAAAAAGGTGTCATGGTTTACTTAAAGGACTAAAATCTGTTAATCATGGCTAAGAACAGGCAGGATGGAAAAGGGAAAGAAAGGAAAGGAGGATGGAAGGAAGGAAGGGTGGGCAGCTGGCCGCCAGTTACAAATTATTGAGAAGTCCAGCTCCTATTTTGTATGATTTTAAACCAAAATAATATTCTCATCAGCTAGGACACTTTACTTTCCTTGGGATAAGCTTTTCTCTCATTCTGAGGTGAGGAGGGTAACAAGTTGGCTAAAAAAGAGTTTTCCTTTAAATTGTGGGAAAGTCTCAGAGAGAGAATCCCTTAGCAAAGTGACATCTAGTTCTGACAATCTCTGATGCTCTTTAACGTCTTAACTTCATACTGAATTCACCTTTGCACTTTTTGTTACTGTAATGACAACATGACTTTCCTTCATGTGCTCCATTTTAAAGTTTTTTTTTTTAACATTTATTTGAGAGAGAGAGAGACAGAAAGGGAATGAGTGGGGAAGGGGCAGAGAGAGGGAGACACAGAATCCGAAGCAGGCTCCAGGCTCCAAGCCTGACACAGGGCTCAAACCCACAAACTGGAGATCATGACCTGAGCTAAAGTCGGACACTTAAGCAACTGAGCCACCCAGATGCCCCTAAAGTTGTTTCATTCATTATAAATCATCTCATCATTCATTATAAATATTCTTATCCCCAAGTGAAGAAAAACATCGGACAAAATGGGGGACACAAATTTAACCCGTAACTTCCACCCCTCCCCCAACTCTGTCAGCAGCCACAGGACCAAACCTTAGCGCATCTTCCACTCAGCACAACGGTCATCACCATATCAAAGAATTCGTTGGGGGCTAATTCGGGTAATGGCAGCTCCCACCTGCAGTATTTGGACAAGTGCCCACTACCACCGGCTGCCCAGGGCTTCTTGGAAAATAAATGGCTCTCAGAGTAACTTTTTTCTCTTCTGTGTCAATAAAACTCACCAGTCCTGGAAACTGCTTGCCCACATTTGGTGGGTCATTCCTCCCTTGAAGGGATTTGAATAAGGAACCAGAGAAAAGGGCTCCTTATCTCCCAAAGCCGACCCGATTGTCTCTCTCCAGGGCCACCTGGTTCCCCTCAGCCTTGTGCCTTCGTGCAGCTGGTGTTGACGTCAGGTGAATCACAGAGTCTTGTGTTTACACGTGGATCTCCAAAAGGCAGGTTGCTAGTGAGCTGCGCCAAGGCAAGTTGCAAAGCTCATTTTATTTACTTGTCTTTATATCTGAAAAGTAGGCTTTCTAAACACTGACTATTCAGGGGGATTCACACACATCCCTAGAACACAGGCAAATAACATCATCTCCTCTTTGTCAATGAAGAAATGGACAAAGGTGGAAGCTCCTGGCCCAAGGCCACACAGGAAGCACGTGAGCCACAGAGCCAAATAGGATGGGTGGGGTTAGGCACATGTCCCTCTGCTCCCACCCTAGGCGGCTCCACCTCCTCTGAACAGCATATATTCTTGGATATCTCAAAATGTGAACAAAGGGTGGCTCAGTCCTTTAAGTGTCTGACTTTGGCTCACATCATGAACTCACAGTTCGTGGGTTTGAGCTCCCCTCCCCCCACCGTTGGGCTCTGTGCTGACAGCCAAGAGCCTGGAGCCTGCTTCAGATTCTGTGTCTCCCTCTCTCTCTCTCTCTCCGCCCCTTTCTCACCCACTCTCTGTCTCTCAAAAATAAATATTGGGGCACCTGGGTGGTTCAGTCAGTTAAGTGATGGACATCGGCTCAGGTCATGATCTCACAGTTCGTGAGTTTGAGCCTTGTGACGGCCTCTCTGCTGACAGCTCAGAGCCTGGAGCCTGTTTCGGATTCTGTGTCTCCCTCTCTCTCTGCCCCTCCCCTGCTCATGCTCTGTCTGTCAAAATTAAATAAACATTAAAAAAGTAAATAAATAAATATTAAAACAATTTTTTTAATGTTACACTGGTTGAGTACTCATACCTTAGCTTCCTAAAGCCTCTAGCTCTGTAACAGAATTATTGAGGGCCAGCCTTTTGGTGCAATATGTAAATGGAAGATTCGTGAGGGCCAGCAATGTTGATGTTTTCTTAGCTGCAGTATCCCCAGTGTCCAGACCTATGCCTGGCTCATGGTGGGGGGCTCAATAAATACTAGCTGAATGATGGATAAATTTCAGCTGCATTCTGTTAGCCTTTAGCACTAACATCTGGGTCTTGCCTGTCTGATTCCTTTGTGAGCCCTACACTCCTTAGCCACCTCAGTGATAAAGACCACTTAAATAGGCTTTCAGTTGAGGTTCTCTGAAGAAGTCACAGAAGGTCACATCTAGAATGGTCTTTATGCTATGGATTGTTTTAGTCTATACAAGCATATAGAAGTAAAATGGTTTGTTCAAGTTCCTTCTATTTTAAAAAACTTTTTAAATGTTTACTTATTTTGAGGACAGAGAGAGAGAGAGAGAGACAGAGTGTGAGTGGGGGAGGGGCAAGAGAGAGGGAGACACAGAATCTGAAGCAGGCTCCAGGCTCCAAGCTGTCAGCACAGAGCCTGATGCAGGGCTCAAACTCATGAACCATGAGACTGTGACCTGAGCAGAAGTCGGACCCTTAACCACTTAACTGACTGAGCCACCAGGTGCACCCAAGCTCCCTTTGCTTTAATACTTGCTATAAACTGAAACATGTCCTGCCCAAATTTATTTCTTGAAGCTCCGAACCCCCAGCGTGGTGATATTTGGAGTGGGGCCTTTGGGTAGGGCTCTTATGTTCTTCCTCTGCTCTCTCAAATCTCTCTCTCTGATATGGTGACAAGATGGCCATCTGCAAACCAGGAAGAGGGTCCTCACCAGAATCTGGGCATTTTGGCACCCCAATCTCAGACTAGCAGCCTGCAGAACAGTGAGAAATACATTTCTGTTGTTTAAGCCATCCCCTCTATAGTAGTTTGTTATGACAGTCCAAGCTAAGACAATACCATACCACGCTGGCTTTTCTTCCTTCTTCTTTCCTTCCTTCCTTCCTTTCCTAAGTTTATTCATTTTGAAGAAGAAAGAGTGCACAGGTGAGGGAGGGGCAGAGAGAGAGGGAGAAAGAATCCTAAGCAGGCTCAATGCTCTCAGCGCAGGGGCTGACACGGGGTTCCATCCCACGAACTGCATGACCATGACCTGAGCCGAGATCAACAGTCAGATACTTAACCCACTGAGCCACCCAGGTACCCCTCCACTGGCTTTTCTAATGCAGCCTTGTCTCAGGGTTAGGCTATCATCAACATCATGCTGGTGGTCACCCAGGACAGAACAGTTACAGGAGATTTACAGAGAAAGCCACGCTCTTACTTTTGTCCTCAGCTCTGTAAAACTGAGTTGATACACAGGTTATTGTTAGGTATTTGTTTGGGGCAGACATTGTAAAACTCTAAGCCAGGCTTGGAAAAATGAGCCCTTCTAAGGGGCAAGCTCTCTTGATAAGAAGGCATTTTGTTTCAGGAACAATCTCAGTGGATCCTAGGAATGGGAATCATGACATCACTCCTCATTCTACCTGTGAGGAAGTGTGTGTTTCTCTCTACCTTTCCCCGCTAGGCAGCTGAAGTTATTTATTGGGAAACTCTTATTTCCTGGGCAGAAAAATCTAAAGTAGGAAGATAGATTTGATAACCTATCAGGAAATACATTTGAGAGTCTTAAGCAGGATGGAATTCTAGTGTTTCCTTTTTAAAAAATCTTGTACATTTTTTAAACACAAACATGGTTTATTTTTCTTTGAAGGGTACAGAGGTCTGGAAAATATAAAAACATCTTGAGCCCTTAGGATCAATTTTGGTCCTTACATCTTAGAAATTTTATGGATCAAACTTTGAATGCCTCTAGCTACCCTCAATTGGGCCTTATACTTTCTTCCCAGCTTTGGAGAGGGAACTTGTTGAAATGCCCAGTCTAGGGGAGGTCAGGACTTTGCATAGCCCGTGTGACTATCAGGCCTGTCTGATAGGCCTTTCAGTACTTGGAAGTTTGCACTTGTAAAGCCTGGGCCTGAAAAGAAACCACTTGGCAGACTTAGAAAAACTCTCCTGACCCCGGGTGCTGCTGGGTCTGCCCCACATGGGCTGACCCAGTCCTGCCACATTCTTCCACAGAGTCGGAAGTTCAGTAGGTCCCTGTGCCTGCTGAGATCAGAGCAGGGGACTCTATGAAAGGCTACCGAGAATGAATTCCCTGGAGATGGTGTGTCTGATGAGGAGGAAGCAGAAAGGGGACACATGAGGCTGTCTTCGGACAGACAGCCCTGTGATGCCTACTCTCTGGAGTGTCTATAGATCTGAAGGACCGTGCCCAGGGGAGACTGGAGAATTGTTCGATGGGGGTGGTAACAGACAGCCATCTTGCTGGACGTGGGGGCCAGGGAGATGACTTGTCTTTGAAATTGCACTTTCATAGCACTTTAAGCTTGAAAAAACAATAATTGCTCATTTAAGGAATTGGAGACAGTGACTGGTATGGGGAGTAAGGGGCTCTAAACCCCCAAAGCCACCTGACTGGCACGGCGCTGATACATGAAAGACTAGATTCGATTTTATATAAGAAACTGAGTAGCAGACTTCTCTAAGAATTCTGAGAAATGCACATTCTTTGGCAATCAACATGAACCTACCTCATGTATTTAATTAATCAAGACTGAGAAATATTTTCCAGTGGGAAAACTCACATGCATCCCACTATCTCCCAGAATATATAACGTCTGGAAAGCTCAAATGATATTTTCATGCCTTCCTGGCGCCACTCCAGTGAATGGGCTGCAAGAAAGGTTTATACCAACAGTCATTACTAAAGTTTTCCTCACGGCTGAATCTAATTAATTAGGCCTAGCCAAACCTGCCAGCCACACCCAGGACCCAGCCGAATAACCTTAGAGGATTTAGAAACACCCCTTTGACAAACATTCATTTATTACTCCCTGTGTTCAGTGAATCACCCTACAGTAGATACCACCTGAGAGAACTTCCTCCAAACAGAGGGCTTTATGAAGGAACAGTCAAAGACCTCTGCTTTGTCTTTCATTAGGGAATGTCTTTCTAGTCTCTGATAGTCATAGCAACAGTCCTTGACACTGTTCAGCTACTTTCCAAATATTAATTTTTACTCCACTTCGACCCATAGTTTGCCCAGAACCAAAGACAATGTGATTAATTGCCTTCAGGCCCATATCAAAGGACTAGATTCAACCAGACCCATTTGTTTTCTGTGAAATTGGTATGAGCCTTCTTTTTTTTCCTCCAAAACCTGTAACATATTCCAGAATGGGTAGAAACTCCTCTGAGCACCCTCCACCCCCTGCCATCAGCAATAAGGGTACCTTTGGACCTGGTTTCTTTCAACACACATGTATGGAGTGCTGATTCCGTGCCAAGTAATGTTCAAAGTACCCGGTGAACAACAGAGACTGTTATGTCTCCTGCTCTCCCAAAGCTCTTCCAGTGGAGAGTGGCAGAAGGGGGGGGGGGAGGGGGGAGGGTGGGGAGGGTGGAATAAACACGTAAACAAAGAAGTAATTTCTGACAGCAACAAGCGCTAGGAAGACAACAAGGATAATGGAGAGTGATCGGCAATGTGTGTGCTGTGTGGCCCGGGAAGATGTGCTGAGGAAATAACAGTATGGTTGAGACCTGAATGACAATATTATGCTAATGGTGTCATGTTTTGTCAGATCTACTTCTCTATTTTTAAAGCAATTCCACAAAGACATATACTCAAATAGAGCAAAGAGAGTAATTAGGAGAGCCCTGTCCTCTCATACTTTTTGTTTTCTGAGTGGGAGAAAATATGTGGGGAATGCTGATGAATTGATCGTCTGTAAGGACATCAACATTGCGGTATTTAACAAAATGCACTGTCCTTTGGCCCAATAACCACACTAGGAAATTTCATCTATAGAAATAATGGCACATATGCAAGGAAACAATATATGGATATTTGCCACAGAACAGCTTGTATTAGCAGAAGACTGCAAACAATCCAGGAGTTCATCACTAAAGGATTGGGAAAGTAAATTCTCGTACAGCCACAGGAAAGGAGGCTTTGCAGTCATTAAAAAGATTGAAGTTGAGCTCCGAGATGAACCAAGTGAAGAAAAGCAAGGTGCATGAACGATACGTTCAATATGTTATCATCTTTTAAATATATCTTTTTAAAATATATACTCACATCTGTGTATTATCTTTGGAAGGGGATATGAGAAACAGCAGTTTTTGCCTCAGCAGGTATTAGAGGAGAATTAGGGAGACCATCTATATTCTTTTGTAACACTGGCTTCTTTTACGTATAGCATGTATTAGCAAATTAAGAAACCTGTTTTGACAATCAAAAGTTCATAGTATAAACAAGCATGTAATTAATATTCATACAAAATTCTTTTTGTGTGTACTTCTACATCACAGTTTCAGCCAGAATGAGTTTTGTTTATTTTTAAAATGTTTACTTATTTACTTTGAGAGAGACAGAGAGACAGTGCGGGGAAGATACAGAGAGAGGAAGAGAGAGAGAAAGAGAGAGAGAGAATCCCAAGCAGGCTCCATACTGTCAGCACAGAGTCCCATATGGGGCTCAATCTCCTGAACCATAAGATCATGACCTGAGCTGACATCAAGAGTTAGACACTTAACCAACTGAGACACCCAGGTGGCTCAGAATGAATTTTAAACGTCAAAAGTACAAAAGCTCCTAAGTTCAGTTATATCCTCGCCTTGGTGGCTGGCTCAGTGTCAGGTCATTTCACAGCCAGGGCTTGGGTAAAAGCCCTGTGAGAATGAGTTAAAGAAATGTTTCAGGAAAGGTATTTTCCTTTACAATGAACATCCTTTTGGGGAGACACGCACTCCTTTAGAATCCATTCAAATATCTGAACAACTAAACTGACTGCTGTTCAGAGAGAGAACCAAAAGAAAAAAGATGACTTGTCATAAAAAACATTTCCCAACGTATATGCGAGATTTTAATTTTCCTCCTTCTTAAGTTAGAAAAGGCCTTGTTTTCTAAGAATGAACTTGTTCCAGCAAGAATGTTTTTCTTAGCTCTCACAGCTATTTCATGTTCTGGTCCATTTATGATTATGGACTGATAAGAGTGTTCAGCTACTAGTAAAATTTTAAGAAATGCAGTGGAAATCAAATGTGCCTCAGATGTCTGTGCTCCAAGCACAGTCTCTGGTTTCCGACAGTGCTGTGCCAGGGGAATAGGGCAACTAAGACGTATAACCCCTTCTCTCCTGGGGATAAAGTCTGCCCCATGTTAAATAAATCATTGATGCATATAAAAGTTTTATTTAAAAGAAAATGTGCCATCAATAATCTGAAATAGCCATGGAAATGGCATTCAGGATCTATTTTTAAAAATGCATTAAATATGTATCTAGTAGAATCATGAGGAATTATCTTGCTCGCAGGCAACGTTTCCATCAGCCGCAAGGTGGACATGAGAATCCACGCAGAGGCAGAGCCCAGGGAATTGGTAGAGTGGCCTGCGGTTTGAATCTCAGTGGGGCTGCAGAAAGCAGAAATGGCTCATCAGAAAAAGCCCTGGTGACACCCCAGAGAACAGGCTGCATGTGAAGCTGAGTCAGAGAGCACAACCTGACCGAGAAGGGGCAAAGGACAGAAACCGCTCACCATCAACACGTGGACAGCAGCTCTGAAAGCTCCATTCAAGCAGTGAATGTCATCAGTACTTGGCAGAGGCTACCTACACTCTGCAAAGGGGTACAGATGAAACGTGTTGCTGAGCGCGCGCGCACTGGCCACTGGTTGCGCACGGTAGTGGGGGCCCCAGGAGAGAAAGCCAGAGTCAATATTGCGGGAGGCTTTTCCAGGCTCCAGGCGGCAGCCCTGTTATCTGTGCTGGCAGAACCTGAATGCAGGGGAGGAAGTTATTAAGAAGTGGGTCACTGCAGAGGGCTGGCCAACTCCGGATTTAGGGTCCCTTGTCCTCGGGATCAGGTTTCAGGGAAGGCTCTTGAGGACACATTCTCTGGTATTCTTGGAGGAGGGAGGGAAAGGGTGGTGGTGTGGGCACTCACAAGTGGAGATGGAGAGAAATGCCAGAGAGAGAGAGAGAAATTCAGACAGGATTCTAGAAATAAACACTGAAAGAGGTTCTGTCCCCGGGAGGGGCTGCTCTGTTACAGGCAGGCCATATGTCTGTGGTGATCAGAGGGACGGGTGCGAATAATCTTGGGTTTCAACTTGGACCTTTCACCTTCCAGTTTTGAGATGCTTCTATGGAGTCACTCAGCTTGGAATCGGATGACTCCTCATGAAACATATTATGTCCCTAAAGTCAAGGTTTTAGTATTGATGATTGGAGCTATGCATTTATTATTTCTTAATCTGTCTTCGAATCATAGAGTTGGAAGGGACAAAAGAGATCTAACCAACTCATTTTACAGATGAGGAAACTGAGGCCTAGAAGGGTTAAGTAACTTGAGTAAGGCTATCAGAAAAGGCAGGGGGTAGAATTTGTTTTCTTTCTCTAAGCAGAGTCCTTTGCTACTTAAAAAGTAATGTTCTACTCACACATTCTACTCACTCCTCTATTCACTCTCTTTCACATTGTGTGGTCCAATTTC
This sequence comes from Hyaena hyaena, assembly GCF_003009895.1. Classification (NCBI taxonomy): domain Eukaryota; kingdom Metazoa; phylum Chordata; class Mammalia; order Carnivora; family Hyaenidae; genus Hyaena; species Hyaena hyaena. Next base: position 1,418,765 of record NW_024080737.1, on the reverse strand, counting down.
CCTGTCCCAAAGAGAAGTGCGTATGTTGATTCAGCAGAAAATTTCAGAAAGCTGTGCTTCGAGAGGAAGAGGGAGAAAGAAGGGAAACGGAGAGAGAGCGAGAGAGAGCACACAAGCCTATATAAGGGCCTATGAAGCCTAATGGTGATCAAAGAAATCTCAATTGACCAATAATGTCCAGATTTAATAACACTTTAGACATAAACTGACAGCAGCTCGCATGTATGAAATACAGAAGATAAACTTAGCCTCTGTCTTCAGGGGAAGCCATGCTAGCATAAGACCATCAGCTGGCTGATATCTTGACCTGGTCTGGGATTCTGCACTTAATCATTGCGGGTAACACTCATGCAGCACCAAGTGAAAAGGAATTTGGCATTTTCCAGTTCAGTGAGTCTAGACAAACCACATAATTTGTCATGAAGTAGTTTGTGTTTTACCAGAATCTTCCAGTCCTGCAGTCTATATTGATCAAATCAACTAGATTCTTGCCACTCTGTCTGTGAAAAGACCTTTTCAAAACCTGCTGTGTCACCTTACAGTTCCTCATGGGACACGACTCCCGGGGATGGTGAAATATCCCATTCCGCTGAGTCACAGCAACGTCCTTCCTGTACTTGGGCCGGGTCTGTGATGCACAGTGACACTTTGGGAACATACAGTGCCTTATACTTTTAGATGTCTGTCTTAGCCAATCTTAAGTTAATCTTATTCCTTAAGAATGGGACCCGAATCTTGTGGCTGGCTCTTCTCCACGTCTGCATCTGCTCACTCACCAAACATTATTATTGCGTGTCCGTGACACCCAGTTTCTAAAAAAGGTACTGAAAATACAAAGATACACTCAAAGCGCTCAGAGCCTCGTCTACCTTTAAATAAATCCTAACAGTGTAGTGTGGTAAAGGCAGGACAGACTATGTCTGGGTGACGTTTAGAAAGTCTCCGCAAAGGCCACAGGCCCTCTTCTTCCTTTAGTCCAGTCTCTGTGCTTCTTAACCATCCTGGAAGGCAGCCTTCACACTGATGCCTCCGCCATCTGAAAGCTGGTTTGCGTTAGAGGCAGGAAACGTCCCACGCGCCTTCTCTTTCACCTCCCCTCCCCTTCTTATCCCAGTGACCTGCTTTCCCAGGTAGACGTGCAGAAGCTCGATGTCATCTCAGAAGTGGGATGAAAACAATGATCAATTCAAATGAAGGACAAAAATATTGGAACATCTATTTATATTCATTTTGTCTAAAAATTTTAAGGAAAACCTTAAGTTTCTCTAGCTTTTCCCTGTTGTGACACTGGCAGCCCACGTAGGCCAGTCTGTTGGCTGGGATGTGTCATGTACAGTGGGCATGGTCATTCAGGAGAGAGTGAGGGGTTCCCTGAGCAGAGGGAGACCCCTTCTCCCTCTTCCCTTTCAGAGCGCTGCAACAGATCGCAGGTTATCTGGGCTTGGCTGAGTGGGTTTAAAGATGATATCATCCTAAATCTAGGGTTGGCAAACAATGGCCACAGCGAAATTCAGTCTGATGCCTCTTTTTGTAAATACAATTTTATTTATGCAGTCATGCTCATTGGTTTGCACATTGTGTCTGGCTGCTTTCAGATAACAAGGGAAGAGATGAGTAGTTGCAACAGACACTGCATGGCTTGGAAAACCTAAATTATCTGCTAGCAAGCGCTTTACAGAAAATATTAGCCAAAACCTGTCTGAAATAGTTCAATTTTTGTTAAAATGTATAAGATGGGAGCGGGAGGGAGGGCTGTGGTCAGAAAAATCTTTATATCGTGCCTAGATTCACTGACTATCTCATGACCACATTCTTACAAGAAAGGTGAAATTAAAGATCAGTTATGCATTTTTAATTTGTAAAAACACCAAAGTTTCAAAGTTGCTAACCTTGTTTTCTGGTGACAAGTAGCTGATTCTAGTGACCTAGAAGATATTTTTGAAAAACAAACACAAAAACCAAAATCCCCCACATTTCAATCCTCCACATTGTCTTTGCAAGTGAAATTGCCTTTCACTTTTTAAATATTTTTAAAAAGATTTTCTTAATGCTTTATTTATTTCTGAGAGAGAGAGAGAGTCAGTGTGAGCAGGGGAGGGTCAGAGAGAGGAGACACAGAATCTGAAATAGGATCCAGGCTCTGAGCTGGCTGTCAGCACGGACCCCGACGTGGGACTCGAACCCACGAACTGTGAGATCATGACCTGAGCTGAAGTCGGACACTTAACTGACTGAGCCACCCAGGTGCCCCATTGCCTTTCACTTTTAAAGGAAACACAAATGCTCATGTATTTTACAAGAAATCTTCAGGAGAGAGCATTTGGAAAAAATATTTAGGTGTGTTTCCATTTTATGTGCTTCTGCTTCTTTAAAATATATCATAAAAGGGGCGCCCAGTGATATGGAGAGATATGGTTGCCCAGTGTCTCTCTCCTGGCTCAGTTGTCTATCACTTGCAGGCTTCTGCCCTATTCCTTTTCTATAGGACTCAAAGAGCAGACATAAGTTTTTTTCTGAGTATTCCTTAAGACTCAAGGCTGTTGTAAGACTTTGCTTAAGACTTGTGGAGAACACACGGTAAATATAGTTCAGAACAGGAAACAACTTAAAACGTAGGTATCACACGACACCCTTCCTAAGTTCATGGACTGCTGCCTACTGCTGGGAATGTCTTACTGATTCTGTCCAGGCTTAGGCCTGGCCTATCTCTCTGCTGTTGGCCCTATTCTTTCCTTTTTAAGAGCTTTCTGCCTTCTTAGCTCTTCCTTGAATTTGGGGTCCAGCCCCAGTTTCTCAGGCCACCTGTGATGCCAAGGCCTTATGCATATCTACACTCTGGGCATTAAACTCCTCCAGGAGTGCTAGTCACACCGATGTGAATGCTCCCTGGAGTCGTACAGGAAGGCAGCCCTGATCTTTTCCATCCAGAGTGGAAGTAGATACAAACAAACAAACAAACCCTTCATTTTCCAAATCAAGAAGTATTAACATATCTTTCTAAATAACAAATCACCATAGGTCTCTATCTCTCGTTAAACAATTAATAGAAGCTTGTGAGTTTGCTGCTTTTCTTTCTTAACTCCAAAGTTATCAGACCGAGTTAGAAGGCAGGGATCAAAGTCAAAATTCGTGTATTTCCCTTCTCCTATCAATCTTTATAGTGGAGCTGGGTAATAGAAAATGTATTACCCCCACTTTCTTTTCAGATCAGGTGTTAGAAGAGCAACAATGTTATCATCACCATCACCACCATCCTGATCTACATGACCCACCTTGACCATGAACATCACTATCCCCATTAGTACCATCACCATCACCATGTTCCTTCTCCATCACCACTGTATCACCATCGCTACCATCACCAACATTACAGTCGCCGCCAACATAATGGACCATCATCATCACCCAGGTGATCATGATCGCCACCAACATAGCCATCACTCTTTCCTTATTGGCTTTTCTGAGGCCCTATGGTAATTCTTTGAAAAGTTGCCAAAGCTTTCTAGAGTTCTTTTTTGGGGGTGGGGACATCCAAGGCATGTCTGTTAGCTGTCTCTTCTCACTTATTTTTACTTAGCAAATATCCTTTTTCCCCATTTCTGGGAAGGATAGAACAAAACTCATGTCCCAGTCCTGATCTTTTCCTTCCGTACAGCCCAACTGCAGGCTCTGACATTGGCCTCTTCAGACTTGGGGCTGCTCCTGGGTCTTATAGTTCTGGTTATTTCTACCCTTTCCATCCTGTTGTCTTCCTGTGTCTCCGGAAAAACTCTGCTCTATTTCCTGGCCCTAGGGTGAGGGTGCTACCACAGTCCTGACAACTCTAACTTGAAAAAGAGGGGTGGGAATTATAAGTGACCCTTTGCCTTTGGGGGTGTCTTTAGGCCCTTGGTCATCCTATGACAGAAAGCCCCTAAGTCAGAAAAGTTTTCCATTCACTTGGCACCCAAGTCAGAGCCTGACTATCTGCTACTCTTGGAGGCAGTTGGTTTCTTGTCTACTCTGCCCTCTGATGGGAAGTTTCTGTTAAACCAGAATAGCAAGGACCGGATGGCCTTTCAACTGGTGGGTGTAACAGTGCAATGGTGGAAGCCTTTTCATAATGGCCTCATGATTTACCACTGCCCTTAGAGAAAATATAAGCATTGCAGCATGCCTTCACAAATAATATCGACACAAAGGTAGAGTCTTCCTAAAGGCTTTCAGTTTTCTTTTTGGCTTGAATATGGTCTAGTATGGGACATGGAAAAAAGGGCATTGGATTTTAAAAAGTAATAATCGTGCTTTCCCCCTATAGTTAGGAGCACAATTACAGTAGGAACTAGAAGCTGATATTTGATACAGTACCTGGACATTGCAAGTAACAAATCAAATAAACTAACTTTGGTTCAGTTTACTGAACTGAATGAAAAGTGGCATATAGCATAGGTGGCAGCCGGCTAGGGGTATGGTTTTACTGGAACACAGCCATGCTCGTTCACTTATACATGGTCTATGGCAGCTTTTGTGCTATGATGGCAAAGTTGAATGGCTATGAGATTCTACTTGATCCACCAAGCCTATAATATTTACTGTCGGGCCCTTTATACAAAACCTTCATCAACCCTTGCTCTAAATCATGAATACTTTTCTGTTCCTGGAGCTGGCAGGAAAGTGGGTTGGACTGGTCTTTCTTTGTGTTATAGAAGTAAAGCCTGATTAAAAGTAGGGAATAGTTGAGGCAGGGCTCCTACATACCCTGCTGGATCTGAGAGCATTTAGGTCTAACTAATAACAGACAAAGTAGCCTTCCAACCTTCAGTCTACTGTATGATATTAGAGATTGGAGCCAAGACCCCCAACTAATAAGAGTTTATTTGCTTTGCTTCCTTTGAGCAAATACTTCCTCAAAGATACTGTGGGAAGGAGCAGTGACTGCTCCAAGGCAGAACTGGGAATACTCAGAATTGGGTTTTCCCGGGTTTCTGTAAGAATACTGCCTGGTGCTGCCTTAATTCCATCAGGTGTTTGTTTGCATTAATGGAGGAAGCTAGTTGAGTATGCCTGCTGGTAATGATTTACATTCATCAGCTCCAAGTAGGCTTCTCGTGATCACCCTCACAAGCTCAAGACCTAAAATGTCCCAGCAAATCTGAAGCATGAGTCTATTTCTGATGCTGCCTATTGTCAATTCCCCTCCCAAATTCTGAGTGAGAACCCCCAACTTTCGTAGGCAGTTCCAAAAAGCTAGGGGGTTGGCTTTGATGCTGAGAAGGTGGACAGTCAATTTATGATTTTCATTATATTCTGCTTACCTGTATTTTACCTTTGCAGTTTACATTTAAAAAAATTTTTTTAACTAGAAAATATGAGTTTTTGAGTCTAAAACCGAGGAAAATGGATGCTTTATCTTTGCAGGGGTTTATCCCTACTCCCAAATATAGATCTTCAATTTGGCCTCATTTGAGTTCTCGGGCTTAAGTAAAAAGAAGTGAGCATTATTAGTGCACTAAGTGTTCTACATGAAATCTTCTTTAATCCTTGTATAGATCGTGAGGTTATTATGAGGCAATGGAGTCTTAGAGATGCTAACTTGCTCAAGTTACCTCACATGGAGATAATGATACGAGGATTCCAATCTAAATAATCTAACAGTTTTTGTTCCTGCCCCCCATGCTGCACAGGCCTTCGTAATGTCAGTCCATTAGGAAGGCCAAAGTTTCACATTAAAAATAGCTCCCCTGGAAGTTTCAAAGACCAACTAGTAGTAAATCCAGCTTTAAGTCAGTTTATAGGCTTTCCGAAACCATGTCTTTTCCTGCCATAACCATTTGGTCTTTAAGGAAATGGATACCTAGGGTCTTTGTGAAACACATTGCACCACATTCCTAAGGAGTGTTGTATGATGCAATCCCTCAATTTAATCTTGAAGAACAGTATGTGTGACAGATCACTGATCTTTCTCCCCAACAGCCTTCTTCCTAAAAACATCTCAATCTTGCTCAGGTATGGGGGGTGATAACTTGCTTCATGGATCATTTTCCTGCCCTAAGGAGTGAATGTGAATTAGTCTAAATCATTCATAGTGATTCTGTCTTCTTTGCCAGGCACTGGGTTAGGCATGGGCACATCATACAACCCGGGACAGTAAGACAAAAATGACATTCCAATAGGGTGCTTGTGTCAGGTTTTTCTAACTTTTGAAATTTAAAAAAAACGGCGGGGGAACTACCTGAAGCTCATCCCATCCTCCTTTTGGATTATGCAAATGAGATGTAGTAATATCTAGGGCTGGAGTAGTTTATCTTGTAACCATGATGGGGGAAACAAGGGAATTATACAGAATCCTCAGAAATGCTGCACTTTTGAATGAATTAGTGTTGGAATAACCTGTTCTGGATTTGTTATGATAAAGAATTCATTACATTCATTATGATTTAAGGCACCCTTAGGCATTTTTATCAAAACAATCTGATTACGCTGACCTTTCTGCAAGGCTCTTTGGAAGAAAAGAGTAAAGCAAAGAGCAAAGCAAAGCTGACTAACTAGATGTCCCTTCCTTCGAAACAAAGCTCAATGTTGTCTCCTGGTGAGAAGCTCCTGAAAATAGGGAAATAAGACAGTTAGGAGTGGAGTTACTCTTAATAATATCTGAGATTTTAATGAGGTCTCTACAAGGACAGGGGTTTCTGATATTCCTTAAAAAAAATCTGTACTTTGCTATCAAGGAAGCTACTTTGTATCCTGGAGCACAGTGCCCTTTCAGGGAGGAAGTCCCAGGGTTCTAGAAGATAGTCAACAAACGTTTTCTAGAGAGCTGTGCACTCTATCCTGTGTAAGAACAAAAGGTCACTCAAAGGAGGTTTGAATCTGCGAAGTATACCCACTCTTAGACAATCTTGGTATTAAAATTTTCCATCCAAACATCTTTTCCAGCAATTCACTAAAGTAGTTTGCTTTTTCCCTGTCTTTCATGAGGACTGGACTATCAAACTATAGTGCTAGTCTTTATTCAGTATTTAAATACCCCTGAGGGGCACCGGAGTGGCTCAGCCGGTTAAGCGTCTGACTTCAGCTCAGGTCACGATCTCACAGTTAGTGAGCCTGAACCCCACGTCAGGCTCTGTGCTGAGAGCCCAAAGCCTGGAGCCTCCTTTGGATTCTGTGTCTCCCTTTTCTCTGCTCCTCCCCCGCTAGTGCTCAGTCTCTCAAAAATAAACATTAAAAAAAATTTTTTTAAATAAATAAATACCCCTTAGATGAAGCCTTATTTTGTGAGGTTTGTCTTTAGCATGTGTATATACCACTTTCGGAAAGCCACTGGTAGCCTATTGTCTTGGAATTTCACATAACGTTTTAAAATTTCCAACAAGCATTGAAATATTTCTTATTTTAGTGCCCTTTTCAATTGCTAATTCAGATTAGAAAAGTTTCTTGATAATTCTTTAATATAATTTCTAATATAATTAGATTTATTACTTGTATTAGCTTCTTACTGCTGTTACAAATTATTGCCAGCTTAGTAGCTTAAAACAACACAAATTTATTACACGTTCTGGAGGTCGGAAGTCCTAAAATCAAGATGGCAGCACAACTGGGATACTTCGGGAGGCTCTACGGGAGACTGTTTTCTCCCCTTTCCCTGCTTATAGAGACCACCAGCGCTTCTTGGCTTATGGCCTCATCCTCCATCTCCAAAGTGATCAGCAAAGCATCTTCCAATCTCTCTCATCTTCTGCTTGCCTCTTATAAGAAACTTGTGATTATATTGGGCCCCCCACCTCAAAACCCTTAATTAAATCATATCTGCAAAGCCTCTTCTGCTGTATAACAGAACACATTCACAGGTTCCTAGGGGTCATTATTTAGCCTACCACACTACTGCTTCTATCATTACTACCACTGGCTAAAATTTGATTGTATATCATGAGCTAAGCACAGTGCTAACTGCTTTGCATTTTTTTGATCTCAGTTAACCCACAAGCCCCACATTAAGATTGTGTAACTTTCTCAGGCTTGTGACTAAGTCATTGTTTTCTGATAAATGACAGTAATTCATCATAAAATTGAATAGCAATGGTTCACAAAATCTGCATTTCTACTCCTATCTAGCACTGTATATGCCTTGTATATGCCTACAAGTTAACTGTAAGAGTACACACTCGTAGTTTTAGAAAAATCTAAGTTATGCAGGTAGAAATTTGCATCTAGAAATAAGCTGTATTTACAGTTGTTGGAACTAAAGCTGTAGTTACTGGGTTGTTAGCTTATATCACTGAGGCCAATGCTAGTTAGATTTATGGTTGCTCCACCTAAGTAGGGCATTTCACTGCACTCAGCTTAGAAATTACGACGTAAACTTTTGAGCAAGATACTAGGAAATGCAGACCTTTAACCATGGCCTTCATCAGGAAAGTGTGGGTTAATGCCCAAAATCCATCACTGCTGCTCAAAAACCAGTTTATAAACCGATGAACATTGAAGAGTCTCTCATTATCATGTAGTTGAGTAGCATGTTTAGTGTACGCCTGCCACTCAAATATATTAGATGCAGTCCTTAATGTACTGTGAAACACTATTAAGTGCAGCTGATGTATCTAAACGGAAGGCCCACCAAATGACAATCTGGCACCTAAAACTTGCTAGGTATTAGAAGGGTTCGAGGCTCTTGTACACTAGTTTGAGCCCCTTAGGTGTCTGACTTAAGGCTTTTTTTAAAGACTGGATATGATTGAGATATATAGTCATAAACCTTGAATACAGAAATAGTTTAGCCCAGCGGCTTCCAGCCTGTTGGCTATAAACTCTAGCAGCATATGGGAGTTATTGTAAGGAACCCATTAATCCATTTGAGCACCAAATGTTGTCTGTAGGCTAGGTATATTCTACTTATCAAACACAGATATGCTTGTGATGAGTAACACAAATTTTCATGAAAAGATCACTGAATTCAAAGTTTATAATTATTTTTCCTTTTATTAATCATTAGATGCTTAGGGCAATTAAATCCATGAAGTTCCGATTTGCTCAGAGTGGTAGGGCACCTTTGCTTTAGCTTAGAAAATTCAGCAAAGTGTCCATGAAACAATTCTAACACACAGATACTTCAAGTGAGATTAAAGCTTTAAAAGAGCTCATCTGACAGGCTCCCAGAAGATATGCTGAGGAATGAGCTGAGTAGTAACGTATTAATTAAGACCAATAATAATGCTGATGAAAACTTTCAATAGCAAAATTTTCTTTCTACCGTATCTTATGAGAAAGGTTAGGAAGAGAAGGTAAAAAGTACTGTTTCATTTCTTTAACTTGCCCAGAGTATCTAAATCAATAAACTGTAAAGGGCAGGTTTTTAAAACCAACACGATCTTCTCTAAATATTATATATCTGGCTTTTAATTTGTAAATAAACACTATCAGTTTGTATAGGACTTTACAAAAAATGTTTGCATTGTAGGATCTCTTATTTGTAGTCTTTGTAAATCAAACTTCTTTTACAAAGATGAGAAAACTAACCATTTGAAAGGTTAAGTGATTTTTCCAAGATTATAGTATAGGTAGAATGGAAGAGCTTAAGTTATTAAAAAAAAAAATACACACAATAGCAGCAACATAAATAATGTGGATTAGGTTTTAGAAATGTCATACAGAATTTTCTAAACACATTTTGATTATTTGATCCCAATTAAGGAAAGCTAGAAACATTTTATGGTCATCTAATCTTCATTAAATGGAGGAAAAAACCCACTGATTTAAGCAGACTATATACAGCACTGAATGTTGAATATATTCATTAAAATTTTTTTTTAATGTTTATTTTTGAGAGAGACAGACAGACAGACAGAGCATGAGTTGGGGAGGGGCAGAGAGGGAGACACAGAATCCGAAGCAGGCTCCAGGCTCTGTCTGAGCTGTCAGCACAGAGTTCGACACAGGACTCAAACTCATGAACCATGAGGGCATGACCTGAGCCAAAGTTGTAGGTTTAACCAAGTGAGCCACCCAGATGTCTCGAATGTTGAATATATTCTTTTTCAATCATTTTCAGACCTAGTATAATAAAATTTCCTCTTTAAAGATTAGTGTTTCAGGGGCACCTGAGTGGCTCAGTCAGTTGAGTGTCCAACTTGGGCTCTGGTCATGATCTCACAGTTCGGGAGTTCTAGCCCCACGTCGGGCTCTGTGCTGACAGCTCAGAGCCTGGAGCCTGCTTTGGATTCTGGGACTCCTTCCCTCTCTGCTCCTCCCCCACTCCCACTTGGTCTCTCTCAAAAAAATAAACAAACATTTAAAAAAGATTAGTATTTCAGGCTCTAATGATTTTCTTTATATTTATAATTTACTAAAATAGGTTTGTAGCAAAAGGCAGAGTTAGGTTTTAGAATTTATAATTACAAAGGATCCAATATTTATAAACTTTGCACATATTAAAAGCCCTTCCTGTCTATAGGAGTGTGTGACAGTTTGTAGTCTCTGCTTGGAAATCTTAACCATAGTATAAATTAAGTTGGCTGAGGGGCCCCTGAGTGGCTAAGTTGGTTGAGCGTCTGACTCTTGGTTTCCGCTCAGGTCATGATCTCATGGTTTGTGAGTTTGAGCCCTGCTTCGGGCTCTGGGTGGAGAGCCTCTGATGGTGCAGAGCCTGCTTAGGAGTCTCCCTGACTCTCCCCTGTGCATGAGGCATGTGTGTGTGGTTTCTCAAAATAAATAAACTTAAAAAAAGTCTTTTTAAATTAAGTTGGCTGAAAGCTAAGGTGCTTAACAGCTGACAAGATTTCTATAATTCCTTTTCATATAATTCCCTACAGCACCTGTAGACGGGGACAACCTGCCCATATTTTTCATTATAGCTGTTTGCTGATATACAACTTGTCTCTTTTCCTCAAATATTTACCTGCAAAATGAAATATTCACTGTTCTCTTGTGACTTACAACTGACTGCTAGCTAATAATATAGTTTCTGCTGATTCCTAGAGCAAAAAAGTTTAAGCAGCAGGTTCTGGTTGGGTCTGTTCATTTAGTGAATCACACATCCATTCAACCAATCAACCAGCACTTACAGATCATCCACTATGTGCTGAATTCAATCATCGTAAATGGAACCAAAACAACAACAAAAAGTTTTAAAGAATTACCAGAACTTTTATTTTTGCTTAGTTTTATTAAAAAAATAAATATGTCATAAAGCTTTATTTTCTTTTAAGGAGAAAAAAAGGAACAAGTTTCATAAAATCAAATAAGCAACGGTAAGGTATCTTAACTTGAAAAAGATTGGGAATCACTGGTTTACAAGTTATAATTGAATGAAAGAACAACTGTAACAGCCACAGTTGGCTGTTTCATGCCAATGGCAGCAAACAACAAGATCAACTAGGGCAAAATAAATAATTGTGTGGAAGCCCTGATAAGTGCTTAAACAGACTCATTCACTGAGACATCAGTATAGATATATCTTGTTTTAAACAACACAGGAGTTCCTGAAAAGTTTTGTGTAAATGAAATAACCACAAACATACTAGGAGAGCTTGGTATCTGAAAGAATTCCATGGCAAGAATTCTTTTGTGAACAACGACTTCCACTTCTGTAAATCCAGGTATTTGCTTTGCTTAAGGCAAAACATACCTAGCTGCTACCTCTCTGAAGTGAGGCACTAGCATACACACCAAACATCACTCCAGCTGGGCCAGTGGCACAATTTCCCAGTTTGTGTTTCTATTAAGTAGTGTACAGTACAGAGTCAGCTAGGGAACCCAGCTGCGTCTGCAGTGCAGGCACAGGGGCAGGACAACCACCTTTAACATCAGTTCGGAGCCAATAAATGCTTTTGAGAGTCTACCTTGTGCAAAGCACAGTACTAAACCTTATCAATTCAGTTACAGACATAACTTTCTTTCTCTAAAACCTTCCGTCAGGGCCTAGGTCTGGAACTCTAAAATAAAGTAATACTACTAATCCTCAAGACTGGCTTTAACCAAACTAGCTGCCCAATTCCTTCAGATTGGGGTAGATGATAATGAAAGAGACTGAGTTTTCTAAGGCTGAAGTTTAACAACACAAGAATTATGTTTTATATAACCAGTTAGTGAAAAATTTTGCTGGTGACAAAAATTTTAAATGGTTTCTTTTTTTTTTTTGGTTTTTTTTTTTTTTACTTCCTCTGAATTCCCAGGCAAACTCTGGAGAACAGTTAAAGTCATCACTCTCTGGTTGGGTGATACATTTCAGTTTTGCTGATAGAAAATAAAAATTTCTTTCCACCCACCAGAATTTTGTGAATTTATCCTATACCACAAGTGATGCTTTGGACAGGGAGTAAGTATGGTAGTACCAGCTCCAGTCAGTTTTATCATTATAAATAAACAGAATCTTCACTTTGCTCACAGCCTCCATTTCATTTGGCCAAACTTCTACCAGGCTTAAGTCACATTTAATTCGTTAGGCTGTTCAGTTTCTTTTTTGAAAAAATGCTTCTAATACCATTGCTGCCTGTATGTACAAGTGTGAATAAAAAGAGTATGCAATCTATAGTCTTTTCCACACTGAGTACACTAACAACAATTAGTAAATAATTAAAGAATAAGTGGTCATTTTAAAACTTGTGTTTTTAAGAAAAAATTTCACTTTCTAGCACTTAAAAAAAAGGGGTTTTAAAAGTGCCCTATTAATGTCCAACACTGTTCCCACTCTGTCCCACCCATCTAAAACCTGCTACAAATGCTGGATTGAGTTCATATCAAATAACTTAGCGGTACCAAGATTTTTCAAATGGAAACAGTGTTACTGACTTCTTCATACTGGATAACAAAATAAGGGTAACTCTGGTCATCATTAAAAATGACAAAAATCTGAGGCTCAAAGAAATTATCCACACAAGAGTCATACAGGTCGCTGGTGACACTGCCAGGATTGACAGGAGGGGGCCGTCTCATGCCATGACTGCCCATCGTGTATCTGCCAGTTAGCACTTTGGCCAGAAACATGAAATGGACTCCTTTGGAGGACTTCTTAGAAAAGTTATGAGAGTAGCTTGCCTTCTTTGCAAAGTAACTGCCTTGTCCAAACATTGTAGCATGCTTTCCACAGACTCGAGGGTCAAAGTTGTGCTTGCAAATTCCATCTACCACATCCTGGGATGTTCCATGAAATAAATGTCTCTTATTTATTATTCTGTCACGGCCAAACATTTTCCTGTTCATATATTCCTTTTTCCTAAAGCAAAAAGTGGACAGGGAATTCAGAAAAAGGAAGGTATATATCAATTTAATAGGCAAGACATAGTCATAAACTTCTCCGTATGGTTTCAATGGGGAGGAAGCGTTAGTTAAAGTAGTTTTCAAGGGCAAAATGTCATTAAAGATCATACTAAAAGTTTACACTTATCTTTTCCACTGCAGATAAGAAAAGCCCTTTTATTTTATTTTAGATTTTCCCAACACTTGTTCACTTGCTTTCTCTTCCATTTCAAATCCAGGGCACAGACTTACCTTCTCAGGATGGCTTCTTTGTCTAATTCCACCAACCTGAGGGTCTCTTAATTCTCAGATTCCTCAAACCTGCGTGTATTCTTTTTGTACCACATTTGTTACTTGAGAGGCAGCACGGTCAAGTGATTAAGAGCAAAGCCTCTGGTGCTAAACTGCCAGGGTTCAAACTCCAGCACGTTATCTTATTAGTTGTATCACATGTGGGAAGTTACTGAGCTTTTATATGACTCAGTTTCCTCTCTGTAAAATGTGGGTTGCAATAATTGTACTTACAGGTCTGTTATGAGGCATATATATGAGTTAATATATGTGAGTTTGTATAATAAAATACAAACATATTGGGTTTTGTGAAGTCTTTATTATTATGCTCTGCGTTTGTTATTAGCTACATTAAGAAAAGCTCTCTTGAACTTTTCATACTGCTGACTCACCTTTTATATTTCTCCCAAAGAAACTGGTTTTGGACTCTCAATATTTGTAAAATTCTATATTTAAACTCAGGCACAGTCTTATGAAAAAGATTATAAATGATTCGATAACTTTTGTCCTCTACAGAAACAGGCACTTGGATGAAGTCCTGAGATGGATGCATATAAACCCAAGTTTCAGGGTAAAAGTTTGCTGAGGTGACCCCATCTGGGCAGATAATTTGTGATGATGAGGTTGCTTCAAGAGGCGGAGGAGCCTGTGTGGGAACACCACCAAGTGTCCTAGAAGGGAGAGGAAGGAATGTCAATGCAAAACATTCAGAGATAAGCACATCTCACATTAGAGTGCTCTATAGCAATATCTAATATTGTACTTTGTACAGCTTAAATGCTTATTTAAAAAACAATATAAAAATGCTATGTATTAAAGGACAAAAGCTTAGAGTAACACTGCCTGTATACAGATAACCTATTATTAGCTTCTTCCTGGCTTCCTCCTTGTGGAGAAAACTCTGGAATGTACTGCTACAAGGCAAGCAAGCAGGAACCAATTTACAAATATCTTTACTTTCTGAATCCTGGACTCCTCTTTTGCCTACACAGTTAAAGAAACTGTTTGAAGGAAACAGCGACAATTTATATGCATTCTTCAAACTTTGCTATACCAAGCAAAAAACTTACCATGACTAAAGGCTACATAGGTGGGGGGAGCAGAATAATGGGGAGACAAAGTAAGACAGGCAGTAATGACGTAAGATATTAAAAATAAAAAAGCTTATGCTTTTTGTATAAAAACAAACAAAAATCATTGGAGTAGGCACTGAAAGCTGACATTTCGCATTTGCTTCATTTTTCAGTATCACATATAAGAAAACCATCAACTGTATTCAAATTTTACAGCTTTAGGTGTGCTTAAGATAGAGCTAATTAACTTTAAGCTCTAGACACTAGAATGCATATTCTTGAACCTTTAAAAATTCAGGTCTTTATACTCTGAAGGATCGGTTTAGATGAGTATCAGCTTGAGGGTTTCTTATTCCTGCCCAATTAAATGCTTAAGTTTAAATTATATTTTTTTGGCCCATTTCAAAACAGAGCAAAAGGGAAGAATCAGAAAGATAGGAAATCCTGGCCCTGAGATCCAGATTCAGGGTCAGGGTATTGTAATACTCATCAGCACAGAGTGGTCACAAGGAAGCAGTAGGTCTGCCAAATGGATTAGGAAACTAAAATTTTCAAAAGAGCTTTGTGACACAGAGGTTACAACTGTGAATGAACATGCAAATAATCTCCAAGAGCATATATTACCATTACCCTCCTCATAATCATAGCCACCTGATAGTAAGCACATCCTATGAACAGGCTTTTTACACACAGTTATCACTGGCCTGCAAGATGGCTTGGTTATCCATACTTTTCAAATAAAGATCTTGCTAGCATAGTAGCAAAGAACAGAGACAGGATTTGAATCCAAGTCCATCTGCATCATTTCTAGATGCAGCATTCTCTATTTCTATATACCTCACATATATAGATAAAGACATATCGATAGATTTCTCTACCAAGGCTTGAAAGTGACAGATGTATACCAGGGTTGCAACTCAGGTTTGCCTGACTCCCACTGCCGCCGCCGCCACCACCACCACCTCACACAGTCTTTTAAGAGATGGTTTGTTAAGAAGCTAAAAGCTATAGAAGCACAACTGCCTCCTCTAACACCCATCCACACTTCAAGTAGTTGTGCCCACAATTTATCATGCCTGAAAATCCTTGTGAGATGCAGAGGAGTTCTGAATAGAGCCAGGGCTTACAGAACCCCCTAGGTTCTTTTAAGTTCAGGGGTCAACTTAAAGGGGCACTGGCTGTTCCAACCTTCATGGCAGAGGCACAATAGTTCTTGTCCTCTGGAGCATTTTCATAAATCCCTGACAGATTCCTCCAGAGCCTTCATTACTGGCACATTTTTCTGAAGAGAGGCCCCACTGCTTTAATCAGATTCTGAAAGGTCTGTAACTCCTTAAAAAGCCATCACTACTCTGGAGAGATGGCAGGAAACAGAGTATAGGCGCCTTATTTTTAGCTGTTCTCTCTATTCCTGCTCTGCAAAGAGCGTAAGTTCCAGCCTACCAGGTTTTCCAGTATTATTAGGGATTGAAGTTACCAAAAGAGGTTTCTGAGTTGAGGGAGGAAGGGAAGATTCTCCCAAACCACTCTGCCCAAAATAGGTTTTAGGCTGCTGTCACAGCTGTACTGAAAACCTGGCACTAACCATAGAAGACTCACACAGTTAAAGATGAGCCTGTGTAAATAAATGCTATCCATCCTAAACCATTACATTAGATTTTATCATCCATTTCTACCTCCAGATGCTTACTTTTAACAAGCCAACATCCAAATTAGGTTGAAACATAAAAATGCAGATAGACAGCTGTCTGATGGACTTCTACAGAGTCAGAAATACATATTCCAAGCACAATTACAAATGTGGCTTTATTTTCTGAGGATGTTGAGTTCGTATTTAGCTCATGGGTATTCCAATGACATACCGTGTGCTTCACAGTGTTGTACCAGGCAAAGCTGAAGGGTATAGAATTTATACTCCAGGACCTCTGAAGAATGGATTTTCAGAATCCAAGGTCATCTTTTGCACCCTTTCACTCCCCTTGCCATTTCAAAAGATGTTTCCTAACCCACTTTTACTGATGATATAAAAATTAACTTATTTTATCCTTTCTGAGGAGGAGTCAAAGAAACTCTATCAGGCTTTCCCATGACCATGAGGTGACTGTACCAGATAGATGTCCTTTCAGCTGAAATGAACTCCTAAACCTCTAAAACTGAGATTTGTTTGCTTATGCAGCCTCAGCTCAAATATTCCAATAATATTAAAAAGAATAAGCTCCTTCTTATCAGCCTCATTAAAAAGCAGCAAGCACAAGGAAAAAAAATATGTTCTTTGTAACTAAACTTGATTGTGGTAATCATTTTTGCAATATACATGTATCTGGAGTCATAAATGGACAGTTGTATGTCAGTTACAGCTCAATAAAACTGGAAGGAATAAAAAGCACCAACAGGGACTTTTCATTTATAAAGAGCCATATTTCCAGGAAATTCATAGATTAAGTCTTCTCTCCCCACTTCCCTTACTCTGGGCATTCCCAATTCTTAGGCATCTCTGACTCACTGAGAACTATAGCCTTTTTGACACCTATGTTTTAATTTGACTGCATTTACTTAAAAACAAAACTTTCTTCCTGGCTAAGATTAAAATTGTGGACTCTCTGACATCTATTTTTGCAGTCTGCCTTTTTTTTTTGTTTTTAAGAGAGAGAGACGGGGGGGGGGGGGGGGGTGGGGGGAGAGAGAGGGAGAGAGAGAGAGAGAGAGAGAGAGCGAGCATGGCAGAAGGGGGACAGAGAGAATCCCAAGCAGGTTCCACACACAGTGCAGAGCCCGGCATGGGGCTCAAATCGCAAGATCCTAGGAACATGACCTGAGCCGAATCAAGAGCTGGAAGCTGACTGAACCACCCAGGCTTCCCTGCAGTCTGCTTTTTGAAACTAATCCGCCTGTATTTTCTTCCCACTAGGCCTAAGTGCCCCACAGCTCTAGACTCTAGGGCAGATAGGAACTGAAGGGCTGCATTTACCCATTCCACTCTGAGGAACTTGCTGCTTCTTTTCTCTTTTTCACTGAAGTGTCTATTTGCTAAGCTCTTACTTTATACCTGATTATCACTGTTCCAGACAAGAAGACTAAAACAGAAAATTTTGAAAAGGAAAGGGAAGAGAAAATAAAGTGAATTTCTATGTTCTCTGGTAAGCCAATGTTATAAATAGTAAGGTGCCAAATATGTGGCATTAATTTTACTATTGCTTATATTATTTCTATAGTTCATGGTTTTACAAAATAAGCCTAAGTTTAAAAGGAAAGGGGGAGGGGTTATTCTACAATTACTTATCTTAGAATTGAAGCAAATCAATGTTCGCCATGCTGCAAAACTCCCCCAACAATGCAGTACTCGAATGAGCATTCTTACTCTCACTCAGAAGCTACATCTTGCTTGATTGGCTCAGCATGCCAAGCTGCTGGTCCCACTAATGAGTCCTACTGTCTCACTAGGAGGACAATATGTTCCTAACTACCGGACGCTGACACTGTCTCCAGCTGTGCTAGTAAAATCACAGAAATGGCATTTTTTTATTAGATTCTAATAAAAAAAAGAAACCTACAAGGTAAAATAATTCACACTTGGACTAGAAAGAAAGCACACATTTACCCCAAGCCAATATATATTTCTAAAATCAGCTTTACTAAAAATTGCTTTTGGATACTGAGCATTTTAGGGATTTTTATTCATTTGTATTTTTTTTTTTTGCATTTTGTTTTTTATGTTCCCTTTGCAATCTCATAATTAGAATCATTAAGATTCTGTCATAATGATCTGGGAAAAACATGGTTTGAGACTGAAATTTTTAAAAAAGCTAGTAAGAATAAAAAACAGCATCTCTAAGACTAGTAGAAGAGAAAAACCAGTATTACTCTAGGCCTTCCCATTCCATAAAACCAAGCAAACCTAGTATCATTTTAAAAATCAGGCTCTAGGGGCGCCTGGGTGGCTTAGTCGGTTAAGCGTCCGACTTTCGCTTAGGTCACAATCTCGCGGTTCATGGGTTCGAGCCCCGCGTCGGGCTCTGTGCTGACTGCCAGCTCAGAGCCTGGAGCCTATTTGGGAATCTGTGTCTCCCTCTCTCTCCGACCCTCCCCTGCTCACGATGTGTCTCTCTCTCTCCTAGAAATAAATAAAAATATTTAAAAAAATAAAAATAAAAATAAAAATCAGCCTCTAAATACGGTATATCTGACAAGAGTACATAATGATTTCCCTAGAGTTACTAACTTTTAAAGATGGCCATGCTATTGGTCACATGCTCCACCAAAAGTTCTGGCATCTATGGAGATGTGCCGGTTGTCTATTTAGAGGTGGGGAAGAAGAAATGGCACTTGGGAAAATGGAAGAAGAGCTCATCTATAATTCAGGAGGAATTCAGTCTCAACCCTAGAAATAGGACAGATAATTTTAGTGAGTATTACAGGAAGGTGGGCCTTACCTAGCATATGAGAATACAAATTATTTGAAAAGGATTCTTCCCAAGAAAATTCACTCAAGGAAGAACTGGAGAATGCCACCTTGGAGGACTCTCTCTACTTGTCCTGGCAGTTTACCTGGACTGAGAAATAGTCCCATTACATGGAAAGATATCATCAGGAAATTCAATCTTCACAAAGGAAGCAAATGCAAACTGTCTCATTCTAGATATAATTATTTTTAGTTGTGTAAAAATGTTACTTCTATTTGCTTTTTGGTACAAAAAAACAATTGGATAATCACTCTTTTAATGAGGTTAATTGTAGCTTATCTGAATGCTACTTTTTGAAGACTTCAACCCATAGAATAACTCAAAATTTCATATTCTAGAATAAGCATGTTAGTGTCTTCACTTAAAATCTTTTACTCTTTGGCATTCAGTTGTACATTTACATAAAATGAGAGTAAAGATTAGGCCTTCCATTGGACACTTACTGTAAATATGGCAGCAGTATAAAACAGGAGCGGAAGAGAGGTCTCCTTTTTATTTCTCTCCTGAAGAATGAGTTATGGAGGATGTAGTGGTTGTTCCACATCATAAATCGGACTTCTTTTAGGCCCCTAGAGTTGGCTTCTTCAATCAACCGAATAACAGACTGGAGCAGAAAACAGAAGATAAAGAAAAAACAAAGTTAGAAAAAGCAATCACTATGAAATATACAAAACGTTACTATAACTAAAGGCAAAAATAGCTAAGCTTGCTGTTGACATCAGTGAAGTTTCAATAAAGTACAGACAGTCAAACTAATTCCCTTTACACATAGGACTTTTGGGGAGGGAGTAGGGGGCAAAGATGCAGAATAGAAAGATGTTCTTTCTTCAGAAGATTGTGGTCCAACACAGGAAACACTGAGGCCCAGGGAACTACTCTATTCTATTTTGAGGCCTTAACAAAGTCCTAGAGATTTTTTTTTGTTTGTATTTCTTATGGGAATTTTCAGAAGAGAATTAAAGATGATAGTGTATACAGTTCAAATAAAGTAGTTAAGTTCTAACCCCAAGAAATCTTTCAGAAGAAAAACAGAGGGACAGCCCAAGTATTCTGAGAATACATTTTAAAGAGCCTCTTATTTTCCATGGAAGGTATTAGATACTAGTGATTGCTTAAAAGAGTCTCAGAAATTTTAATTCCATTGTGTATTATTAAGTAATTAACATATTAGGTCGTTTTCTTTTGTTATTGCCTTAAAAAAATTAAGGGTAAAGAAGTCAGTTCTCCCTTTTTGTAATGCTGGAAATGAATTTAATCAAGTTAAAGAAGTCAGATCTTTGGAATATGAAATTAATCTCTGAAGTCCATTTCATCATTTTAAAATGGACTCAGAATTCTCATTCAGAGGCAAAGCAAACCCATCATCATTTTGAAAAGCTTACTTTGTGATTGATGAGCTATTCTTACCATCTCAGACTAAGGATGCACATGCCAGAATTTTAAATGACTGATTTGCCTGACCACAGCTCAATAAACATTGTCAAGTATTTCTTATAGGGGCTTAAGAGTGCTGGTTTCCCGTCAGACTTCCGAAATGCTAAGTGTAACACAGGATCCAATGACCACGAGCCCTGGAGCTAGAAATAGCCAGACTTACACCAGTGCTCATCTCATTAAAATTAGGCCAAAGGGGCACTGAATTTGAGTACTTATTAATGTAAATACTTGGTCTCTATAGTATAAGATATTGGGGAAAACATTTTACCTCTCTAATAACAGTGGTTTGTAATTATGTATTCCAGAAGATTAATGGAAAGAAATACATCTTCAAAAAAAGCAAGAAAGAATAAGGTTACTTTTATCAATAAGTCTCAATTTTACATTAATAAGTTCTTTGATTTGTTGTTCTGTCTAGTCACTGTTGTAAAGGAAGAAAGAAAGGACAGTGAAAACCAAAAAAAAATTTAAATGTACTTTTTGGAAAAAGAACCTATAAATACCTCAGGATACTCTCTCCATCCAAAGTGGTCCCTACAGAAGAACTTCCAGACCGTGTGATAAATAGAATTTACATTGCTAGAGGGTGGTGTGGACAGCCTTCGTAGTTGGTCAAATTCAGTTGTTTCATACACATTCATGGCATTCAAATCTGCCCAAAATTCTTGTCCTCTAAAAAGATCCCCCCCCCCAAAAAAGAACTGTTAATAGATTGGCAAAATAGAAATATCTAAACATCTCATCAGACATCAAAAATATGTAGAATTTTCAAAACTTGTCTTATTTGGATTAAAAGGACATTACTGGTTTCCCCATTTCCTACGTGTTTTCTCTTAACAAGACCAAAAGTTCCAGGCCATGGAGTTATGGAAGGACTGATGCTATCCCACAGTCACTGACCTAAACCAATCAACATAATCCCACCCTCCCTACAGTGGGATGAACTAAACCCTAGTCTCAGCCAATCAGGCAGTCAGTTTTAAGATGAAGCTGACATAAAAGCAGGAAGAGAAACAAGAGACTTCTGTCGAAGCTTGCCCTTTTTTCAGAGGCATCAGTTTACCTAAGTCAATACCGGAATATATAATATTGCCTGATGAAAGACAGGAAAGGGGTGCCTGGGTGGCTCAGTTGGTTAAGCGTCCAACTCTTGATTTGGCTCAAGTCATGATCTCATAGTTTAGGCTGACAGTGCAGAGCCTGTTTGAGATTCTCTTTCTCTCCCTCTCTCTTTGCCCCTCCCCCACTTGTGTGCGCTTTCTCTCAAAATAAACAAATAAAACTTAAAAAAAGGAAAATATAAAAAGACCCCAGATGAGACCAGTATTGCTATTCTATCCAATATCAATACTATCCTTTATCCTGTGAGAGGGGAAAAAGAAAAGTTTGTAAAACATGAAGAGAAAAACAGTTGGGATTATTATTGTTTAGTTATGAGAATATTTTTGTAATTTAAAAATTTTTTAACATTTATTCATTTTTGAGACAGAGACAGAGCATGAATGGGGAAGGGGCAGAGAGAGAGGGAGACACAGAATCTGAAGCAAGCTCCAGGCTCTGAGCTGACAGCACAGAGCCTGATGCTGAGCTTCAATTCAGACTGTAAGATTATGACCCGAGCTGAAGCCGGACGCTTAACCAACTGAGCCACCCAGGCGCCCTGAGAATATTTTTGTAATTTTGTTATCTGGTCTGCTGCTGCTGAATCAGCACTTTATAAATATCTCAATACTATAAGGAGAAAATCTCACTCTATGAATCAAAATCATTTAAGAATTATAATGGGTGGTCCCATTAAAACCTCTTTCTTTTTTAATGAAACTTCATTAAAAATAATGAACTATTTTAAGTAACCAGAAAAATATTCATTGTACTGTTCATTTTGTGTATGTTTAAAATTGTTCCTAAGAAAGCATGAAAAATAAAGTATATCATAAAGTAACATCATAGGTATCAGCAGAGTGACTAAGTGTCCAAACACATTCCTTCATTTTTCCACCCTTTCCACAACAGATTTATTTCTAAATGGATGTCTCTAATACACAGGATAGTCCAGATCCAGTGGCACTCCCAATGACTGGTTCCCATGAAATCCAGGTATTTGAACAAATATTCCCAATAATTAACTAATTTCCTTGCCATAAATTAGGATTTTGAAAATGGTATTAATTCTGACCTATGGGTTTTGTTGGTTAATACAACACTTTACAAATTCTGCTCTTGGAACCCTTGTTTCAAGGACTGTGAATGGGTATTCTCCATAAAATGCATTCTGTGGTGAAATGTTTGAAAAAAACTTGGTTACACAAAGCTCAACAATTTACTTATTTCGGCCACTCCTCAGTCCCTTTCATATGCTAAGGTAAATACTGAAGTACCATGATGAGGGCTATAAAGCACCCTTCCAAACCTATGACAGCGCTCTCCCTTTTTTTCATGAATACCTAATAACATCCCTCTATTACACTCCTGGCAAATGTCAGGGCAAGAAAATCTATTTCCCATCCTCCATCCTAATGTTCATAATTTTTGAAATAGGTTCTATTTGAAAATAAAACAAAAAAAACCTAAGTCATATATACCAATTAATGGTACTATGAAGCACATAACTTGTAAAAGGCAGTATGCTCCTTTAAAACTTCCCCAAACCCTAATTTCCTGCTTAGAATGAGGAAAGACAGAAAGACAGAAAGGAAGTGAAAGAAAGAAAGAACTAAATAGTAGGATATGATCTTAAAGGGTTATATATATATATATATTTTTATTTATTTATTTATTTATTTATTTATTTTGAGGAGAGGAACACATATTTTTCATTAAGTGTGAAATGGGAATAAAACAATAAAATATAATTTAAAATTACATTTGGACACTTCTTTGTTTAAAATGATTTATTTCTGGAAAAAAATTTTTTTAATGTTTTAATTTATTTCTGAGAGACAGCATGAGCAGGGGAGGGTCAGAGAGAGAGGGAGACACAGAATCTGAAAAAGGATCCAGGCTCTGAGCTGGCTGTCAGCACAGAGCCTGACGCAGGGCTCGAACCCAAGAACCGTGAGATCATGACCTGAGCCGAAGTCGGATGCTTAACCGACTGAGCCACCCAGGCGCCCCAGGAAAATTCTTTAAAAAAAAAAAAAAAGAAAGAAAAAGAAGAAGAGGAAACACTGAAAACTGGAACTCTTATACCTAAATCAAACTTCACATCAACTTGTTTTAAACAATTTTCACTTAATTTTTGGAGAGTCTGATATCACTGAGGAGAGAGAGAATAACCTGTTTCCCCCTCTTAACATAGTTTCTAGTATATAAACAGATTTTCCCCACTGTAAGTTTATCTTCTAGTAACTGTTTCCAATTAAGTGTTAAATCCTCAGTGTTCTAAGGAATTCTTAGTGGCGCCTGGGTGGCTCAGGCGGTTAAGCATCCGACTTGGGCTCAGGTCATAATCTCACGGTTCTTTGAGTTTGAGCTCCGTGTTGGGCTCTGTGCTGACAGCTAGCTCAGAGCCTGGAGCCTGTCTTCAGATTCTGTATCTTCCTCTCTCTGACCCTCCCCTGCTTGCACTGTCTCTGACTCTCAAAAATAAATAGAAAACATTAAAAAAATTAAGAAATTCTTAGAATAGGGCACCTGGGTAGCTCAGCCAGTTAAGCATCCAACTCCTGATTTCCGCTCAGGTCATGATCTCAGGGTTGTGGGACAGAACTCCATGTCTGGCTCTGCACTGAGTGCGAGTCTACTTGTGATTCTCTCTCCCTCTTCATCTGCACCTCCCTAGCTTACGCTCTCTCTCTCTCTCTCTCTCAAAATAAATAAATAAACTTAAAAAAAAAAAAGGAATTCTCAGAACAGCAGTTATTATGTTAATATGCATTATAAACAGCCAATGCTTTTTGCTGTTCAAGTACCAGATTTTATTCTGGACATCATTCTAGCAATTTCTGTTTAAGCTTGTATTATTAAGACTTCATAGATAATGATTTGCATGAGAAAGACATCTAAAACTGCAGCCTTTGCCACATCCTTTGTGCATTTCAGTCCACTGGGCATTATGAAAATTCTATGACAAATCCTAATTTACTACAATCAACTGTTCTTTGGATTGATGTATCAAAGTACTGTTTTAGCTCTATTTGATTTTCAATATGCTTTTCTAGACTTTGCAGAGACAAAACAACAAATTTGAAAAACATTAAATTATCTTTTTATAAGATTAATTTTACCACCTGCTCTCCCTTAAACAGGGAATGCTTAAAAAATCCAAAGCCAAGAGTTTCTTTTCTCTTCCATCTGCATCAGTAGAAAATGCATGTAGTACAGATGCCAAATTTTCAACATACACCACTTTTCCTTATCAAACCATTGTTTCCTATTATAAGAAAGCAGTTATGAGTCATGTATATGTGATAATAGTGATGGTGGGCTGTATTAGGCAATACACAAAGAATTAAACAGATGTAGTTCCTGGCTTCCAGGGGCTTCAAGAGAGAAATAACTAACAAAACATAAAACCAAAGAGTCGGTACATCTGCCTATCTAAACTTAATAGTGGCAAATATATCCTGGCAATGAGAGGACAAAGAGTAGGCATGCAGCATTGTAGGAGAGGAGGTTACTTGTGTCCAGGAATGGCAGCATTTATTATGGGACATAAGGTGGTTACCGGTGCTCAGGAATGGAAAAAGATCAGGAAAAATTAAGAGGCTTTACTACACCAATCCAAGATAGCTTTCTGGTAGAGAAAGAATTTTAGGAACAGTTTAAATAGGAAATAATGCCAGTAAGCAAAGCGTTGTGTGGAAGAATAAGGAAAGAGTTCTTCAAGCACTTTGCCTTTTGGAAGAAGAGCGGGGACAGGGAAGGACAGGAGCAGTACAAATAGCTGGAAATGGAAATCTTTCAAACAGGGACACATAACAGAGGAGGGAATGTGAACCAGGATATAATAGGCAGCGTGAGAGATGTCAGGTCATGAACTGAGGAAGTAAGCCCAGAGTCTCAAGAGAGTCAAATAAGAGTGCAAATTTCGAGTATGGAGCCGACAGTGATAAAGGGTCAAAGCAGTAAATATAAGATGTGTGAAGACTGAGCAAGAGAAACAATGCTAGAGATTCAGAGGTATACTGAGGCTTTGTAAAAGCAGAGTGCAATAATCTGGTAGTTGAAAACCCTATCTGGCCTAAGGACATCCCCACTGAGGGACAGCCAGAAAAGTCTGAGATAGCCACTATGCAGGATTTACATTTGGCTAAATACATCATGTGGCTAAATCAATCAGTACTGACTTAACCCAAGATATAACCCTATCTAATGAATCAGAAACAAAAATCTTGTAAAAAGATGGATGATTTTTGCTACAAAGGGAAGAATGAACTTGAACTGCTGAAATATTAACAATTCTGTTTCCACATGCTTCACCAACAAACACATCACACATATCAATGTAAGAATCCAGATACAAAACTAATTTAAAATTCTGAAAAGAACACCCATTCTCATAATTTAGATGCTTTATAAAATGGTTTTCCTCCTACTCAACAAATACCATGACATACCAATTAAGAAAACATTCCCCAATATTTGTTATCTATATAAAGAGCATCAACACCTACACTAAGTCAGAATGTCCCACAATGTATATTCTTCTATGTATATTTCAAATACAAAAAAAAAAAGTAAACAGGACCTAGGATATAAGTGATAGAGCTGTAATAAAAACCAAACTTTTAAAAAGTTCCTGAACAAAATAGAAATTAGTAAGAACATGCTGTTTGTTAGATAAATAGTTCTTGGGATTATGCATTTGGGAGCTCAGTAGAGATTATAATTCTCAGTAAAGAATATAACCATTTCAGATAATTTCTCTATAAGTTGTTTGAAACCAAGAAAGAAATGTGACAAAAGCATCCTAAGTAGACACATTAAGTACTGGGGTATGTGCTGGGGATAAGATGAAAAAAGGTCAGTGTCAGTAAAGAGAGATACAAGCAAAGCCACTGTACCACTGAACAGTGTGTGGTGTGGCACCGGGTGCTCTGGGAACAATTCAGAAGCAGAGGGCCTACCTCTGCTAGAAAAAAGGTCAGGAAAGGTGATCATGGGAGGTATTCTAGAGTAGATGAAATGAAAGCCATGTCTGGCTGGCCATCAAGCAAGACAATGGGCGGCAAGACATCACATGCAGAGTGACTGACATGTGTAGAAGCCAACCAAACAAGGCACGAGGGACCCAAGAGCGTGCAGTACATACAGTTCATGTGGGAGGTCAGGGTTTATGAGTGTGTGAGGGGGGTGATAAGAGATAACACTGGACTGGATAGGTTGGCTGGGGCTAGATAATGAAGTGCTTTGTATACTGGGTTAAGAGGTCAGGACTTGATTCTGTGGGCAGTAGGAATCACTGGTGGATTTTTAACAAAGTTGAGACTTGCCTTTTAAAAAACCACTGCAACAGTGGTGGTATGAAGGACTGATATGTTTATCTTTGGTAGGGGAGGGTGGGGAATGGTGAGGGGGAAGGGTGGAGACTAATACTCTCTAAATACTTATTAACATGTTTATTATTATTTCCTATTCTATGCTTAACCATCTGTTAACTAGTAGAACTGCACATGAGATAAATGATGATTGAGAACTAAGGAGGCAACAAAAGGGATGATTTGAGAGGTAGAATCTAACTGCATAAAAGAGGATTACATGAGGCTGAAGGGAATGTAGAGTCTAGGATGTGCCCCACGTTTCTCATCTAGATGACATAAGGATAAGGTGCCACTACGTGAGACAGGAATTGCAGGAGGTATAACACATTTAAGTGGGAAGATGATGTAAACAAAATATAGAACTCAGATTTAGTAAAACTCAATTAAATAGGAGTTTTCTGGGCCTACTCAGTACAGTTTTAATCAGATGGGTTATATTTCCAAAACTTGGCTTCCATCCTCCAAGAGATAACTGGTTTCTACAAGGATAAACCTATGATCCCAAACTAACACTTGCCCTAATCAGCTAACTAGACACAATTAATAGGTCCTCTAATGTTATTACTATGATGTAGAGTGAAAATTTCTCCTAAAACTGAGGGTCATAACAACAGAAGGATACAGATCAAATGAAGTGTGAAGAGTATTTAGGTTCTTCTGCTACAGACTTGAGACAGGCATGACAGATGGTATATGTTTGCCACTGCTAAAGAAATTTCACAGGCACACAAAATATAGCTGGCTTTTGATACCTGGCTTTGATGTTTCCAGGACTCTTTTACCAATGCTGGAATATCTAGCAGTTTATATATCCCTTCAAATATGTTACAAGGTGATGAGAATCAAAGCCATGGCATATATGATACCAACATATTATGTGATAGTGGTGTAGTTCTTAAACTTCAGAGGACTATGTATTCTAACTTTATGCTTCAGAAACATAGTAAACTAACATTTATTCTGTTACTAATTAAGATTTTTGTTAACACTGATTCAGATAAATAACACAGAGTTACTGAGGCAATAAAAATTATCCATAAATGCTTA
Organism: Hyaena hyaena; assembly: GCF_003009895.1. Taxonomy (NCBI): domain Eukaryota; kingdom Metazoa; phylum Chordata; class Mammalia; order Carnivora; family Hyaenidae; genus Hyaena; species Hyaena hyaena. The sequence continues at coordinate 1,390,766 of NW_024080737.1, read as the reverse complement.
CATACAAAGCAACATCTTTCAATATTTATCAGAGGTTAGAATTATATATTTAACTTCTACACTATAACATGGGTCTTGGTAACAACTGGACTTTCCCCCTTTGTATCTAGGAGTAGCTACAGACATAGACATACCTACAAATCAAAATTGGAAGTTTATATTATGATGTACATGACCCACAGTAGCTATGGGCAGCCTAAGAATCAAATGTTGACAATTCAATCTATCTACTTCTAAGGAGACCCTCACCTCATCAAGACAGGATTGCTGAGGCTTAGCTTACTCCATAAAACAATTAACATCAAACTTGGATCATGGATTTATCTTATGGTTCTAAGTACCACAAATGATTGTGGGGTAGGTAAAAATATCCTCACTTTAAAATACAATATGTTTCTGGGGGCGCCTGGGTGGCTCCGTTGGTTAAGTGTCCTACTTTGGCTCAGGTCATGATCTCACGGATCTTGAGTTCAAGTCCCGCATTGGGCTCTATGCTGACAGCTCAGAGCCTGGAACCTGCTTTTGATTCTGTGTCCCCCTCCCTACTGGTATGCTGTCTCTCTCTCTCTCTCTCTCTCTCTCAAAAATAAATAAATGTTAAAAAAAAAAATTAAAGAAAAAAGATATAGTGAGTTTCTGAGAATCAATTCTAAAAAAGGTGACCAGCGGGGCACCTGGGTGGCTCAGTAGGTTAAGCATCCGACTTGGGCTCAGGTCATGATCTCACAGTTCGTGGGTTCGAGCCCCGCATAGGCTCTGTGCTGACAGCCAGCTCAGAGCCTGGAGCCTGTTTCAGATTCTGTATCTACTTCTCCCTCTGATCCTCTCCTGCTCATGCTGCCTCTCTCTCTCTCTCTCTCTCTCTCAGAAATAAATAAAAAACATTTAAAAAAATTTTTAAAAAGTGGTCATTATAAAGCAAAATCCTGACTGTATGTGCTGCTCCCTTGTTAGGTCATCTTGTAAACAGGTGAATAAGAAGGCAGCAAATTAGTGAGTGGATGCTGTCTAGAAACAATGATCTCTGTACTAAACCACATGTCTGATTTACAAATTGTTAGACATCTAAGTATGGTCTTAAAGTCATTCTAGAAGTGAACACAGTGAAATAAAAATGAGAAGTTAAGAGGGGAAAGAAAAGGAAGACAAGTAGATTTCCTACATGAAAGAATACTGTTTTTAAGCTTTCAAAATTCTATATTCTCCAAAAGGATGTGGGTAACTAAACAAACACATAACACAGTTTATTCTCAAAAGCCTTTGTACTAAGATGCATTTGAGTACACCTAAGTGTTTCCTAAACCCTTAAAAAATACCACACACCCTGTGCCCTATACAATGACTAAAAGCAAATTATAAATTCACTTGAGGAAAAGAACTTGCTAAGTTTTGTTAAATTAAGCTTTTTGCTTGTTTGTTTTTATTACAAAAGATCAGAGAAAAGAACACAGAAGAACTTTCTAAGATGTGGATAAGCCACATAAAATCTTTCATAAATAAAAATTACACTTATGAGCTCATAAGATCTCACTGCTATCTATTTACAGAAGCATGGGATTAAATTTTGCACTCTGAAGACATCAGAAATGTCATACAGCTTTAACTTTTATCCAAGTTCAGTCACATGTCCTGAGGCTCCTAGAAGGTAACTTATGTGAGAAATACTTGTCAACCATGGCCTGAAGAGGAAGTGAAACTTAATTTCTATAAGAACAGGTGGCATAAAAAGCACATAATAGATTTTTTTAAATGTTTATCATATCTTATACTGCCTTAAATTACCGAGTTACAGCTTTTTATGATGAGTAAATATCCCATTTGTTAAGTGAAATATTTTTAAAACAGTGAAGTTTCTATTTTACCTCTATCTTACCTGAAACAGGGCTGAAATATATTTGTTTACATAACTTTTCTATTTAATTACAAAATCAATTGTATATAAATGCTAATACTGCTTTAAAATTGCTTTCAAATAACCTCTAACAATTCAGAACTCATTTACATGTAAATGAATACTAACTATAATTATCATAAAATATATCCTCTAATAACCACCAGTAAGATACAATCTATTATCTTAATTTATTTATAGGTTGATTTTTAAATCACAAACTCTTAAAAAAACATTTTTACTCAGAATTAATTAAGTTAGCCTTGTCTTTTTTTCCTAGTTAGTGCAGATAAACTAACCGATAAATGAGCAAATTAAAAATACACACTTTGATGGCTTATTATGAGAACACAGAGAGGAAATAATAAGCTCTCTCAAGACTAGAGATTTAAATGTATGCAAACTAACCAAACAGAGAATTCATCACTTCCTGAGTTTTTTAAAAGCAAATTTCTCAAAGAAAAAAAAAACAAAAGACTTCCTATAGAAAACCTATTAAGAGATACTTTTTTTAATTGTCTTCATAAACTATGATCACAAAACCTTTCAAACGGATCTTCAATCAGTAACTCTTTCAAGCGGAGAGGGATTCTACAAAACCAAGTTGCTCTGATAGATCTAATTTTTTCAATACAGACATCCTAAATTATTTTTTAATGTGTGGCACCATTTGGACAATTGAAACGTCAGAAAGTAAGCCAAGTTCCTTCTGTTTCACATATTCTACCCCCATTCAAGGATGTCTTTCTTTTATTACTTCAGAAAGCAAATCTAGTATTTCTCCTGCGTTTATTTTTATTCTCTCAATGTCTGGAAATGAAAGAGCGAAGCCAGGTGACAGTCAGAAACCAAAGACCAACCACAACAGGAAATTATTTAGAGTATTTTGTACCATTTGCCCTCTCCACGCCCTGATCAGCTGCAGGAGCTGTGACGATCACAGGGTGCAGGCAAAATTCTGAAAGCACACACACTACTACAAGCAGAATCACCCTTGGGCCCCTAATCCTGCCCTTCTTCCCCTGACTATTCAGTGCTGGTAAAAATTTGAAGCAAAGAGGTCACCCAAACTCTATGACTATGTATCAAATGAGAAGAGGCAATTTTAAAATCTCTTAATCCAAAAAGAAAAAAAAAAAAAAAACCCTAACATAACAAAAAGAAACTCCTGTAAGTATGGCCTAAACATTTTCCAGTCATATGAGAAGTGCTATTTTCACGTAAGACTATTCACAAACCTTTTCTTATATCCAGAAGCAATAGTGCCCAGATAAAGGACATCCATTTACATAAAAAATACAAATTTCCTGAACTCTTCCTCAAATAACTTAGTCATGGGAGATTCTAATACACTCCTGACACATTGTGAGGCACACATACTGGCAAATCACTGGTTTCTGTGGAATGTGAAAGGGAACAGTCATTAGCATTCTCACTGTCATCAGAGCTTACCCTCTCATTGTGATGACCATGCAAAGGTTCTTTACTGGCGAAGTGGGTGTTACCAGTAAGTAAACAGCACATAGGAGAGAGAAAGATCAAGGAGACAGACACATTTTGTCGTGTGGACACAGCAAATAGAAATGCTTAGTTAACTCCCTTCTACGTTTGTCTTAGCAACAGGTTAGGTCAGCGATAGGTTAGGTCAGTAAGGAAAATTGTAAGTTTCAGGATTAGAGGTTTATTAATATCATCAACTTCTAAAATTTAATTTAGTGGCCACAGAATTGGTTATAGTTAGCACAAGACTGCAATACTGTAATTTTATACAAATCAAATACAAACTTTTATAAACTACCAAGTTGACTAAAAGGAATTTATTTTATATAAAATCCTTTTTTTCCACAGATCTCAGACTGTATTTCAGAACTTACCCACTTAAATTTCAAATTCCCCTATTAACAAGGAATTTTTATTAGAATTTTAAGGTTTTTAGTTCATGTGTTAGGGACTGGACTGGATTGGTTTAACATTTACAGGGATTTTAAACTGAAGCAAGTTTGTGCATAATAATTTCTAGACTCTAGAAAGCAATACCATACATAACATAAATATTAAAAAATATGATTTTGTTAAATAAGTTCCTCATATCTAAAATGTACTTGTTTGCTCCGAGAAATGGTAAACTTTAGAGGTATTTTATTCCTTTATACAGTTTGTGTTTATGGTGTCACAAAGTTCAGTTCAACCCAAGATCTTAAGCTACTACCTAAAAATGTCAAACTCCGAATGAAACAGAACATGGCTCAACCCTCAGCACTCTGGTGTCTTCAAGATACAAAATCACTCCTATTCACTTCACTTTAGTTTAAAACTCCCAGATAGATTTTAAAAAAGAAATTCTGCTTTTATGAAGGGAATTTCTTGGAAAACAACAGTATCCAGTTACCAAAACCAGCCTTATAGAACTGTGCCAGAATAATCAAGAATCATCTTACAGCTCAAAATATGTTTTTTCCTCTGAAAAAATATACGTTAAGTACCTAAGTTTTTCTTCCACAAAAAGGCAAATGCAACTCTCAAACAGGACACTAGTAATTATTAAAGGTTACTGATCTAGGTTAAGAGGACCTCAGGTCCTAACTTAAGTATGATCAAAATTATTACAATCAGATAAAGGAGGTGGAATCTGGTGGTCTCAAATCAAAGGGTAAGAAATAAAAGAAGTCATAGAAAAACAGTCATAATCTCAAATGGCTGGATTTTAGTAGCATTTCTTGAGTAGCTAAGTTATATATGGGCTCACCCTGTTTCACCCTTTAGAAAGAGCCCCCAAGTCCAATATAAAACTAAGGATCACTTAGATCAGAGATACACAGATAAAATTTAAGAATTTACTTGCTCTATAGTAGAATGCAGATCCAGAATCTAGAAATTTTACTGTAAAAGTAAGAAAGAGATTTACAGGAACATAGCAGAGTTAATCAAATTGCAGCTTCTGCATGTCCACATACGCAGAATGAAGTTTTAAATGTTGAATGAAGCATTATTTTTTCCCACGTATTTAAAATAAAAATTAAAAAAGCTTTAGAGTCAATTCAAGAAAATGCATATTGTCTCATGCCAGATAACCTTATAAGCTATTTTCTTCAAATGTCTGATTTGAAAGTTATACATCTTTGACTTTAGCAAGGTTCATTTTCATTACCATAAATACTTCAGGAACAGACTGACCCCAACCTGAAGCCAGGTGACAGCTGCTTCAAAAAGTCTAATCTGCTTATTGACAAAAAACCAGAAAGGAAATAAATGGATGATTGCTATTGATTCCCATGATAGCTCTACACAGACCCAGTAACTTCTCTGGATTAGTACAGACAGAAGCCAATTAGTTATATTTCATATGTAAATAGAGCATAAAGAGGTACAAAAAATAATTCATTGGATTGCTTTATCCTAAAGCAGAAGGCACACATTTTGAAAGTCACTTCAAACACAGTTCTTGCTTATGGAGCTCTCTCTTTCTCTTAGGCAGGAATTTTTAAAATAAATTCAAACTCATCCAGCTGTGTATATTCAAGAAATACCAAAAAGTCACAAGGCATAGTAAGTTTCAGCTGTTCTCCTCTCTCCAGTGTTATCAATAACACATAATGAGTTAGTTCCTATATCATCACAGCTGTGCAGGCCAAAGCTAACTTGGCTAATTTAACTATTCCAGTATAGTTCAGTCAGGAGCTTGCTCTACTTTATATAATCCACTCTTCAAGTCACATAAAAAATAGCAGCATATGCTCTCTATTATCATTAATATACAATCTTCTCTGTCTTCTTTCACAGAGTTCCCATGAAATCATCTAATGGTATTGTCCCTCGGACAGATTAAAGAAAAACAAACACAAAAAACTAAGAGCAATCAAAATCACTCAAAACTAAGAGTATAACAACACACTAGGCTTAAACCATAAACTAATAAAACTCCCTCTCATATCAATAAGCTTTAATTTCAAAAAAGGAAAACAACAACATTGGCCTCCGAGAAAAATTAACCATGGAGTCAGGGTTTGCAATTTTCTTCTTAACCTCCCCCTTTCAGGAAATTCAGAATTAGAAATAATCACTGGTCATATTTTCACATATAGACTACCTCCAAAATAAATTCTGCAGAATGCCTTTCCTTTATGGGTAGTAGTAACTAGAAGACTATTCTGTATTCTGGCTCACTTTAAAATGAATATAAAATGAAAAACAATGGTGATCTCAGTTGCTAAAGGGAGATTTGCACATCCTCCACAATTTCAATTATCCACAACAGTATTCCACACAGTTTGTAAAGCTCTTTCAAAATTGCTTAGTCCTGCCATTTAGTATCATTTTTTACTAAGGATGAGTGCCTAAGCTGTCAGAGACTGTGTTTTCTTAATCGAAAACACAACATTCAATGTTGTTTTCTTAACTGTGTATTTGGAATTTGGAAATTCTCCAAAGCCCATCCCGTGTGCAAAAGAAGCCTTGGTATCTAAATATGTGGAGTTCACACATACAACTACTTTCCAGTTGATGTCAGCAATGAACATCTAGAGATATATAAAAGCAGAGTGAAAAAGTGAAGTGGGATTGTATCATAATTTGGGATAAAGACAAAATTGGAAAAGAGTAATTAAAATAATTTCACTATAATAAACCAAATAAGCACCTACTACTGAAATCCTCTTTTAAAAATGTTTTTAGTATATAGACACTAAAATTTTTAGTATCTTGACTAAAGAGTTGGAAGAGACCTGTGAACTTATCTGGCTCAACGTCCTTTCCAATTTCATTCTTGAGAATAAAATAAATACTGCACATCTAATTTGGATTAAGTTAGATGTTAAATCCAATCCATTTGCAAAACAAAGAATTTCATCTGTAGTTTTGAAACTTTGAACTTTTGTCTCTGCTAGAGACCCAGAACTATGAACTTTTCCCAAGTTCCCTACCTACAATGAAGTATCATGGATATAGTATATAATAATGATCTACCAAGTCATATAAACTGCTGAAAATAAGTGGGATAAACAACTGCCATTCATTATTTCTGAATCTCAAGACTGCTAGGCTAGACTTGGACATACACACAGCTGAACACACACTTCCTGGTTATGTGCAATCTGTACAGATAGACCAGCTTTACAGGCCTGACCACAGAGATTAATAGCTTTAGCCAAATAATGTGGTAACCATGTGAACCTGGGCTGCTCCAGCTTGTTTGTGAATCTCTCAGCAAGGCTCAACATGCCGTTATCTGCATCTTGTTGCCAGGATACACAACATCGCTTTGGAATACAAGGAAAACCAGGTTGCAATGACCACAGGTCAACTTCCCAAAAGCCTAATTTTTGACACTTAGCTATCTACAATCTTCTATGTCTTACTGTTGTCTATGGAGAACTTCACTTTACTAGTAATTACCTGTTAATACTTTTTTGCACTTTTTATCAGAGCAGGACCACTTATTAGTATTAACAATGTAGCAGCATTAGTAATTACAATAATTCACTCATACTTTTCCTCTCAAGTGTCAAATAAATATTAGTTTACTTCATTAAAACACATTTGGAAATCAAGCACTCACTGCAACTACTTTATAAATTAGCCAACAATGTATACCTTTGGCCTATATAGCTTTGTCTAATTCTTCAGCCAACTAATTTTACCAGGGAATAAAATACCTGATCTAAGAGTTCTTGGATATTCTGAAATCAAAATACCTGTCTTGCTTTGCTCATGGTAACAGAATGTAATGCGTTGGACAATAATCTTGCTAGTTTCTTCCTGACCAATTCAAACAGATAGAAACTTAATGTACCAAGATGCTGAAGTACTCAGCAGACTGGAAATTTGCTTCATAAGACTGAAGTGGGAGGCTACCGCTCTGCAGTTTTGCAATCTGGAGATGGAAGGATTACAGTGGCTTTGAGAGTATATAAAATTAATTACCCTTGACATACCAATTAGAATTGCTAGCTCATGGGCAACAGAGATTTCAGACAATACCTTATTAAAAAAGATTTTTAAGATAAAATGGGAAACATTTTTCTCTCTTCCAATGCTGGCTTTAAAAAAAACTTAAATGTACTTTGCTTTATTACAGGATCTAAGAATTTTTTTACTCAAGCAAGATAGAATCTTGAATACCCAATATTAATAATTTAAACTTTTTAATTTACTTCTGAGAGAGAGAGAGAAAGACACAGAATCAGAAGCAGGCTCCAGGCTCTGAGCTAGCTGTCAGCACAGATCTAACGTGGGGCTTGAACCCACAAACTGTGAGATCATGACCTGAGCCGAAGTCGGATGCTTAACCGACTGAGCCACCCAGGCGCCCCCCCCCCATGCATCCCTTTTGAAACACATGATGCAAAGTTCTAGTCTCATGATAATTAAGATGCTAAAAAGACACACAGATAGGTGTACTATACAACTTAAATAACGCAATATTAAAAGAAAACCACTTACCTAATACTAAAGGGGAACAAATTAAAAAACAAAAAACCGGAAACCTGGTTTCTACAATACAACAATGCCCTGGCATATGTTAGAACACAGGTTAACATCAAGACTTAATGAAATTAAACAACTTGAAAATAGTTAGTTTATTGACACCACTTGATTGCTGGCTCTCTAGACACCTGGGTTAGTATAACCCAACTTATCTATGAACAAAGATGACAAAGTTTTCTCTTGGATTTGTGGGTTTGGATACTCAGCATATTTTTCTTTCTATGGGTCATGCCTACTATATGTCTCAGACCATTCATTATCTGTGAAGGTGTCAGGTTGCTCTCATTGTCTTCCAAGTCAGGTAATACGGACAGATGTGTTCTTCTCCCCCTCATATAATTTAATCCTTTCTCTTGGTCATAGACAAATAGCCATTAATGTCACACATATTAACTCCTATGCCACAGGAGAAACAAATTGGAAATGTAAAGATTAATGCTTACTACACAACCATTCTTTTTTTAATGTTTTTTAAATTTATTTCTGAAAGAGAGAGAGAGAGTGTGTGTGTGAGAGAGAGAGGAGGGGGCAGAGAGAGAGAAAGAGAGAGGGAAACACAGAATCCGAAAGAGGCTCCAGGCTCTGAGCTGTCAGCACAGAGCCCAATGCGGGGCTCGAACCCACAAGCCGTGAGGTCATGACCTGAGCCTAAGTCGGACGCTTAACAGACTGAGCCACCCAGGCGCCCCTCTACGCAGTCATTTTTACACTAGCAACTTCACACATAGCAACTACCATTTCCTTCTTCATTTTTATATTTAATTAAATAAGAATCCAGATGTGGAAATTTTAGTTCCCTACCAGTGAATCCACAGTAAAAGAACTGAATTATTTACATACATGTCTTGCATACACAAACTTGAGGATAACTGTTTTTTATGTAAGTGATAAACAACTATTAACATAAATTTCCCTTACAACTCATTGTTCAGGTCTGAGAAAATAGCCTGGATTGAAAAAAAAAATTATCTACAAGATAAATAGAATAATAAACTTAAAGGCAGAAAGCCTTACGGAACTAAAAAGAGAAAAAAAATTAGTATGTCTGGGTGTGATTCAGAAGTTTGAGAAGAAGCTCACAGAAAAACTGTAGTGTTCAAAAATGGAAAGAGGGACACAAATATCTCCAAAGATACTATTTTCCTTTAAAAAACCAGTAGCTACTCAACATGCAAAACTTTAAAATTAGATAAATCTGGTATTCATTATCTATCCTATAGTTAAGATTAACCTTGGATTTTCTTTCAAAAGCAAGCTCTTTTGTGTGATTAAAACAGTATCTGATTCACAACATTCAATGTATATGCAACTTCTCTGGCATGCACGCATTGCACAGAGTGACATGTGGATTGTTCAAATCATAAAACCTTTATAGTCTGGTTAGGTAAGTACTGTGCATTAAACCAACATGAAAAATCAGGATAGCATACAGCCAAAAGAGTAACAGTAGAAAAAAGAATAAAACCTGTTAGGTTACTACTGAAAGAAACCACCCTACTAAGCATTTAGCCTCTTGACCTTCTGTATAGGATTTAACAATAGCTTTAAAGTAGTTATGAATACATACCCATACTTCATTCTCATTCTATCATTCTCTGGGTTACAGTAAAATCTTTCCAAGTGCTCCTGGGAATCAGTGGATACACTCTGCCACTTTTGAGTAGTTGTCCTCTTGATCTGCCAATGATATGGCAAGACCGTGTGGTGCTTCAAACAATCCCTGCCATAAATACAAGTGCCTTGCAAAAAGTCCATGCAAATTTCAATTCCATTCTCTTGGTGAGTGTGGTACTGTAGCTGGTTCACCAGCTCAAACACAAGGTCAAGGGAAGCCTCTTCACTTTTGTCCTGAAAGAGCTCGGTACTCAATTTATCACTGGTGTCCAAAATGTACTGGATTGTAAAACTGTTGTCTTGGAAAACCCCTGGAATGTAATCCATGACTTTGTCTACGCAGTCAGGACTAGCAGGAACATCACTTGAAACGGGGTGCAAAAGGTCAGTCTGGAAGTGCCCTGCTGTAGAATCTGCCACCGTCCCACTGATAGCTTCCGGTGGAAAGCTGTGATCCTGGATTGGAACCACTTGTTCGGGAGTATTAGTGGAAGGATGAGCTTCTGGTATTTGGCCCCCAACATTTGTCCCATCAGGAATCAGGACAGACATACTGTTTTCTGCTGGTGGACATGACGGATTGATTTCCAGGGGTTTTTTCACTATAGGTTCATGTAAGCTGCTCTCATCTGCACTCTGGTTTCTAGATCTAAAAACGCCATCAAGTGAGCCAGATTCTAGCAAAGTATTTAAAATTGGCCTCAAAGACCTCAGGGTTCCGGTTCCCAATCTCTTCTGTTCCTTTTTCTTAAAACAAGTCTTCAATGGAGTGATCTTCTCAGAGAGTCTCATTTGGCATGAAAAATCATCAGGAGGAGAGGGAGGCTGCACTACACAGTCTGGCTCAGGTTCGGTGGTTTCCATTTCCATGGTGTGGATTAGCTCCAATTGCTCCTCAGAGTCTAAAAATCCTGCAAGGAAAAGAAAGATGATGATCATTTACAAGCTGACAACAAGTGGATCCCATTCATTCATCAAAATGTTTTGTTTTAGTCTGTGACTAAGTCCCTGAAGTCACTCCTCTTATACCGTATTTCATCTTTATGGGCCAATTTTAAATTTTAATGAGAAATTAAGGTTCCAAAGCAGCCCAGGCTAATTAAAAGCCCACAGCAGGTAAACGTAAAGAGATAGTATCTTCCAATAGACTCTTGACATGTATTTGTGGACAATATATGATTGGTAATTCTGCTGGTGTTATCAGTTTTTACTGTTTAAGTCTAGGGTGGGGTTGGGGGTTAAGGCGCAGAAATAAGTGTGGCTAACTGATGACAGCAGGGAAACCGCATCTTCTCTGCTTTTGTGGTTCTCTTCACACTTGTTTATCAACTATCTCACGAGGTGACAAAAATGGTTTCTTTGTAAGAAAAGAAAAAAAAAGTTTACCAAATGAAGGATAAACTTGAAAGTTAAATAGTGAGTGAATTTAAAGCATGAGGATCTACTCAGGAAACAGGGGCCCTCAACTGCACTTCTTCTCAGTTCCAATATACTCCTGAAGGATGTTAAGGATCTGCTTTTACAATCCCCAAGACATTACCACCATTGGTGAAGGAATACCAGTCGCTTGTTTAGCAACAGAAACTACATCAGCAGCAACCACTATATGCTGTTTTAGAAACCACACAACTTCTTAATTGAGAAAGGGCCTCCTTGTCTTCAGATGACACATATATGACTTTTTCTATTAAAGCAAATGAAGGCGTATTATAGAAAAATAATGCAAAAATATAAAACATACACCCCAAATGTCAGATTCCTAATGAACTACTGAAACCAAAAAGGCGCTCTCTTCAAAGAATCAGACCCCTTGAAAAAAACTACAACTTAAAGTAAAAGGCAAAGAAAACTCTGTAAAATGACAAATAGGGTCTCCTCCTCCTTTACTTAGCACTGTAGGAGGTGGAAAAGAGCTGGTGATAAGCAATTAATCTTCTCTCTTGGCCCACAGACTAAAAGAACAAGAGATCAGTGATGCAAGGGTCCATGGCTTCATCAAATACTCATCCCAGGTGACCTGTACACAATGCCTAGCACAATGCACACAGTATGTGCTCCATAATATTTTTTAACTGAATTACTTAAGAAAAATCACCTGTTAAATACCTAGTTCGGTTAGCCTTTATAGGTTAACAATAACAAAATTATAAGACCTAGTCCCCAGAAAAATGAATATTAAAATCTAATTGGAAAGATTCATAAATCTATGTATAAAAAATTTATGATGATCAAATTCGAACAAAATAAAGCACAGTACAGCTAACCCTTGAACAAGGTGGGAGCGGGAGAAAGCCACGGTTCACGGAACCAACCCCTGGAAAAATCCATCTATAACTTTTTGATTCCCCCAAACTTACCTACTAACAGCCTACCGTTAACCGATTAACAGACATCCGATTAATACAAATTTTGTGTTACATGTGTTATTATACTGTTATTCTTACAACAAAGTAAGCTACAGAAAAGAAAAATGTTACTGTGAAAATCATAATGAAGAGAAAATACGTTCGCAGTAGTGTACAAATCCTCATATATATAGGTGGACCCGGAAAGTTCAAACCTGTTTTTTAGTGCTCAATTGTATCTAACCAGGTGTTCGTGCACACGGTAAGTACAAAAGGAAAACGCAGAAAGAGTGCAGGGTGAGCTGGCATTGTTAGGGAAAGCTTCACGAAGGAGGGACTTGACATAAGACATAAATCAACTGGAAAGCGGCCAAGCCAGGCGTTATTATTCATCACTCGGTGCTCTCGCCTCAAGGCACAATTGGCACAGATTGTGGTATTCCCTCTCCACCACACTAAACCCGCCTGTGCCTTCCCCTCGCGTGCGCGCGCGCACGCACGCGCGCACACGCCACTCCTACCACATCCACTCAAGGCAAAACACTGAACCAATTTTATTTATAGAGGTGTACGCACACGGTAACTTTTCTGGTTATTGCCCTCCGTCAAACTCGGAAATACAACTGAGGAAGAGGCAGAGAACTGAAGTGGCTGGAGTGAGGAAGTCACTAGAACCTAGTTCCTCAATCAGTTTGCATGACAGAAAAATAAAGATTGGAAGGACACTTCCTCCGGCCCTCCCGCGGCCGGCTGCAGTCCGCAGGCGACCTACCGCTCCACCCCTCACCTCGTGATATCACTCCCCCCTCCCCCCTGCCGCGCGGTGCACCGACACAGCGCGCTGCAAACTCCGGGCTGGCCCCCCACCCCCAGCCCCAGCCCCGCCCCCAGCCCCTGCGCGACACCCGGACGCCGAGCCCGGGTCCGAGAGACGCCTCCTGCCGGCCGCGGCGGTTTCCGCAGCTCCGCCCCCGGGGCCGCGCCAACTCCGCGCTGCGCGACCCAGCCGCCGCCCGGCTCGGTCGATTCCGCGCGTTCCGAAGCATCGCACTCCCTCGCCTTCCCCTGGGCAGGCACCGGAGCGCCCCCAAACCCTCCCCGCCAGCCTCGCCCCGACCAACGGGCCCTACCCAGGCTTCCCCCCAACCCAGAAGCCCCTCACGGCGCCTTCCCCACTTAGTTTCTTCCTCGCCTCCTCAACCGACCGTCCTGAGAGGATCGTCCTGCGGGTCTCGGAGACTTCGCAGAAACGAGCCGCGAAGCGCGGGGCGAAAGGCGGCCGGCGCTTCTCGGGGCGGCGGGCAGGAAGGCGAGGACTTCTGTGCCTTCAAAGTTGATCTGAAAACAGCCTGCAAACTTCTGGGCTGCAGCCGGAACGCGGGTGTGCCGCAAGGCTCCCCTCAGCTGCCGTGCCCTGCCCCTCAATCTGCGAAGTGCCTCTCCTCACTTCGCCTCGGAGCGCTCGGGGTCCGCCCGGCGGGGGAGGCCGCATAGACGCGCCCCCGCGCCCACCCAGACCAAGTGGGACTGGGGAGACGCCGCCGGGGCGACCCTGACTAAACCCTCAGTGTCTTCCTTAGATTTATACACCTGCCCGAGGCCGTAAGTGATTAAGAAGTGTAAATCACTCCTATCGCGGTCCTGACGGGATCCGAGTGAATTCGGTAGAAAAAGGCACCGTCTACCTATCAATTACCCCTAGATCCGTGAGAGGCTGCGAAGCCGGAGCCCCCGTCGGCGCCCGCCATCCCAGCTAAGGTTTCTCGTCAGCCCCTCAGAGCCCACCCGGAGCCCTTTACCTGATCGCGCAGCCTGAGAGAACGGACCGCAGGAGCCGAGTCGCCTCAGCCGGCTCTGGCAGCGTCCGCGCGGGAGGATCTGCGCGCAGGGAAGGCTTAGGCGTCTAAGGGTCGCAGGCCGGAGACGCGACAAGCAGCGCACGGGCCATTCCAACACCGGGAGTGCAGAAAGCCGCGACCGCACTCCCGATTCTGCTCGCTCGCCTGTCACCCCGAGCTCTGCTTTAAAGTGGCTTCCGGTTGCCTCCTCTCCGCTGCCCCGTCGCGGAGGCGGAGCTTGGGCAGCGGGGGAGAGGGGTGGGGTGAGAGGGCCGGGCGCTCAGTGGGTGCCGGGAAGGAGGCCCGCCCCGCGTGCGCGTGCGCGCTCTCTGGCAGGGAGGCGCGCGAAGTGTGCCGGCCGCGGCCGCGTGCTCCCGCGAGGGGGCGTGTCCTTCCGCGGGCCAGCTGGGTCCCGGAGGGTCCAGATCTACGCGCGCTGGGGATCGCGCGCCGCTGTGAGCAGGCTGCTGTGCGCCGTGTGGGGCTGACTCTACCTGACTGCAGACACTTGAAGGGTCACTGTGTTCCGAGGAAACCCGAACCCGAGAGAGGATGTGAAACGGAACGAGCCGTTTCTGTACAGTTGGCTTTATTTGCCTCCTCCTAAGACGCCTCCTGCCCTTGACGCCACTGGACCCTGAGGAGACAAACGGCTGCTACTGCCACTGTGGCCAGACGGGGTCGCCCGCCCCATACTTGACGGGCTAGCCCAACAGCGCCTCGGGGCCGGCAGCCTACCCGACGCGGTCGCTGGCACGCCTGTTTGAGGAGAAACGTAGGCAGCGTAACCGAAGGGAAACCTAGCTTTGGGGTTTTGACAGTAAAAGCGCGTGTATGTGCTTGAAAGCCCTTAAACACCGTAGTGAATAATTTATTCCACAAATGTTTGTGGGGTGTCTATTGTGTATGTAACTAGGATTAGGCTACATACAGCTTTGATCAGCTCAGATGCCATGGAACTTCATGGAACTTGCAGAGTACCATGCACTCATCTTCAATATACACACTGCGTGTGAATTTGCTATAGTTTCTGGACTGTTAAATGTCTTGGATGGTAAGCCTCTTCCTATGTTGAACAGACTTTCAGTGGTAGAGGAAGAAACACTACGTTCAATTCATACAGTCTCTACATATTGGAGGAGAAAGGTCCGTTTCTTTTCCTAAGTTAATTATGACTATATCCCCAACAGCTGGCAGAGGGAGAGAAGGGAAGACAGCTTGCAAAGCTGTCCTCTCTGCCTGAAATCTAAACTGACTGAATTCCATAATTCGGAGACTTTCTGGGTTGAAAAAGCCAATTATTACCTTACAAAACATGAAAGAAAGCCTATCAAAATAGGAGCTAAGCAGCAGTAGTAATAGAGGTAATGGTTTCAAGTTTTCTTAAACTATTCTATACCAGACTGGGTGACACACCAGCAAAGAATAGATTAAGGGTAGTACCTCCTCAGTAGGCTTATTTCAAATTCCATCAAGTGATGGCCATTCAACTAAGGTAGGAATGATGTGGACAGAATTCAGAGGCTAAGACGTAAAATAGAATGTAAGTCTTTTCATCATGCTTACTCATGTGTCATTGGCCAAAACAAGTCACATGACTAAACTCAGCCTCTACATAGGAGGGGCCCACAAGAATCCATGAATATGGGAAGGTGTGGTTCACTGGGGGGGTTGGGGGGTGTCACTCAGATTAAGGGCAAACCACCGTAATCCAGGGATTAATAGTTAAAAGTTACTTCCAGAGTGTAGCCCTTTGGAATTCCAGTTTGAAGTCTTTCTTCCTCAGGCCCTGAACTCAAATCTTTCACCTTCCACTTCCCACCCACTTCCCCTGAGGCAGTTGAAAATTCTAGCTAGTTCTCAGCCTCTACTACTTTCAGAACATCAGTGCCTCAAAGAGAAAAATGGCACCAGATTCTTGACTCACCACTCTTGGATCTAGGTTCCTCAAACAGTTAGTTTTACTGTTCCAGAAGAGTATTTTTTAATAAGGTCTACCCCAAATGGTGATCCCTGGAAGATAATGGGATAAGAAAGGTCCTACAGAGCAAGATCAGGAACTGACAGATTAAATGACCAAAAGCATAGATTTCTTGCTACAGTTACCCAAAAGGATTGGTGATGTTCAATGGACCAGTGCTCACTGTTTGTTTCCCGTTTTCCCCTTTTCTGATGGGACTTTTACCACCATTCTGTACCTTGTCTATCCACCATTACTTAATAAGAGTATGAGGCAAATAACTTTTCTGTCAGAGTTGGTTCCCAGAGCATGAAGAGCCACACAGTGGGAGTATCTCCTATCATTGGAACTTCTGGATCCTGGACTGTAAGCTCATTACAATAACTAGATGAAACTCTTAGATTGTTTCTCTTAGGAAGGGGAAAAGTATATTTCTTATATGAGAAGGGGGTTACTAGATACTAATGATTGCCCCTTCCCTATTAGAATGAACCCTGATACTTTTTACGGGAAGGAGGGAGGGCTAACAATGTGCCTAGCCAAGAACCTCATTTTCTTGGATTTTGTACACTTATGAGTGCCCACAGCATATAATTCTAGACATTTGGTGCTAAAAATGCATTTCTTCCTTGACATATATAGACACCCCTTCCATTTGTTCTTTTCTTCTTCCTCCTATAACATGACCTAAGGATGGAGATGGAGCCTCATGACAAAAATGAAAGAGAACATGATGTGGGAAATACAAAGATGGGATCCATAAGCTAAGGATTCTGGAACAGAAAGGTAGGAATCTGAGTCATTTATGACACCTTGAGGCTGTAGCAGCAGTCCTAAACTGGCTACCCTTGAACTCATTGTAACCCCAATTTGGTTAGACTGTTTTCTGTTATGTGTAGTTAAACATGTTCTTAGCTAATACATAAACTATGATAAGTTACCTTCTAACTAGTCTTCTTGCTTGGAAGCTCTACCAATTAGATAGCAACATGACATTATGTCAGAAATGTGAGCTGTCACAAAGTAATACATCAACTCCTATAACATTCCCTGCCAATTTAACAGGTATACCAAATTGTATGATTAAGAAATATGTTTATTAAAGAAAAAATAAAAAGTAGAGAGGAAACACAAGAATACCTATAGTTGAATCTTCTAAAGTCTTATTTTAACATTTTGCTATAGTTATGTTTGGTCTATTTTATTCAAAGGTTTTTTTCCTATCATTATTACATTATCATATATTTGTATTTTGTTTAACACTATATTATAAATAGCTTTCTATGTTAACACAATCTTTTGAACAAATAGCCATTTAATATTCTGTAACTACAACAAGTTTTACTTTACTGGTTCCTTGTCATAGAGCATGTCAATTCATTTTAAAAAATCGTTTATTCACTGAGCATCTACTACATTCAAGTCACTGGATTAAATATTGTAAGTAAACATACATGACTAAGTGGCTCCGCTCAAATATTCTTCAAAACTACAAAAGAAACCTATACATGCAACATATAGGGCATATGTAGGTATACACTTTCTATTTGTATATATTCCTAAGGAATTATATTTTACTTAAATATATTTATAAGATTAAAACATTCCAATTCCTCTCTGTATATTCCTTTTATTGCTAATTTCGGTTACCCTTGTCTGCCAGATTTGCCTTGGGATGGCAGATCAGTTCAGTAGAGCACTTCCAATGAACAACTTATTCATGTAAAAAGCCAAAACTACTTACTTGAAATTTCAGGTGGATCTGAAGACCTCCCATTTTTTCCTCTCCCATTTTTATTAACAGAATACAAGCTATAAAGTATGAGTAACAATATCTGTTGTTTTCGGTTTTCACAGTTATTAGTAATAGTTAATTCCCAAACATCCTTCTGTTAGAAAGATAATCATTTCTGGTTATCACACCAAGAAGGAAACAGTGACTAATGTGACTCAGCACAATGAAAGACCCAAGATTTGAAAAGAGAGGCCTTAGCTCTTAGCAAAGCTATACTTAGATTACATGGAGAACACAACCAACTTGCATAAATGGCAGACTGATGATTCCTTATCTGTGAGTGCTAAGCCCAGGCTATAATGTTTTCTGACTATGTTTATAAAGACAACTTATTCTTTAACTTAAATGAAATTCATATGTGCGTGTATCTAATATATTCAAAGTGAAAGAAAAGTCAAACCTCTTATCTAGGCAAAAGAATTCTGTTTCTAAACATAAAATCTATTATTTAAAATTGTGTCTTCATAGTGTTATTAATGGGTCAACCCCTGGACTTACCTAACTTTCCTTTGAGGGGGTGCTGCACTCTTAGTATTCTAGTGCAAGAAAGAGTTTTGGCTGAAATTTATTTACCTGAAGTGGGTTTTAAATATGGTGTCGATGGGGAAAAATTGGAAGATGCTGCTAGAAAATGTCAGAGAAACTAAAGGTAGGGAATTTAATCAGCATGAATTAAGGGTGAATTAATTCAAAGCTCAGAGGTAGGTTGGTTTAGAGCCAGACATGAACATGCTTTGATAAATGTGAATTTAAGATTCATATTTTCATAAAGTGATGTAATATTCACCTGTAGGACTATTTCCAAGTTTTTAAAAATATTTCTCCTTTGTAATCTCTTTCCTGAGACACTTTTCTCTACCTCTGCTGAAGCAGTAATGTACCTCTGTCTGGGAAAGATGAGGATGCAAGACCTAGTAGAAAATTAAACATAAAATATGAATAGCATGAGTTCTAAAATGTTTATGCCAGATCACAAACTATTCTGTTTATCTAAGATTAGCATTTGTCAACTGCCTAATAATCTGCTCAATTGTTCTTCTCACAGGATGCATGACAATCAAGTGTGTTCTTCAATCCCTTTCAAGTTTCAGACCTGTTGAGGAATTCTTACAGCACATAATCAAAGTGCTATTTGATTTAACTGGTCTTGGGTCTATATACAATGATTCCCTCAGAGGAGTCCCCAGATGTTTTCCAGATCATTCATTCAGTTGATTCAGTACAATTTATTGGGTTTGTGTGTGCCAGGCACTAGTTATGCAATGATGACTAAAATAGTCCCTATTCTGTCAGCTTCTTATAGTGAGTGAAGTCTGTCAACTGACCACACAGATGACCTGCAAAAGTCTGCTGCAGATTCTCCAAGTCCTATCCCAGACATCCTGGATCTAAATTTCAGAGGGCAAGGGATTCTGCGCTTTGAAGTTATTCCCTAGGTACTGTTGCTTTACAAGTTCATAATCTTTTAAAACACTTGAGATAGTGGAAGACGGGAGGGGAAGGAGATGGGGTGGTGGGGAGGAGGTATAGCCAAATAGGAAAACAAACAAATACACTGTGGTGTGGTAAGTGCTAAAATAGAGGTATACAGGCAAAGTGCTAAGAATATATAAGGAGGAGTTAAGCCTAACTACATAATTTCAGAGGAGAGAATTCAAAACAGGAGATTTCTTGAAGTACCTAGAATTATTACTCTTTAGCATGTTAAGAAACTCAGTTGTTTCTGCTTAGAGTACAAATAAATTTAATAAGGAGGAAAAAACATTTACTTTCTGAAAAAGTGAATTCCCAATTATCTTGAAAATCATGTTCAGAGATCCATCTGAGTTAACAGCATTTCTACTTTTGTGAGTTCATCTTAAGGATATAATTATGATAGGGGCGCCTGGGAGGCTCAGTTGCTTAAGTGTCCGACTCTCGATTTCTGCTCAGGTCATGATCTCACAGATCAGGAGATTCAGCCCTGTGTTGGTTCCACCCTGACAGTGTGAAGCCTGCTTGGGATTCTCTCTCTCTCTCTCTCTCTCTCTCTCTCTCTCTCTTTTTCTCTGCTCTACTCCCATGTGTACTCTCTCACAAAATAAACTTAAAAAAAAAAAAAAGGCTATAATTAGGGTAAATGCACAGGCTTGATTACAAAGCTGTTCCCTGCAAATAAATCATGCCCAAGTGCTCATTTTCATCAAGTCCCGGAATCAGTTCTCTATGGGACAACTTTCTTGTCCCCACTTATACTATCAAGAGGCCATGATAGTTTCCTTTTCTGCTCTTCAGGCTCTGCAAAGCCAATACTCAAGATTTTGTTCAGTAACAAAAATGGAATTTAGGAATTTAAATCATCAGGAGCCCTGGCCAGCCCCATTGGGTGGTATCATGTACACAGTGTCAATTTTCATGTTGATGTCTAAACTTTAAAAATGGTGATTTTGGCACACTGGCACACTAGCCGTTTACTGAGGAGAGATGGTTTTCATGCCTATCTGCCTTTAGTCTCAGACTCTTCCACTAGGCAGATGGTTCCTGGACCATAAGTTTTCAGGTTGGCCTATACATTGAGAATTCTTGAGCCACTTTAAAAATAAACATCGCTAGTCTCTACACAAGACCAGTCAAATCAGAATCTCTCAGGTGGAGCTTGTGCTTGTGAATAGGCACTATATTTATTTATTTTTTTCCTCCCTAATTCCCAGCAAAGCATTTGACATAATCAGATAGTTAATGACCCCAACTCATTCATTTGTTTATTTATTTGTTCACCAAACACTTGAGTATGTGTTCTAGGCACTTCTAAGTGCTAGGGATAGAACAGAGAATGAAATGGTCAACTCTTATCAACATTCTAATGAGAATAGATAGACAAGTAGTATCAGGTGATGATGAAAGCTCTAAAAATAAGACATGGTAAGGGAATACAACCACATAATTTATCAAATAAAAACACTTTGAGAGTAATTAATTATAATTATTCCAAGATAATGCAGATGAAACCAAGACTGTCCTGGATAAACTGAGATACAGAATCATTCTGGCTAAGATATTAAAAAGCTGTAAGGGATTGAGGTGCTTTTTAAAAAATGATGTGCTGTGCATGAAAGGCATATCCTAAATGAAAACATTTAAGCAGAAACCTGAGGGAGCTACAGGAGCTGGCCATGAGGATATTAGAGTAAGAGCATCCCAGGTAAACAGAACAGCATATACAGAGGCTCTGAGGTAGAAGTAAGCTTGGCATGCTAGAGGAAAATCACAGAAGCCAGTTTGGTTGGCATGAACAAAATCTGTTGAAGAAGTCAAAGGAGTGGCCAGATATCATACCTTTTAGGCACATGGTAAGGACTTTGGATTCTACATTGACACAGAAAGCTATACAATTTACATTTTAAAAGGAGAAGTCTGGCTGCTGTCTGTAGAAGAATCTTGTAAGATGACAGAAGTGAAAGCAGGAAGATCAGTTAATAGTCTAGAGAAGAGATTATTGTGGTTCAACAAATGTGGTAACCATGACAGTGATAAGATGTGATTAGATTCTGGCTTTTTCTGCCTGTGGACTCTGCTGAATAAGCAAGATTGCAAGATCGGTTAAAGTCTCCCCTCCCACCGCCATCATGTCTAAGTCAGAGTCTCTAAAAGAGCCTGAACAGCTGTGGAAGCTTTTCATCTGAGGTTTAAGCTTTGAAACAACAAATGAGAGTCTGAGGAGCCATTTTGAGCAATCGGGAATGCTTATGGACTGTGTGGTAATGAGAGATCCAAGCACCAAGAACTCCAGAGGCTTTGGGTTTGTCATCTATGCCACTGTAGAAGAGATGGATGCAGCCACGAATGCAAGGTCACACAAGGTGGATGGAAGAGTTGTGGAACCAAAGAGGGCTGTCTCGAGAGAACATTCTCAAAGACCTGGTGCCCATTTAACTGTGAAAAGATTTTTGTTGGTGGCATTAAAGAAGGCTCTGAAGAACATCATCTAAGAGATTATTTTGAACAGTATGGGAAAATTGAAGTGATTGAAATCATGACTGACCAAGGCAGTGGCAAAAAGAGAGGCTTTGCTTTTGTAACATTTAATGACCATGACTCTGTAGACAAGATTGTCATTCAAAAACACCATACTGTGAATGGCCACAACTGCGAAGTAGGGAAGGCTCTATCTAAGCAAGAGACAGCTAGTGCTTCCTCCAGCCAAAGAGGTCAAAGTGGTTCTGGAAATTTCAGTGGTGGTTGTGGAGGTGGTTTTGGTGGTTTTCAGTGGTGGTTTCCTCTTTGGTCACAGAGGAAACTTCAGTGGGTGAGGCGGCTTTGGTGGCAGTCGAGGTGGTAGTGGATATGGTGGCAGTGGGGATGACTATAATGGATTTGGTAATGATGGAAGCAACTTTGCAGGTGGTGGAAGCTATAATGATTTTGGCAATTACAACAATCAATCTTCAAATTTTGGACTCCTGAAAGGAGGAAATTTTGAGGCAGAAGCTCTGGCCCCTATGGTGGTGGAAGCCAATACTTTGCCAAACCACGAAACCAAGGTGGCTATGGAGGTTCCAACAGCAGTGGCTATGGCAGTGGCAGAAGTTTTAATTATGCCAGGAAGCAAAGCTTAGCAGGAGAGAAGAGGCAGAGAAGTGACAGGGACGCGATAGGTTACAACAGATTTGAGAGCTCAGCCAAGCACAGTCGTGGCAGGGTCTAACTGCTACAAAGAAGACATGTTTTAGACAATACTCATGTGTATGGGCAAAAACCTCAAGTATTTGTGACTAATTGTATAACAGGTTATTTCAGTTTCTGTTCTGTGGAAAGTGTAAAGCATTCTAACAAAGGGTTTTAATGTCAATTTTTTTTTGCACCCATGCTGTTGATTGCTAAATGTAATAGTCTGATCACGATGCTAGAATAAATGTGTCTTTAAAAAAAAAAGATGTATTTAGATTCTGGATACATGTTGAGAGTAGAGCTGAGAGGATTTGCTATTGAATTAGGTATGGGTTATGAGGGAAACTGAAGAGCCAGGAATGACCCCTCACTTTGTAGCTTGAGCAGTTAGAAGAATGTAGTTGTCATTCACTGAGATGGTGCAGACTGTGGGAAGCCGGCTTTTGGGAGCGAGGGGAAACAGTGTATTTATGGACATGTTAAGATTGAGATATAATAGGGGCACTTGGGTGACTCAGTCAGTTAAGCGTCCAACTCTTGGTTTCGGCTCAGGTCATGATCTCATAATTTGAGAGGTTGAGCCCTGCTTTGGGCTCCATGCTGACAGAGCAGAACCTGCTAGGGATTCTCTCTCTCCGTCTCTCTCCACCCTTCCCCTCCTCTCTATCTGTCTCTCTAAACAAAGAAACAAATAAACATTTTTTTAGAAGATTGAGATATGATAGATATCCAAGGTGGAGATGGTTAGTAGGCAGTTGAATAATGAAGACTAGAGCTTAAGGGAGAAGCTAGCACTGCCTGCTACCATGCCTAAGAATATCCACATTTCTAACCTTACAGAGCAAACACACTGATTCCTTTATTTGACAAGGTTAATTAGGAGGGCTTAAAAGTATATCTTTTTAAATAAGTACTGGGCTGTATCCTGCATTTGCAGAGGAAGGCAATTTGTTTTCACAAAGCCTAGAAGTGAAGTATTGTCCAGTGGTGGTGCATCCATTCATTCCTCCAACAGAGGTAAACCATAATTCCCATAAACCTAAGCTAACTTACAGTTCGCATCACCCAGCTTTGTCAGTTAAGATCCTACTCAGAGAAGCTGACTGAATAAGAAATTACTTTGAGGCTAAAGAACTGAAACAGTTACATTTATATGTTCTATGGGTTTAGAGGGAAAAAAATAGCCAACTCCATTTCAAGCATATTAAAATATGAAAATAAAAAAATCAGTGAAGGCTCATACAAGTTTCTAGTAATGTAAGCATAAATCTCATTCTGAAACAAAATCTTGTATTTTCAATTAGAGTTCCCATTATTTATTGACTACTTGCCTACAAACTCTAAAGAAGCAGCTGTCTTTTATTTTCAAATGAAAAACAGATGGAAATTTACTAGATCAGGAAAATCTATATTAAGCAAAAGAAAATATTTCCAATATTATTTCCTATATTATTTTGACTTCATCACCTGTCTGAAACTCTTATTTTTCACTGTCTGAGGAGTTAGCTAAATTAGAAGTCAAGAATCTGAATGACTTGTTCTCAGCAATAAGCATGTTTACACTGAAACCAAGGTAGCCTCTTGGTTTTAAAGGTTTGCGAAGTCAACAAAAACCAATGTTTCTTTGGTCAAAAATAATGCTCTTTTGACATGAAATCAATGAGACCATAAGAAAAAAGAAAACTGAAACTTTTTTAAAAATCAGATTTCAAAAGGCCAGGAATTTTTAGCTGTATCACCAAAATCTTAGATGCAGTCCTGTTGGTGGGCTATTTGCATAGACAAGTGGCCCAGAAAAGGACTTGTTGATTGATAATCATTTTTTATTCATTCACTGAATATTTTCTATGAGTAGTTGCTGGGCATGCAATGGTTAGCAAAATAGACAAGATCCCCACCTTCATTTAGCATATGGAAGAAGACAAATTTTACTCAAATAGTTACTAAATGAACATATAATTACAGACTTCAGTAAATACTTTGAAGAAGAACAGGATACCATGACAGAGACCAACCTAGGCTAAGGGAGCCAGGAAGGTCATCTTTGGGGAAGACACATTTGGCTGAGTTTTGACAATTAAGCATTAACTCCATCAGAGGGAGATGGGTAGGAGCAGTTAACAATGATCAGGGGTTGGGAACGCAAGTGCAAAGCCAGAATTGTGAAGGTGTGGCATGCAGAGAGGCAGTGGGTCTGGAAAGTAGAAAGTGAGAGGGAGAGGGGTTGGAGATAATCTAGAGCTGTAGACCTTCAGGCCTAATTAAGGATTCTAAAGAAAAACAGCAGGGACACTTGACTGGGTCGGTTGGTACAGCATATGACTCTTGATCTTGGCATTGTAAGTTTAAGCCTCACGTTGGGTATGGAGATTTCTTAAAAATAAAATCTTTAGGGGTGCCTGGGTGGCTTAGTTAAGTGTCTGACTTCGGTTCAGTTCATGACTCACAGTTCATGAGTTCAAGCCCCACGTCGGACTCTGTGCTGACACCTCAGAGCCTGGAGCCTGCTTTGGAGTCTTTGTCTCCCTCTTCTCTGCCCCTTCCCCACTTACACTCTGTCTCCCTTTCTCTCAAAAATAAAATAAACATTTAAAAAGTTTTAAAAATAAAATCTTTATAAAAAGACAAAAATAGTCATTGGAATGTTTTAATTCGGAAAATGACATGACCATATTTTTATTTTTAAAAGTAAACTCTGGGGGTGCACCTGGGTGGCTCAGCTAATTATGTGTCCCACTTCAGCTCAGGTCATGATATTGCAGTCTGTGAGTTCAAGCCCTGCATCAGATTCTGTGTCTGCTTTGGATTCTGTGTCTCCCTCTCTTTTTGCCTGCCCCCCCTCCCCCCCAGTCTTCTCTCTCTCAAAAATAAATAAACATTAAAAAAAAAGTATAAAATTCAATCCTGAGGTAAAGGGAACTTTCACTTCCAGTAATAGATTTGGTAATTCAGGCTAATATTCTTACTGACAAGACCCACAGACGTTGGACAAAGTATTTAAAAAATCATTCTAGGATTTAAACTGAAGAATGAAGGTAGCAAGATCTGAGAGAAAGAAACCCAGAGAGGTGAGAATATTTAGAGCTACTTTTCCCAAAGAGGTGGTTGAGAAGCTGAACAGAACTTTTGACAGATTAACAGAGGAAGGGGTATAAAAGTTGAAGTCTGAGGAAGGTCAAGGGGAGTGATGATGACACACTATAAGTTGGAACCCAAAGGACTACATTGGGAGTAATAGTAAACAAGAAATAGACTATCCCTTCCAGTTTCAAATCCTCTCAGGTCCCTCAATTGGATTAAGGTGGTCTAGGATTGATAGTGGCCTTAATCTTTTGCCAGAAGCAAATATAAACTCTCCTTAGGGAAAGATATCATTCCAGACCTCAAACTATTTTTACAATTTCTAAATGCAATATCTGACACTCAATTAAAAATAATCAGATAAGCATTCACAAACTGATGGGACATGTCAAAGGACACAGAAGCCAGATTAAAGGTTCTGCTAGATAAAGTGGGGCAATTTGAATGATAAAAATGATGGCAATTCATTATAACATACTGAATGAAAAAGAATCCATGAATTGATAAAAATACTCAAAGGACAAAGAGAAGAGGGAAAACTTTTCTTTACAGAGGAATGCCAATTAATAAATGTAGATGGATTAATGACATTAAAAAATAATTTTGTAACCACCAAAATAGTAAATGATAAGGAAATGCTTATTAATGGATGTTAACACCACTGGGTAAACAATTGGAAAATAGGATATTCACGTAGTCTCCAAGTATCTTCTTATATATTATTAACAACAAAAGGAAAGAGGTAATTTGACAGTGGAAAAGTCTGACACATGCCACCTTAACCAAATGATTACATTTAAAATGACTGTTAACCATATATGCCTTCTGATAAGGTGAACAGAGGACAAACCATCATCAATGTAGTATTCTTATAAAATATGTATACATATATTTTTTTTTATAGTTTAGCAAGCTGAATTGCCAAATTACTCAATTCTAATTGCAGAAAAGTCATGTTTTAGGAGCTGTGGAAAATAAGACCTAAGATATTATAATAATGTCTTCTTTAAATTCAAGTTTATAAACTAGTTGGTGAGATAAGCCATCCAATATAATTATATTACAAGAGTTATTTTATTTGCCAAAATTAAAGCTACAATATTTCAAAGATTTTTTTCAAATGCCTACCTGGTCATCCAAGATTCTAGCATTCTCCTGTATAAACTGTTACCAATTATCAATAGAAACAGTTATAACTCAAAGTAGTGCTTTCATTAAGACAATTTGATTTTGAAATCTTTAATTTTGCCCACTGAGCTATATATAGGTCAATTTACTTCAAAATGTCAGAGTCTGTTATGCCTTGGGAACTATATGGGCACTGGGCATACATCTTCCTAGGCTTTGCTAAAAGGCAAATCCTCCCCTGGAAGATGTTTCTTTTTAAAATGCTGCAAGTCATATCAATTTTAGTTTAAGGACTTTCAGTCTTGAAAGTAGATTTTGATGGGGGTAGAGAACATGAGGGCATGTGAGCACCCAAGAGATAAAAAGAGAGACTTTCCTTGAAACAGGAAAATGGATTATGATTTTCTGCCATTCTTAAGAACATATGGGAGAGTTGAGGGATTTAGTTGTGGAGTTATATGGTTTTGTTTTTTGCAGAGAAGAGGACTGGTTGGCTATTTGTTGGTTGGTTAAGGAGAGAGGATGAAGAATAAAAAGGAGAGAAGAACATTATAGAAATTTTACTGTACCTTACCATAGCTACCTAGAACCTGTCTGGGGAGTAGGAGCAGGTCAGGTAGAAGAAACCAGTTCTAGAACATCAATATTTAATCTAAGCAAGAGAAAACAATCGTATAAATCCAAATAATAGAACATTCTAAAGAACTCCTTAAAAATATCATTGACGTGGGGGGCCTGGGTGGCTCAGTTGGTGAAACTTCCAAGTTTGGCTCAGGTTATGATCTCGCAGTTCGTGGGTTTGAGCCCCGTGTCGGGCTCTGTGCTGACAGCCAGCTCGGAGCCTGGAGCCTGTTTCAGATCCTGTGTCTCCCTCTCTCTCTGACCTTCCCCTGCTCACCCTCTCGCTCACTCTCACTCGTTCTCTCTCTCTCTCTCTCTCTCAGAAATAAATAAAACATTTAAATCTTTTTTAAATTAAAAAAATAAAAATATCAATGACTTAAGAGGAAAAGAAAAAAAAAAGCCAGCACAACTATTCTAGATTAAAGGAAACCAAAGGTTATGCTTGATCTTTATGTAGATACTGGATATTCAGAAAATGCTCTAAAGGATATTATTCAGACAATTGGGGAAATTTGAATATGTACTGAGTATTAGATATGTTATCAATATTTAATGTTTTGAAAGTGATGAGAGGTATTGTGATTATGTAGGAGAATGTCCCTGTTCTTCAGATAAAGATACATGTTGAACTATTTAGAGGGTGAACCATCATATCTGTAGAATCCTTTCAAATGGTTCAGGAAAAAAAATACATATATGCAGTACTCACTTTACATAGTAGTGCAGCACTCAAATGACCATGTAAAGTGAAATTATAAAAAGTGATTTTAATAACCAGTGGAAAAAATTACCATTGTTCCATGACCTTTAAACATTTTTGTCAAAACATGATGACCAAGAAAGTGAAAAACTAGTAAAACTAATTTTTACTTGGTACACTATCATTTAAAACACAAAACATTGAGGATTGAAGTATTTCATTTCTTTGTGACAAACTTAAAGATAATTTGAGCAGTTCTTCTGATCATATAACTATTTGGATTAAGCATCTTCTCTGTGCCTTTGCAAATGGTCATACTTCTAAGTTTGGATCAGATCGCATCAGTTTATCATTTGCACTTATAATGTTGCGAAGTATTTTCAAAAGTTCTTTTAGTGTGAAGTTTTTGCCAATGTCACTTCCTCCAAGACATTTTCAACCTTTTCGTCACAACTACTTGCCTCCTTAATCTCAGTGGGTTCCTCTGGTTGTGTATCTAGAGTGTTTCTAATGATGGCAATGTCAAGAGTCCCACTTATCTCTTCTGACCTCAATTTGTGCTTGATTTAGATTTCACTTTCAGTGTTATCACTTTTAATTTCTTTCCTGCACTTTCATCTCTTTTGGCCGATTTCCTCTTTCAAATATCATTTTTATAAAGTGTCACGTGAGTTTATCATGGGGAGAAAAAGAGGCCAACACAATTGCATGCTTTGCTGTCTGTGCTTGAACTGAATAACAGATGTGCAGAGACTAATCATTGACAAATTTTTAAAGAAGTGTTTTGAGGGGTGCCTGGGTGGCTCAGTTGGTTAAACGTCTGACTTCGGCTCAGGTCATGACCTCACAGTTTGTGGGTTCGAGCCCCATGTTGGGCTCTGTGCCAAAGCCTTAGAGCCTGGAGCCTGCTTCCCCTTTTGTGTCTCCCTCTCTCTCTGCCCCTCCCCCACTCATACTCTGTCTCTTTCTCAAAAATAAACAAACATAAAAATTTTTAAAAAAAGAGAGAAGTGTTTTGATTGGGCCCTGCCACTGCTTGTAATGGTAATCTGACAATTATAGGGTGATTTGAAGATTGAAGTCCTGGCAGTGAAGTTGTCCTTTATGCAATTATAGTTAGTATACTATGGTAACAGAAATTTGAATCATGCCATGTTTAACTGCCTGAATGTGTGTTTGTATACCTAGATATGTGTGTGGATCTCAATAAAGGATATAGAGGTACCATTGTTTTATTCTTGCAGCTTTTCTTTAAGTTTTTAACTTACCATAATAAAAGTTGGAGGAATGAAGGAAGTAGGTCATGAGGAGACAAGACAATACAATAGAAAACCTAGAGAAACAATAGACAATAAAAACAGACCAACAAGGTATCCAGAGAATAGAAAAGGCTGTGGAACCAAATTGCCTGGGATATGGGGTGCCTGGGTGGCTCAGTCGGGTAAGCGTCCGACTTCGGCTCAGGTCATGATCTCACAGTTCGTGGGTTCGAGCCCCATGTTGAGCCCTGTGCCGACAGCTGGCTCAGAGCCTGGAGCCTGCTTCTGATTCTGTGTCTCCCTCTCTCTCTGACCCTCCCCTGCTCATGCTGTCTTTCTCTCTCTCTCTCAGAAATAAAGAAAACATTAAAAAATAAAAGACAAAAAAACAAATTGCCTGGGTTAGAAACCCACTTTATCCATCAACTGTATGATCTTGGGCAAGTTATGTAATCTCTCTGAATCTGTTTCCTCTTAAAAATAATGGAGATAAAAATACTACCTATTTTCTGGGGCAATATGATGATTGAATAATTTGCATATGTGAAATACTTAGAACAATAGTGGTATATAGTAATTATAGTGTAAGCTGTTACAGGTTTGTTCAGATAGGGGAGGCTAAGTGTTTAGATATTAATAAGAATCCAGAAGAGGGAGGTTGAAGTTGTAAGAAGGGACAATTAACAGATATAGTTCCAAAAATGGTGAGAGGACAAGAAACAGAGGAGTTGGCCTTATACTAAAAAGCATCTTTATTTTAACAGGAGGGGAAGAGAATAGGATGGCTAAAGGTGTAGGTTGGGTAATAAACTTGCTAGGGAGAAGGTGTTACAAGATAATGACTTCTGATTTCTCCAGGAAATAAAAGGGAAGTTATTTTCAGAGAGTGAGCACTAAGATAGGGGATTAGAGGTTAAAAAGAGTGGTGGGGGGAACACTTGAAATGGCCCTTCTAGAGAGCAAGAGAGCCATTTGACCAAAGAAGTATAATGGAATTGTTGGCAGTGTTGAGGGCCCAGAGCTAGTCACCTGAAAATTATAGTCATATTAACTTGCCCTTTTGTATTTCTCAGTTGTGGTGCACAGTTGCCTGGGTGCAGGCATGGAGGATAGAGGCTGCTGAGTTCATCTATGATTGAAGTTTTTCCAGATTGATGTTATGAAACAATAAAGAGACAAAGGAAATTATTGTATTGACAAGAGGATTACTGAAAGTATGGACCATGAAATCTAACCTGGGAGTGAGGGAGGCAGGAGAATATTAGTGATGAAAGAAAGTAAAGGAATCATGAATCACAGAAGACTCCCCTTGAAGTCAAGTAATGGTCCTGGTGAGAATTGTTTAACAAACAAACTAGCCATTTTCCAAATTAGGGATCGGTGTTCTGTGTAAACAAGATGTTTAATTGGAGCTCTTTGGGTTTTATTTTTGGCTGATGCCCTAAAGACTAAGAAAACAATAGGTGGTATAATTAGGCATTATATTGCTTATGCGGGACCTGCAAAGCGATGGTCAAACTGGTTGCATGACTCTTACTCCATCAACCACCTGGAGTTTGTGCAAGCACTGGAGTTGAACAATTGAAAGATAAGTTTCCTTTGGAGAATTGTTGGAGTACCTCAGCCTTTCTCTCCTGTATCCTACATGAAGGGAGTGGTGCTCCTCTTATACCATGAGAGATACTTTAAGGAAACCATTTGAAGAGCTTCAAATGTGCCTCCTTGAGTTTGAAGAGTGTAAGGGCTGGCAAGAGAAGCTCTGACCAAATTAGGTCAGACAGGTGTAGTGACAGGATGGGACTGTGTGGGCTGGGGTGGAGGGCTGCATTGGGAGCAGGCTACACATCCACCAGCAGCTGGGTGGGGGGGGGGGGTGAATATTTCCCCTGGGCCAGATGCAGAGCTATGGGAGGAGCCAGTCTGAAGCTATCTCAGGTTGCATTACTAGCTTGAGAGAGTGGCCACCAGATGGCCAGGGGCTGAGGAAGAAATTGGAGGCAGTAGGAGGTGAGAAACATTGCCTCCATCGTGGCAGCTTACTGGAACGATCCAAATGGGAAATATCTCCTCAAAACTCACAAAAAATGGCCAAAGGAAAAAGTCAACAATGGGATTCTGCCATCCCAAAGGCCGCCATGGTGGATTGTGTCTGTGCCAATCAAGTGAAACTGTCACAACCTCTTCTCTCTCCTCTTGATCCAATCCTGGAGGATACAGAGGCAGCTGAACTGGAATAGGATGGAGAAGCAGCAGAAGCTCTCTCCCTCCGCAGCCTTTTCATTGAGCAGCAGCAACAGGATGAGGGAGGAGAGGAGCTTTAGCTTTGAATATGGTTCAAATTCTATTGAACATTTTAATAATTGCACTGAGACTATTCTTGTAACTGAGAGTTCCAAGAAGAATTCTTATGACCTGAACTAGAAAAGTTAGTGGTCTGCTCTCGTAACAAGGAAAACAAAACAAAAACTAGCTTAGAAAGGGAGTTGAAAGGGCAATTGGGAGCAAAGAAGAACTCACCTTATAACTCTGTCCTCCAGAGTTGCAGCTCATTAACTGTAATACTGATTACCCCAGATTAGTGAGATAATGTTGGCAAGGTCCAGATTGTGGCTGCGGGTGGGGCAGACTATGACAGAGAGGAGTAGAAGGTCACTAAGGGTGAAAAGGTCAAGAAATGAGAGGTCTGGTGTTGGATGAGTCATATTTATGGATGGCAAATGTTGGGATAGAAAAACTACAAGTTATGTGTCGGTGGTTCTTAAACTTAGGAGTGTATTAGAATCACCTAGAGGGCCATTGAAAGAATAAGTCTTGTTTAAGTAGGATAGGGTCAGGGCTTCTATATATTTTTACTGAGTTCCCAGGTGATCTGGAATATACAACAAAGTTTGAGAATCACCGCCCAATATTTAGTGGAGAGAAGTAACTAGCTGGTATATAACAGTATCTACCAGAAGAAAGGAAGAGAGGGTAGCTTAGCCAAATTGCAGCCAGGATCCCCTAGGATGCAATTTTTTGTGTAAAGGGTAAGGAAGTAGTGGTCTGGAAAGAGTAATAGAGACAAGTAGCCTCCTAACCCATTAGCCATAATTACACCACTATCCTCTTTCACTCTAGCTTTCTTGTGAAAATTTATGAGTGTTATGTGTTGACTTTGTCTCCTCAAAAAAAGATATGTGGCGGCCCTAATCTCTAGTACCTTAGGATGTAAACTTATTTGGAAACAGTACCAAAAACATTTAGAAATAGATATAATTAGTTAAGATAAAGTCATGTTAGAGTAGGGTAGGCCCCTAATCCAATATAAGTGGTATCCTTTAAAAAAGATAGCCGTGTGCCGACACAGAGAATGCCATGTGATGATGAAAACAGAGATTGGTGTTACATAGCTGTAAACTATGGAATGTCAGAGGTTTCTGGCCAACTACCAGGAGCTAAAAAGAGGCAAAGAAGGATTCCCTTGTAAGTTTCAGAAGAAGCAAGGCCATGGTGACACCTTGATTTTGGGCCCCTTACCTCCAATACCAGGAGACCATACATTTCTGTTATTTTAAGCCACCAGTTTATGACACTGTTATGGCAGCCCTAGGAAACTAATACAGTGAGATATTCCTGTTTTGGTGTACTGTAAATCATCTCTTACATTCTGCCCATGATGTGTCCCTGCCCCTTTCCACTGGACTTACAGTTTCAGGACACAGAGAAACCATATATGTCAATGGATGTCATTAGAACAAGAAAAAGTTCACCACTCTCCACCTACTTAAGCTGAAACACAATATACTTTGTGTTCTTGTTGGAGTTTTGAGCTCCCACACTGGCTTCTGCAATTATTATTGACAAATGAGTCAGTTCATAGAAGACAGTAACTTATTTGAGTAGGTGTATGTTAAAGTTATTTTGGAAAAAAAAGGAAAAGAAGCCTATAAAATATACCCGCGCACGCTGCTCTCATAAGAAAGCATTCTCATGAGGAATCTTAATAGTCTTCATTAAGGGACTGAAAAACGTCTTGGCAGTTGTATGTAATGAGTTCCACTTCCAAAAGCCTACCCACCTCTGATTCTCATAGTTCCCTTTTTCCCCAATATTGAAAGAAAAGATTACACTAACTGACCCCAGAAAAGAGTGAGTTCCATTCATAGCATATCTCACTGAGCTTTCCACAACGTGCTACAGTCCCTAAGAGGGTGCAGTTGCCCTCTGACATGTTGGTTCAAGATATAACTTGCAGCCCAGAAATGCTTCCTCAGAAATTTAGTTTACAGAAAAACTCCAAAGGGCCAAGTAAAGGACTAAGGTGGCTTGTAGATTCTAGAAAGAAGATAGAATAGTTACTAAGGTGAGCTGAGTAGTCCAAGAGGAGTGCCCACAAGAGGGATTATGTGCTACATCTTTTACATCAGACCTTGAATGTGGACAGGGTTCATTAAAAAGGCATGTGGGCCAAAGATTCTTGTCCCGGTTTGCACACACATGGTTTCAAAATTCTCCAGTCATAATCTTGCCTTCTGCTAGACGTTTTCACTTGGATGCTCTGCAGCTATGTGAGACTCACCATACCTAAAACCTTAATGTATCTCAGCCCCATTTGCCTCCCCCATATCTATCTCCTCTTGAATTTCCTTTTCTTTAAATGTTTATTTTGAGAGAGGCAGCTCAAGCAGGTGAAGGGCAGAAACAGAGGGGGACAGATGATCCAAAGTGGGCGCTGTGTGGACAGCAACGAGACTGACATGGGGCTCGTGCTCATGAACCTCGAGATCATGACCTGAGCCAAAGTTGGATGTTGAACTGACTGAGCCACCTAGACACCCCAAATTTCCTTTTTATATGCTCTCCTAAACTCCCAAAGAGTTATTTGCTTGTATTTCTCAAACGTACCTGTTCCATCTCACCTGCTCTCCAATCTGTCTTCAGTGTCCTTCACATTCCTGAAACTGCCTGCTTGTGGCATGACCCTTGTGAAATCCGGTATAATAGTCACTTTTCTCTCCTCATGGTCACATCTTAGTAGTATCAAACTGCATACTTCTGATCATTCTCCTTTCATGACCTCTGGTACATTACACATTGTGGTTTCCTTTCCACTTTCTTTCCCTATCCTGTCTCCTTACATTTCCCTCTTCAATCACTAAAATATGGAGTTCCTCTAACACATCTTTAAATACCATCAGTATATGTTGATCAACGATATATCGAAGAGGCTCCAGGCTTGTAAATAGTAATTACTAATTTGACATCTCTCTCAAGGACTCTCAGCATTTCAAACATAATATAGCCCAACCAAACTCTTAATTCCCTTTCAAGTCTTCCCAGCTCAACCTGTTCTTCCCCAGTCTTTTCAACTCAGTAAATGCAATTGCCCCAGCCAGAAACTTCTTCCTTTCCTTCATCTCCTACAGCTGATCCATCTGTAAACCTTATGGTTCCTACCTTCTACCACTTTGGTCTAAGCCAACACCTGGTCTCCAAATTGATTTCTCTGACACACTTCTTACTACCTTTACCTCAATGCCAGTCTCTTCATCCAGAACATGAGTCAGAGAGTAAACTCTTAAGAGCTTCCAAATATGGCCTACAAGGCCATGCATGGCTTGGCTCTTGCTAGCCTCTCTAGACTCATCTCATTCTGTGTTCTCCCATGCCCACAGAACTTAAACCTACTGTCCTTTCAGTTCCCCAGACCAGCCTAGCTCTTTCTTGCCTCAGGGCTTTTGCATAAACTTCCCTTTCCTTAAACAGTCTGCCTACCTCTTTAATGTGTATTCCCTTCAACCTAATTACACTTGGTATTAGTTACAGGGATTGATATTGAGTAGGCTCTCAGTAAGCATTTCCTGAAATAGGGCAACAAATGGATCTGACCTGAAAATTCCTCCAACAACCCATTGGTAGGTGAGTAGGACAAAGTGAAACCACTTACTCTGTGCCAGAAAATGCCTGTTAGAAAAATAGAATGAAGTTCACGGACACCTGGGTGACTCAGTCAGTTAAGTGTTCTCCTTCAGCTCAGGACATGATCTCACAGTTTGTGAGTTCGAGCCCTGTGTTGGGCTCTGTGCGGACAGCTCAAAGCCTGGAACCTGCTTCAGATTCTACGTCTCCCTCTCTCTCTGCCCACCTCTGCTTGTGCCGTCTCTCTCTCAAAAATAAAGAAACATTAAACAAAGAAAAGAAAGAAAAACAAAATGAAGTTCAGAGAGACATCTAAGTTGGTCCTCCTTTTCCTTAGGGATTCTGCCGTCTCATTGGGAAGGTAAGAAAGTAATCAAAATATTGAAAGACTATTTAGCTAGCATGAGATAATGTAAATGCTTTCAGAAAAAGGTAGGGTATAAATCATAAATAATAAATACCCACTTACGCAGCAGCAGTAAAGAAAGATGACTACTTCCCAAATGATTAATACAGACTCCTGATTCCCATTTTCATCACAAGGATTTCATTCATTTACTTTTCCTATAAGGACCTCATACTTTTAAAAACATCTGTCTAGTAAGCAAACTATATTCACCATATAATAATTTACTTTTCCATTTCTAATTAGGTGTATATAACCTCTATTTAGAGCATTTAATCAGCATGCTATGAAAGTTGGAAGCCAAAAGTAGGGCCAGGTACCTTTGTTTTATTTAGTGTTGTTAACATTTTTACTGGGGTTTTTGAAATATTTAAAATATCCTGCAAACTCCCACCTGGTATTCTATTCAAAGCTTTAGCCTATGTAAAGAAAATAATACACATGATTCATTTATCTTTTCTTCAAAAAAATTCCCTGTGGCTTTTGCTGAGTATTAACTGTAAAGTGAATTGGATTCCTTGGGGGAGAGAAACTCTGATCATTGTGGTATTTGGTATGTGGTATAGAAGTTTAGGTAGTCTACCGGAGCCAAAACATACAACCAGACAGCAGAGCACTGCGCTACGTCAGGCCAGATGCCTCTGTGGAATCTAACAAGCCTCCTCTTTTCTCCACTGGTTGCTGTGCAGCAATAGAGAGGGAAATGGAAAGGAAATAAATGACTAAAACTTTCCTTTGCAGTAAGCTATCAGGAATCTTTTTTTCTGTCTTTATGATAGAAAGTAGTAATACTATGTACTCATCAAAAGTAATTCAACCACTAAAACTCCTTTTCCTCTGTACTTGTTAGGTTATTTTAATCATTTTTAGATACCATTAGTTCTTAATTAATTTCCATTAAGGGAAGGAGAAACATGTAAATATTTTATATCCATAAAATGCTGTAAGTGTCTGAAATAAACTAATGATACTTGTCAAGTTGTCACTTTGAGAACATTTCCTAAAAACTGACTATATCAACAAAATTGGTATTTTTATGGAACTGTTCAAGATAAGCAAGGAAATCATGTTATATAAGTTCTAAAGAAGAGGAATGCTAATCATATAGTTATTGAGCAATTTAACACCAGAGCGGAAGATATTTCAATTCATAATTTTACTAACAGGTGCCGAATCTCCTATATTTTTATAGCTTTAGTGTGGGAAGTAAGCTATAGTTTAGTTGGTGGAAATTTTCTCTTACTAGACAAATGCCTGATAGATCAAGCTTTTTAGTTATTAATGCACCACACAATGAATCCAAATTTTTACTTTTTCTGTCAAGATGTTCCACAAACATCCCCATCTTAAGACTATAAAGGACATTACAAATGAACATCTTCCTCCACATTTTAGCCACCGACAAAAGAACTCTAGTGACTCTTCTGAAGTTATATATAGCCTCTGCAGAGCTGAAATCCAAAGCTGTAGATTCTTTTTCATTAAGAGTATGTACAAATTTTATCTTTTATTGTGGCAAAATATACATAACATAAAATATACCATTAAACCGTATAATTCAGTGGCATTTACTGCATTTACAATGTTGTGCGACCATCATCAAAACTTTTCTATCACCCCAAACAGAAACATCTACATATATATATGTTATCTCTATGAAATATCCACTATGTGCATCATCCTGTGCTTGATACTGGACGGAACAATGAATAAGATATGATGAAGAAGAGTGAACCACAAAGTGGCCCATTTTCAAATTTGTGCCTTTCTGTGAATGGCCAGGTGACCAATGAAAATAATAGTAATAATAGTAATACTTGCCATTTGATCTAAGAGCTTTATATATATTAATTCATTTAATCCCTACAACAATCCTATGAAGTAGGTACTGTTGTTATCTTATTGCCACAGGTGATAAAACTGAGGCAAAGGAAGATTAAGTAATTTGTCCAAGGTCACACAGATAATAAGAGTAGGAGCTGATTTCCAACCCAAGGTTCAGACTATGTGCCCTTAAAGCACTGCCTGCAACCTGTTTTGTTTTGTTTTGTTTTTAGAAAGAGAGCAAGAGAATGAGCAGGGAGGGGCAGATGGAGAGAGAGAATGTTAAGCAGCCTTTACACTCATCACAGAGCCCAACACAGGGCTCAATCCCATGACCCCAGGATAATAACCTGAGCCAAAAGCAAGAGTTGGACACTCAACCATCTGAGCCACCCAGACACCTGTAACTTTTTACAAGATAAATTTTATTGATGTATAATTCCCATAAAATGCACCTAATTTAAGTAATGGTTTAATGAGTTTTAACAAGTAAATGCAACCATGCTACAACCACCGTCAAGAAACCACAAATTTTCATCAGGGTAAGACGTTCCCTTGTACCTGTTTTCAGTCCAGACTCCCTGACCCACAACTCCTTAGGCAACCACTAATGTGCTTTCTGTAACTATAAATTAGATTTTGCCTTTTTAGAATTTCATAAAGATAGAATCGTATATTTGTACTCTTTTATGTTTCTAGTTTCTTTTGCTCAGATACCGTTTGAAACCATTGATAGTGTTGCATGAATTAGTTCCTTTTAATAGCTGAGGAATATTCTTTTGTGTGGATATCTTACAACCTACCATTTCATCTGTTGATAGACACTTGGGTTGTTTGCACCTTTGAGTACTATGAATAAAGCTGCTGCAAACATTCATGTACAGATGTATACTGATACAAGTTTTCATTTATCTTGGGTAAATAACTGTGAATGGGATTCATGGGTTGTATGGTAAGTGAATGTTTAACTTTTTAAGAAACCACCCAGTTATTTTTCAAAGCATTTATAGCATTTTATGTTCCTGCTAGCAATGTATGACAGCTCTAATTGCTCTGTGTTCTTGCCAATGTTGGTATTTCAGCCTTTTTAATTTTAGCCTTTCTAATGGATGTATAGTGGTGACCCATTGTGGTTTTACTTTGCATTTCCCTGAAGGCTAATGATATGGAGCATCATTTCATGTGTTTACTCTCCATTTATAGATCTTTGTCAAGTACCTGTTCAAATTATTTGCTCCTTATTTCATTGGATTGTTTTATCTTAATACTACTGAGTTTTAGGAGTTCTTTACATATTTTGGATGCCTATCGTTTGTGAAGTGTACATTTTGCAAATATTTTCTTCCAGTTTGTGGCTTATCTATTTTTTTAACATTGTCTCAGAGCAGAGGTTTTTTGTTTCAGTGAAGTTCAGCTTTTTCATTTTTAAAGAAACTTTGCCTATCCCAAGTTTAAAGGTTTTCTCATGCAGTCAGTTGTAATTGTAGGCTTTTGTAGATGTCCTTGCTCAGCTCTAGGAAGTATCCCTTCTCCTGATTTGCTGACAGATTTCATTATAAATGAAACATTTATCAAATGCTTTTTCTTACCTACTGAGATGATCATATTGTATTGTCCTTTATTCTGTTAATATGGTGAAGTACATCAATCAGTTTTTGAACTTCAAATCAACCTCCTTTTCCAGGGATAAACCTCATTAGATCATGATATAGTATAATTTTTAACACTACTGGACTCAATCTGCTAATATTTTGCTAAGGGTCTTTGCATGTACGTTCATAAGTAATATTGGTTAGTGGTTTTCTTATATCTTTAATAAGTTTTGATATTAGTAATGCTGGCTTTGTAAAATGAGTTGGGAAATATTCCTTCCTGCTCTCTATTGTTTGAAGGAGTTTATATAGAATTGATATTGTTTTTCCTTAAATGACAAAATTCACTAGTAGAGCTATCTGGGTTTAGACTTGGGCTCAGATTAGGACTTCAATTTTTATTTTTGTGTATTAATTTTTAAATTTTTAAAATATTTATTTATAGCACAAGAAGGGGAGGGACAGAGAGAGAGAGAGAGAGGGAGACAGAGAATCCAAAGCAGGCTCCAGTCTCTGAGCTCTCAGCACAGAGTCCGACGCAGAGCTCAAACCCATAAACTGTGAGATCATGACATGAGCCACCCAGGCACCCCAGGAATTCAATTTTTTTTTAAATAGTTTATTGTCTAGTTTCCATATAACACCCAGTGCTCATCCCCACAAGTACCCTCAATTTTAAAAATATATAATAGGAATTCAACTTAATAGATATGAAGTTAAGCAGGTTTTCTGTTTCTTCTTGAATCAATATTATTTAAGGAATTTGTTCATTTAAGTTGTCAAATTTATTGACAAATGATTTTAATGTTTATAGAATCTATAGTCATGTCCTTTCTTTGATTTATAATATTGGTGTCTTCTTTCTTCTTGTCTATTTATTCTATTGATATTTTCAAAGAACCAGCTTTTGGTTTCACTGACTTTTCCTTTTTGTATGTGTTCTATATTATCAATTATTGCTCTTATTATTTTTTTCCTTCTGTTTACTTTGGTTTAAATGGTCATCTTACAGCTTCTTAAATTGAAAGTTTTGATTTTTGATTTTAGACTTTTCTTCTTTTTTAATGTAAGATTTTAAGGCACAGATCTCCTTCCAAGCACTGCTTTTGCTGTACCACACAAATTTCACTATGTTCTGGTTTCATTTTCATACTGTTTAAGATGTTTTCTAATTCTCCTGTGCTTGTTGATATAAAGGCTGAGAAGCATATAATTTCCAAATATCTTTTATTGATTTCTAATTCCTCTGTAGTCAGAGAATATACTGAATGATTTTAATTAAGACTTGTTTAATGGTGCAGAATAAGGTTTCTGTGTGCACTTGAAAAGAATGTGTATTTTGCTATTGTTGGATGGAATAGTCTATAAATGCCCAGTGGATCAAATTGGTTGTTATTCAAGTATTCTATGCCCTTGATTTTCTGTCTATTCAACCAATTGTTGACATAGAAGTATTGAAATATGACTATAATTGTGGATTTGCCTATTTTTCCCTGAAGTTCTACTCATTCTCACTGCATGTATTTTGAAGCTGTTATTATGTGTGATCAAGGACACTCCATTCTGGCTTGTCAGATCTCAAATGTCTGTCAGGCCTGTCTGAGCATTGGACATTGGCTAACTGCTCACCAGTCATTACATAAGCTCTTACAGTATGCCATATACTGTGTTTATCAATCAATACAGGCTAGGTTAGTCTGTGATAACAAGCAACCTCCCAGGTTCAGTGGCTTAAAACTTGTCACAAA
This sequence comes from Hyaena hyaena, assembly GCF_003009895.1. Lineage (NCBI taxonomy): Eukaryota > Metazoa > Chordata > Mammalia > Carnivora > Hyaenidae > Hyaena > Hyaena hyaena. The sequence goes on along the minus strand of NW_024080737.1, from coordinate 1,349,933 downwards.
GGTTTTTTTCTTGCTCATGTTACATGCCCACTGCATGTAGACTGTGACTATTCTACATCCTCTTTGAGACTTTAGAGTGATAGAACAGTTTCCACTGGAGCACTACTGGCCATTACAGCAGAGGGAAAAGAAAATGTGGCAAACTCTGTACTGGCTCTTAAATTTTCCGCCTCAAAGTGTCATATGTCACTTCCATTCATACTTCATTTACCAAATCAAGCCTCATGGCCAAAGCTGACATCAGTAGGTCTGGAGGGTCTAATCCTTCCCCAGGTGGGAACACGAAATATTTGTAAATAAAATAGTCTACCACACTGAGTTAAGCATTAAAAAACACGTCTCTTTTCATCTTCTTTAACAGCCTTCTAGAAGGAAGCACTGATATTGTTTCCGTTTTACAGAGGAGGAAACAGGCTCCGCGAATAATGTGGCAAAGGCCAAGTAATAATCAAACGGCAGGGCCTGGATCCAGCTTTGCTTACCCCATTGTAATTGCGCGGTCCTGCCAGAATAAAAGGAAAAGGAAGGAGTGAGCAAATTTGGCAAGGAGTCTAGCAAAGATAAAGGAAATGAAGGGAGACCCTAAAAATATTTGTAATATTTCCTAAGGAAATGTGATCTGGCAATCAGAAAGAGGTTGGACAAGAGAGTGTAGAAGGATGGAGAGGAGAGAAATGCCTCCTAACTCGGTTCTTCCCAGTCCGCACATTGTCCATTCCATATCACATGACCTTAGCTCACGTCATCCCTAGAAAGCCCGGCTCCTGTCTTTCCACATTCCAAAGGCCCCAACCCTGTTACATACATTGAGGTTCCCTCCAGTCCCAGCCTATATTGATTATTCTGTTTATATGGTACAAGAGAAAAAAAAAAGGGGGGGGGGTTACTACATAAATTTAACATTGACCAAAGATATTTCCATCATTTAATCCTGGCATGTTGTAAACGTCCAACACTTGACAATTTCCTATTACTTCCTCTGGAAACATGTATGTTAGTGATTTACGCAAATAAAATTGCCCTTTGAACCAAAATCTATATCCAAAGCTTTCTGAAGCAATGCTATGAGAATTAGAGGTGGGTATGGCTTATTAACACAATGTTAGAATTCTATCAAAAAGAAAAAATAAACTGGAAATATTAGCATATATTTAAATGGCTTAAAATCTGTATTTTATAAAATCCTCATACGAAAGTATTAGATTCTTACAAGTAAATGAGCTGGGGAAAGAAATAGATACTTCATTCAAGAGGATATAACTAGTAAACAGATACATGAAAACTAGTTCAATCTTGCTAATGTTCAAGATAAATACAAATTAAAACAAGAACTGTTTTTACGTTGTTTAAAAGGGGAATACAACTTTCTAAATGTCACTACTTGGTCACTTTTCTTTTTTTCAGTGAAATTGTTATAATCTGATAGTGCTGGTATTACTTTTTGTTGAGAATCATGTGGTGGCAATGTATAGCAAGATCATATGGGTGAAAGGTCAGAATATTTAAGCCTATATATTTCTGAAATGAACTCTGAGCTTGTCGCAGCATTCTAGTGGGGGGACTACAGCCACTTGATAAACTTCTGATGGAGAATTGTCTGTCTCTGATGGAAAAGGTGGGAGACCATAGGTGGGGTCCTCGGAGCCAGTTGTTTACTGGGTGAAATAAAAACCTTCTCGCGTCTAGGCTTTTGACCTTTATTTAATCCTCCTAGAATGTATTCTGAAGAAATAATCCATGAGGAAGAAAGCTAAATAAGCAATGATTAGCCGCAGTGTTCATTATTACGGAAAAGATTACAAAATAAATGCCCAGTAGCAGAGGAATAATTAAAAATATGGTGTAGAAGTTAAAATTCAAATTACAAGGGCTACACAGCAACATGGAACATGCTTCTGAGATAGTATTAATTGAAAATGGGAAAATGCACTCATTGCAATTATTCACCAGAGCTAGAAGGGAGCAGGGTCAAATGCACAGTTAGCTCTGCTGAGGTGACAACATTCTGAGTCCAAGTTCTCTCTCACTTATTTAGATTTATTGTATAATACAGATAGAATATTTATGTAAAAGGAATTCTATTTTTAGAGAAAAGGAGAACTAGGACACTATGACCCTTTTCTACTCAGCTTCTTGTTGGAGGCTCCAGAATTTCATTAAAATGCAAAATTCAAAATCATCTTTATTTTTGGTATATCCTGATAAATATATTATAAGCTTATTCTGAATCTGAATTGGTCATCCTCATGGGAGGATTTACATGTAGATAAATAGCTCTTATGTTAATCCATTTAGCTCTAAAGACTATAAGGGGAATGTGTACTAATCATATTGTCTGCTGGTTAAGTTTTTTAAATCACAGGGAAATATGTAGGGCATTTGTAATGTCAGACAGCACAGGGGAAACTTAGATTCTGTTTTCTTTTTTTTAATTTTTCATTTATTTCTGAGAGAGAGAGAGACAGCGTTAGCAGAGGAGGGTCAGAGAGAGGGAGACACAGAATCCGAAATAGGTTCCAGGCTCTGAGCTGGCAGTCAGCACAGAGACTGACGTGGGGTTTGAACCCACGAACCAGGAGATCATGACCTGAGCCGAAGTTGGATGCTTAAACGACTGAGCCACCTAAGTGCCCCAGATTCTGTTTTCTACTACAGCTCCATTTCAGGTGAGGAATCTTTCCACTTACAATGGTGGGCTTAACTGTTAATCTAAACAGGTACAATAAATATACAAGTTTATCTCAGTTTCCAGATTTTTGGATACTCTCATAGTGTTTTTACTGTACAGATTAACAATTGGGCCCATTGCATTACATTTAGGGATGCTTCACCTGAGCAGGGGTTTGGAGGTTGAAGAAAAACATTTAGCATATTCTTTGAAAAGTAACTAAAATGCTGTTTACAGACAAATGTATCTGACTTTTTGACTATCCTCTGGTGTCTTACTGTTAGCTTTAAATTTCGTCAATGGCAAAAAATAGAAAAGCCAGACGTCTCCCAAATTAGGGGTATGGGAGAGTAAAGCAAAGCGTAGGAGAGGGAGGAAGAGGAAAAGAAGCTGGAAGCTTTTGTGCAGTCTTCACTGAAGAAAGGTTTAAACAGAAACCTTGAAATGAGTTGTGGGCTCACTGATTGATTGGGTGAGGGAAGTGAACAGGGGAGAGGAAAGAAAAATGTACCCTCCAAAACTTCTGGGAACAGCTTTCTTAGTATTCACACATCGAGGCTGAGACCAAATTGTGAGGTAGATGAAGCTCTAGAAACACTTCCCTCTTCTTGGTAGCTCTCTTAGCCTACCAAGATAATAACAGAAAGAGAGAGAGAGAGAGAGAGAGAGAGAGAGAGTGTGTGTGTGTGTGTGTGTGTGTGTGTGTTGGGGGTGGCAGCAGAAGCAGTGGTATAAGCAAGGAGAGAAAAATCTCAGAGGGAAGATAATGAGGCTGAGGAGTGTGGGAGCCCAGAGCAGAAAATATTCTGGTGCTTGAGAGAACAGGAAGACGTATATATAAATGTGTGTGTATCTCTTTTTAGATCCTTTCATTCAGGAGGCATCTCCCTGGAGACGGAGGAAATGGTAGGAGTCCCCTGGGATGCTGTCAGCTCCACTTGCTGAACTTCTGGAGAAAGAGTGAAATACTCGGTAAAGGAAATGCCTCCAGCCCACTCCTAGGGAGAGGCAGGACTGGGAGGAGTGGGGGGGTGAGAGGGACCCTTGACCTGAATAAGTTGGAGACATTTCCAGATGTGGCTCCCTTCCCACTCGCAACCTCACAGCACTAGTGCCCTTGACAGGAAGGAAAACTGCCTTGTCCTGTGGCCCCTTTCAGCTCCAGGACAGCTAGAAGGCTGTTCCCCACATTTGTGCCCTTAGCTTCTTCCAGGCAAACCCCCAAGCCCCCAGCCTCAAAGACGGGCCGTTCCTGAGGCGGTGCTGATGAGTCCAGCTTAGAGGGACTTGGAAGCTCTGCTGCCAAACACTCTCACCAACCACCCCACCCAACCCTTGTGTCCATGCTCCTCCTTGAAGGCCTATCAGAGTTTATTTCTGACCAGGGCCATGAGGTCAGAGGAAGTTTGTGGGGTTGAGCCACCATACCATACACCTGAAGCAGCCTTCTTTGCTACTCTGTTTCACTGCAAATGTAAAATAATCCATTGGCAGGATCACTTCTGTGGTCCTACTTAGATCATTGTTTCTGGGGCCACGTTGAAAACAAAACCCTGAAAAATAAACATTTAGAACACAGACTCTTTGAACAATGTTGTCTCATAGACTCTAGAAATGCTGCCTATTTACTACAACAAGCACTTTCTATGTATCTTACACCAGGCTGGGGAATACTCTGTCTGTGCTTTCATCAATTGGGCCATTGATGCTGGTGCTACAGGATGGTTTTAGGTTGTATACTGACAGGGCAGCAAATGCCATTGACTCATCATGAAAAAATTACCACCATTCTAATTCCCCTTCTGATTACACCAAAGACAAGGTCCTGGTTTAGGCCTGGATCTTTAACACTGTTCTAACATTTGCTTTTTGCTATTACTACTGTTTTAAGAAGTATAGGCCAAGAGCTTTGAGCTGGTTTAGGTGATACACAGGCTGAATTCCGAACTGGTGACTCTGTGACTGGATCCAGTCTGCAGATATGGTTTTCACTATGCCATATTTATATTTATATATACTTTAGGCTAACATTTAGAAAATCCAGAAATTTTGTCTAAAATCCCAGATTTCTAGCTTCTGTTGAATAATCAGTACATGCTCAAATTCCTTCCTGGCAGTATCTGATTATCCTCTTTAGACAGGACACATGTGCTGGAGCACCTGGATGGCTCAGCCAATTAAGCGTCCAACTTCGGCTCAGGTCATGATCTCAAGTTTGTGGGTTCAAGCCCCCGGTCAGGCTCTGTGCTGACAGCTCAGAGCCCAGAGCCTGCTTCGGATTCTGTGACTCCCTTTCTCTCTGCCCCTTCCCTGCTCTGTCTCTCTCGCTCTCAAAAATAAACAAACATTAAAAAGTTTTTAAAACAGGACACATGCTCTCCACTTTGTCACAGTCTCCACCACTCCTTGGTGGTGAAGGAATTGTGACCATTTTCCTTAAAATCATTTCACAACTCACTATTCTTGTGGCACTTGCTAGATTCTTCGTGTGTTGGTGTTACCTGTGTACTGGCCTTAGTCTCCATCCCTTCTGCACATTATACTGGGCTTTAAGGAAAAACCTCCCTTTTCCTTTTGTACCATCTGAGGTCAGCAGCACAAGGTCTCGAACCTAACTGGCAGTCAACAAATACTGAACTGGATTGCTCCTCACAGGAGACAAACAAGAATTCTGAAAGAAGTCTGAATGTGGGAAAAGTGACTTGGAAGCAAATATGTACAAATGTTGGAATGTTCTGCAAGGAAAAGCAGAGAGCCAGCCAATGAGATGGGCGCAAGCACAGTGGGCAGCCAGTCTCCTGGGCCGAGCCGTGAAGGAGGCACAGACCTAGAGCCAGCGCTATAAGGTCACCCTCCCACACTTGGCCCTGCTATCTGGACCAGTCACTCCAAAGGCCCCGTAGACTGCAGACATCATAGATGCTGCCCTCACCTGAGGCAGCTGTTCTCCTGCTATAAACTCTCCTACGTAGCTTAGGAGAGTCCCCTTCCCAGTCATTTTACTTAACAGCTGCATGAGCAGAACAGCAGACCCCGTCTACTCTCTCAATGTGTAGGCATAAAGGCCTTGATTCACCAGACCTGTTCATACTTCCTCCTCCTCATTTATTATGGTTCTCTTTAACTATTTATCACCATGAAATAACCCCCGAACTGTGACCTGCACCTAACCATCCAAACAACTTGGCACAATAGACTCCTAATCCTCCAACAGCCATTTCACTGTTAGAACATGAAAGAACCACTACCATTACTTAGTTCAGCTGTCCCACAACTAGGCTGTAATGCGGAATCAGCTGCATACGTTTCCTGGGTTGTTCTCCCACAACCTTGGGAAAGCTGGTGCGCTCTCCCTCTCATCTAGTAAGTGAGGACTCTGACGTCAGAGCACTTGGCAGCATGGGCTGAGGTCATGCTGCTGGTGTTGATAACACTTCTTTAGCACTTCACAAGATACTTCATTTCATATAATCTTCCAGTAACTTGAGGCTAGTATTATTACAGGATCGTCTCCACTTTACAGAAAAAGGAAAGAAGCTGCAGAGCAAGCAGCTTATCTAAGGTCTTTTTGTAAATGAGCAGACCAAACTCGCACCCAGATTTCTGGAGCCCCAGTCCTGCCATCTTCTCACTGAAAAATAAGGGTCCTGAGCCCTCGCAAGGAGTTTATGGGACTGGATAGAAAGGACGTTCTAAATCAGATTTCTTGATGTCATCTCAAACTAGTGGGTAGTATGGTAAGGCATACATAGATTTATTGCAAGGCTCATAAGGTTTATAACGATCTATTTAACCTTTCAAACAGATTTAACTATGAAAATGTTCAAATACACAAAATTAGAAAGGATAGTGTAAGAAACCCTCATTTACCCAATGTCATGATTCAACACTCAGTATTTTGCCACATTTCACCTAGCCCTTTGAGTCACTTTTTTCTTTGAAGTTCTTATATTTAAATATTTTTTAAGTTTATTTATTTATTTTGAGAGAGAGAGAGACAGAGAATGCAAACAGGGGAGGGGCAGAGAGAATCCCAAGCAGGCTCCACGCTGAGCCCTTCTCAGGGCTTTATCTCACAACCATGAGATCATGACCTAAGCTGAAATAAAAAATTGGAGACTTAACTGAGCCCCCTAAGTGTCCCTAAATATTTTTAAAGCAAACCCCAGCAAACCCCAGACAAGCAAACCCCTTCATCCTTCAGAATGCACCTCATGAAAACACCCAAACTTTGTGTTTGAAGGAGCGTGACTCTGCAAGCAGAATCACCTGTGACTTCCCTGTACCAGGAGCACAGATTCCAACAAGTGGCACAGATTTGTGCAAGTGGGCTGGCTCATCTGTGTTGCACTCTGGTACTAGGTGTGCGTTCTCAATCATCCTGGCTAACAAACACATTTTGGACTCCCTCCAAACCTTCTGACACATTCTGGTATTGATTTAAACCAGTCCTGGTTTGCCAGTTGCTGCTGAGTGCCACCTTATCTGCATAAAGACTGTCAGAAAAGGAAGTAGGGAAGCAGCCTTAACACAACCTTTACTCAGTTCTTGGTTCACAAGAACATAGCCAATCCCCTCCCCCACAGGCACAGGACATAGAGTCCCATTGCCACAAATCTGAGACAATCAGAGTGAGAAGGAGTCAGTTGGAGTGTCTAGTACGCATCAGGCAGGAAAGAGTAGTCATTATTCTTAGCAACTACTTGTTAAATATTTGCCTAATCGATGCTGGAGTGCCCACCAGCCACACTAAAATGAGAAGTGCTTTAATAGCGCCTCTGCAGCGAGAGGTAGGGTGTGACAAGAGGACCCTTTTATAGTTCACTTGATTGAGGCTGTCCTCCTGCTACTAGCCACCAACTACTTCCCTCAGTACTGCACCTATAAAAGCAAAAGCCAGAGTCCTGAAACGTGGAGTGAAACAGATAAATCTAAAGCTTTAGTCTGTGTCTTTCTCACTGCTTCAACATGCAGACTTCCCTTAGCCTGCCCAACCGGCACCCTTACTTCCCTTCCAGCCCTAACAAGGCATGCCCAGGAAGCTCCAGAATGTCAGCCCACAGAGATCCTTCACCATTCATTCTGCTGACGCACCATCCAACACAGGCTGGACACAGGAACCACAACTTTGGGTTAAGTTACCCACACTTCTATTTCTGGGAGACCGCTGCATATGGGTGTCCTAAAATGCTTTTGGGAAACAGGAATAGCCAAGCTCGACACATTTTTACAAACACCTACTGGTTTCCACTTTTAATTCGAGTAACAGATACTTGACTACTTAGTAGTTACATGAGGATCTTAGTCCTGGATTCTGCCACCACCATGGTATCTGACACCCATTGACTCACCTAATTAAATTCTTTTCTCACAGGATCGCATTCCTGTTTTCATGTGGGTGAACAGGGACTGAGACAATCAGTACTGCTGTTATTTTTTAACTCAGACGGATATTGATGTCATCTGATACCAAGAGGCATACCCCAAACTGAAATTAAACTGTATGAAGCATCATTTCTAGGTAAATGTGTTTGGCTTTATGATGTTTGGAACCAGTCACTGAAAAATTAAACATTTCCGTTGATCTAATTGATTGTTTCATATAAAGGATTGACTTGAGTTTCCTCTGTAATGACAGGTACCACCTGTTAAATTGTATCTGAATCAGAGTGGAGGCTACAGTGAGGCTAGATGAGGTTCCTAGGGCACAAAATTTAAGAAGGCATTTACTTTCAGAGTCATGCAACTGCCGCCCCTATACTTGCACAACCCTAAGATTAAATGCCTCTTTAAATTTTGCACCTTACCCTAACCTTAGCCATGCTGTAGACTGGGGTCAGCTGGAGGCAAAAATAGTCACCTTGTTAAGTTACAGAGTCTCCCAGTCCAAATCTGGGAGATTCCAATTCAGTACACCTTGGGTGAGGTTCACAAATCATTTTAAATAAGCTCCTTCATGTAAATCTTGATATACAGCCACATTGGGATCCACAGATATAATATTTAGAATATCACAATTAGAAGGTGACATTCCCTTACACATGATCAGCTTCAAGTATAAATATTCTATTCAATTTTGAGTTTTCTCCATGACAAAGTACTTGAAGATCTGATTCTCTATCAGTTAAGATTGTGTTGTGCTACAATCAACATAAAATCTTACTAGCAATGGCTTAAACAAGTAGGAGTTTATTTTTCCCATAACAAGAAGTCTGGACGTAGTTTACTGCTAGTATTGGTCAGCAATAAACTAACATCAGGATGTGCTAACATCAGAGTCAGCATCTCTGTGATTCTCTTGGGCTTTACTTGGGACTGTTTGCCTCATGCCCCCCAAATGGCAGCTGTAGTTCCAGGGATCACTTACCTTCGAGATGCAAGGGAGGTAAAGGCAGAAGCACACTCCCAGTGTTGTCTGTTCCCTTGTATCAGAACCTTCTCAGAAACCACCTCTTCCCAGACCTCTGTTAGGTTTCATTGGCCAGAACTGGGTCACATGGCCGCTTGTTGATGAAAGGGAGGCTGGAAAAGCAGGAAACAAACTCATCAAAATAGGCTTAGGCTGGTGGTTCTCAAACTTTAGTAGGCACTGGAATCACCTGGAAGGCTTGTTAAAGAGATTAGATTAAAGAGCAACAGATTGCTAGGAGCTCCGCCCCCAAAGATTCTGATTCAGTGGGCCTGGGTTAGGATTTGTAAGTTCCCAACTGACGCTGATGCTGCTGATTTCAGGAAAACACTTCAAAACAGTCTTCCTACCAATGGCTTCCAACCTAGAGGTGGATTAAAAATATTAAGTAAATAAAATTCAAAAAGAGCACTTTTTTCTTAAATGTATTTATTTACTTTAATTTACATCTAAGTTAGTTAACATATAGTGCAGTAATGACTTCAGGAGTAGAATCCAGTGATTCATCCCTTACATATAACACCCAGTACTCATCCCAACAAGTGTCCTCCTTAATGCCCCTTGCCCAGTTAGCCCATCCCCCCCACCCCTGACCCCTCCAGCAACCCTCAACTTGTTTTCTGTATTTAAGAGTCTCTTATGGTTTGTCTCCCCCCTTGTTTTTATATGATTTTTGCTTCCCTTCCCTTATGTTCATCTGTAGTCTCTTTAGCAAATGGTGTTGGGAAAACTGGACAGCGACATGGAGATGAATGAATCTGGACTGCTTTCTTACACCATACACAAAAATAAACTCAAAATGGATGAAAGACTTAAATGTAAGACAGAAAGCCATCAAAATCCTAGAGGAGAAAACAGACAAAAACCTCTTTGACCTCGGCCACAGCAGTTTCTTACTCAACATGTGTCCAGAAGCAAGGGAAACAAAAGCAAAAATGAACTATTGGGACTTCATCAAGATAAAAAGCTTCTGCATGGGGAAGGAAACAATCAGAAAAACTGAAAGGCAACTGACAGAATGGGAGAACATATTTGCAAATGACATCTCAGATAAACAGTTAGTATCCAAAATCTATAAAGAACTTATCAAACTCAACACCCAGAAAGCAAATACCCCAATGAAGAAATGGGCAGAAGATATGAATAGACAGTTTTCCAAAGAAGATATCTAGATGGCTAACAGACACATGAAAAAATGCTCAACATCACTCATCTTCAGGGAAATACAAATCAAAACCACAGTGAGATACTACCTCACACCTGTCAGAATGGCTAACATTAACACCTTAGGCAATGACAGATGTTGGTGAGGATGCAGAGGAAGAAGAATCCTTTTGCACTGCTGGTGGGAATGCATACTGGTGTAGCCACTCTGGGAAACAGTATGGAGGTGCCTCAAAATTAAAAGTAGAGGGGCGCCTGGGTGGCTTAGTTGGTTGAGCGTCCGACTTTCACTTAGGTCATGATCTCGCAGTTCGTGGGTTCGAGCCCCGCATCGGGCTCTGTGCTGACTGCCAGCTCAGATCCTGGAGCCTATTTCAGAGTCTGTATCTCCCTCTCTCTCTGACTCTCCCCTGCTCACGCTGTCTCTCTCTCTCTCTCTCCTACAAATAAATAAAACATTAAAAAAAAAGTAGAACTACCCCATGACCCAGCAATTGCACTCCTAGATATTAATCCAAAGGATACAGGAGTGATGTTTTGAAGGGGCACTTGCACCCCAATGTTTATAGGAGCATTACTGACAGTAGCCAAATTATAGAAAGAGCCCAAATGTCCATCGATGAATGAATGGACAAAGAATATGTGATTGATATATATATATACACACACACATATATACATATACAAATATATACACATGCGCAATGGGGTATTACTTGGCAATCAAAAAGAATGAAATCTTGCCATTTGCAATAACATGGATGAAACTAGAGTATACTATGCTACGCAAAATTAGTCATAGGAAGACAAATATCACATGACTTCACTCATATGTGGAATTTAAGATAAAAAGAACACTTTTTAGAGGCACAGTTAAATCACATATTCTGATTTAACTTATTAGTGGTGTCCAGGCATTCCTAGTGTCAAAGCTGTACAGGTGATTCTGATGTAGCCAGGGCTGGGAACTACTGTTTTAGGCCAATCATGATCCCTTGTCCGGAACTACTGTTGAAGTTCTCTAAGCAAGGAGGGAGGTGGGGGGTGGTGATAGGGTAGGTTCAGAAAGTAGCTCCCAAACTTGTCTGCAATTTTGAATTATTTGGAAATCTAAAAATTCCAAAGTTCAGGACATACTCCAGACAATTAAATCACATCTGTGGGAGTGGGACACAGGCATCAGTAGACACTGTAGCTCCTCAGGTGATTTTAAATGTAGACAGTTTAGGGAACCGCACTGTTAAGATTGCCATGAAATTGATTGCACCTGAAAACTGTAAGAGGCGGTTATTTAGATTAGAAAAGAGAAGCCTGGAGATTTATTTAATTATAGTTTCCAAGTGTGTGAGAAAATTTTCAAAGAATGCTGTTGTCCATCTGAATTCAGTACCAGCAAGGAGGAAATGGGATTAATTTGCCCAGAGCTTGCTGAGAAGGGTTTCATGCAAGGAAGAATTTCCTAGCTGCAAATTGTTACAATGAAATGTAGTGTGGTGAGAACAGGGTTGTGCAATCCTGTCATTTAAGAGCTATAAAAATAGTATAGATTCTTATCTATTTACAATGTTTTAATGTCATTCTTTCTGAAGGTGAAGAGGTGGAGGAAATGACCTGTCTAGATTTCTCCTTTGAAATTTTTCTATTTTATTCCTTTTCTCATTTCACACCTCAACTTAAAAGACAGACCTCGCATTAACAATTTAAAGAAAACATAACCTTTGCCCACTTATCTGCTTGAATGGATAAAATATCTGACAGCTAGTAATAGTTTGAGATGCCACTAGATCACACTGTTTGGATCTCTAAAAGGCTATTTTGAGCTTCTAGATGACAAGCATACTGCCAAATAGAGATGGCCCTCCGAATTTGAACTGAATAGGTTCTTGTGTTTGAAATGTAAATGTTGTGCTCAAGAATGATTCACCATCATGTCTGAGCCCTGCCACACACAACCAGAATACCTATTTTCATGCAACACAGAAATAATGCATGTGTTTAAATATAACTACAATTAAAATGTGTTCTCCTGTGTACATGAAAATGTCACTGGCTATTGGCAGAAGGACATGCCCTCTGAATTGTCTTTTGCCAGGCTGGCAATAGATTCACCTTGATCATACTTAACCTTAATACCAGAGACATACACCAGTCCAAATGCTGGGATTTTAATTTAGAGAATGGCTATTGATGGAGCAAATCCACACTCAATGGATCTTAGGTTGAAGATACCCTAAATTTAGGAGGGCTGTACCCAAATATTGCTGTAGATTAGAATCACCATGGGAAGCTTTAAATACTTGATGCCCAGGTTACATTCCATATCAACTAAATCAGAATGATTGGGTGTAGAAGCCAGGCATCAGTAGTTTTTAAGATCCCCAGGTGATTCCCATGTGCTGCAAAGTTTGAGAGTGCTGCCATAATCATCTTCATTATGGGATCTAAAATCTCTCATAGATAGGATTTCTCTTAGGTCTCTTGTCAAAAGTAGAGACAGGGATTAGGTAAATTTTTCTCTTTCCTGGGTGTGACAGAGATTAATGGTCCCAAGTAGTCACCCCTTCTAATTCCTCCATCAAGAGAGACCTCCAATATTTTGCTGACTACATAGCCACACAGAATAGAGACTGCTTTCCCAGCTTCTCTTGCAGCAGGGCCCAGCCTTATGTCCCAATTCTTGCCAGTGGAATTAAGAGGAAATGGTGCATGCATATTCCTGGACAACCTTTAAAGGGAAAATATGTTTTTTCCCCCTTCCACCTTCTTGCTTGCTGAAATGCAGATGTAATAGATAAAGCTCCAACAGCTAACTGGACAATGAGATGATTTGGGGAAAATGGAAGATACACAAAGCAAAGGAAAAAGGTAGAAGGAGCCTGGTTTCTAACGTCGCAGAGATAGATATCAACCCTAGAGTCACCAACTATCTCTGGGCTCCTTAGTGGGTAAGAAAAATATACTTCTCTCTTGTTTATGGAACCATGTCTGTTGACTGTAGCTGAACTTAATTCTAACAGACTCAGTGGTTGTCCAAGTTTGGAATATGTCAGACACACCTACAAAGCTAATGAAGCATATTGAAGTAGGTGATTCTGATACCTAAATTTGAGAACAAGTATACAGATATCCTGGGAGCTAGAAACAATATGTGGTGAGGGTAAAACTTTGAAAGTAGTGATTGATTAAACTCATTTTGGAAAAGTAAATATGCTGAATAAAACATTTAGCTGGACAGTGTAGCAGTTAAAGACTTCAGGACATAAATAGACCTAAACTTAAATCCTGGACTTCCCACTTAACCAGCTACTAGGAACTTAACTTCTCTAAGGCAGTTTCGTTTATAAAATTGGCCAGTAACAGTACTTGTTGATGGAAGTATCATGAGAATTAAATGAGATAACTAAGACAATGCTTAGTATAGTAACCCCTCAGTAAGTTTTGGCTTGGAAAAAAGTTGATGGTAGAATTTATGATCTGGCTTTTAATTCCATTTTAGTTACTTACTGTTTAGTTATACTCTGTCCAATGTGGAGGCCATTGGCCACATGTATCACCACTTCACACTAGGATGGCTATAATTTTAAAAAGGTAAGAAGTATTGGCTAAAACGTGGAGAAATTGGAACCCATGAACATTGCTCTAAACATTGCATGGCTTATTGCATGATATAACAATTCTCCTAGTTTATAGTAAGAGAAATGAAAACATATATCCACACAAAAACTTGTACACAAGTTTCATAGTATTATTATTCATAGTAGTCAAGAAGTGGAAAAAAAACCAAAGTTTCATCCACTGATGAATAAGTAGCCAAATATTCGATACAATGGGACATGATTTGGCAACGAAAAGGAAAGAAGTAGTGATACATGCTACAACATGGGTGAACTTAAAAACAATATTTTAAGTGAAAGAAAGAAGCTAGTCACCAAAAAACAACATACTGTATAATTCCATCTATATGAAAATACCCAGAGTAGACAAATCCCCAGGAATAGAAAGTAGATTAGTGGCTGTCTAGGCCTGGGGGGAAGGAAGGGAATAGGAATGACTGCTAATATGTACAGGGTTTCCTTTTGGGGTGATAAAATGTTCTAAAATTAGATAGCGGTTGTGGTTGAACACTTCTGAATATACCACTTTAAATGGTTGAATATTATGGAATGTGAATTAAAAACAAAACATGATGCATTCCCCTCCCCCAAAAAAACACTTAAGAAACTAGCTTTTCAGGAAAATATAAAAGGCAACATCGTATAATATAAAGAACATTGGCTAAGAATCAACACCTAGATTCTAGTCCTGCAGTCACTACTTACTACTAACAGCAAGGCCTAGGGAAAATCTCTTTATTTCTATCTTCAGCCTTTTTATTTATTAAAGGACAAGGGTTCCATTTCCAATATTTGGTGGCAATGATGTTTTTCCTGTTGACCCAGTAGAGCAGCTGTTGCATCAGATTCTCAAGGGGCTTCATGATCCAACACATGTAAGAGCAGCTGTTTCTGGCTTCAGCCTTGTACTCTCCTTATGGGAGAACATCTGATGAAATGCCTGCAGAATATTCCCAGATTACCAGACCAGGGAAGCTCTCCTTTCTCAACAGGAACTGCATAGTATCTTCCCCAAGAAATCCTGCAAAGAAAGGGGATCTTGTACCAACTCAGTTTTGATTGAAGCATTTGGTTCAGGCTATATCCTTCCCTTGCAGACCAAGAGGAGTGTGAGGGAGAGAAATAAAGCACTCTTTAAGTTGCCTGTATTCAAAATTATTTTCCATATACTATATTAAGAGCAAAACAAACAAAATAAGAAAATTTGTCAAGTACAGACTCATGACAAAAATAATAATATAAATATGGAAGGGAATAGAACATCTGTTTTAAACCTCCAGTCTTACTGATGTGAAAACCAATGACTGGAGGTTCAAATGATTTGTTCACAGTCATTACCTGTAGAACCCTCACCTGTGGACTCTAATTCTGATTTCTTTTTCTTTGATCTCATATAATGCATCTTAGTTGAATATCAGAATGAGAGAGGGAAAATGAAACCTTATACACACCTTAGTTTCATTTAATTTAACAATCTTAATGGTTAAATTACAAGTGACTGCTGGGGCATCTGGGAAGCACAATCCATTAAGCATATGGCTCTTGATTTCAGCTCAGCTCATGATCCCAGCATCATGGGATCAAGCCCCAGGACAGGCTCCAAGCTGAGTGTAGAGCTTGCTTGAGATTCCTTCTCTCCCTCTGCCCCTGTCCCCTGCTCATGCACTCTCTCTCTAAAATTAAAAAAAAAAAAATTACAAGTGAATGCTGAAGGAATTAAACCTCAGCCTTTATATGAAAGAATTACTTTAATGAAATATAAACTCTCGTTGAAAACTTGATATTCCTCCTGCCTCAGAACTTGGCCCCCTTCCCTTCTCTAGGCTCGGTTTGTTGGTGATCCCGTTCTTTCACCTCTCTCTTCTTCATAACTCATATCCAATCCATCCAGAAATCCTGTTAAGTCGATCTTCAAAATATATCAAGAATCCAACCTCTTCCTCATTATCATTTTTGCAATACTAGTCCAAGTCACCTTTCTCCCCTGGATTACTGCCATGACCTCCCAACCATTCCCTTACTTCTGCTCTTGTTCTCTTAAATCTGATCTCAATATACCTAACAAAGCAATGCTTTGAAATGTAAGTCATACTGTATCAAAATGTCATGCAAAACCCTCAGTGGCTTTCCATAAAGGCCAGAGTCATCGCAGTGGCCTCCAACACCGAAGTGATCTATCTCTCCTGCTCATTCTGCTCCTGCCATGGTGATCTTCTCTTTATTCCTTGAGCAAGGCAGGTGTGCTTACCTGAGAGCCTTTGCTCTAATTGGTTCTTCTGCTGGTAATACTTCTCAGGGATAAATACTGATATGTATGCAAGTTTGTGAAACTTTATGAAGAAATCACAAATCCAAAACTAGATGCAGGTTCTTGAAGGAACTCCTGCAAGATCAGGATCTTGACACTTAAGCTACACTAGCTTCATAGTAAATCTACTTCTTTTCTTTTCTCCGATGTCTGCTCCAACGACATCTCTGATGTCGGAATTTTTCCAATCTTATCTTTTCAATAAGGTGTGCCATCACTTCTTTGTGTAATATTGAAACTTGTTCCTCCACTCTTCTACTTTGTTTTTTTACCCCATAGCACTTATTATCTCTTAACATACTATATAATTAACTTGTTTATAATATTTACTGCTCATCTCCCACTACCCTGCTACAAATTTAAGCTCTAGGATCCCAAGTCTCTAGAACAGTCTTGCCACAGAGTTGAAAGAATGAATTTCCATTTCTTTAATACCATTTTCAAGGCAATTGGAAAGAAGTAAAACTATTTGCAGATGACATGATACTGTATATAGAAAGCCTAAAGACTCAACCAAAAAACTATTAAAACCAATAAATGAATTCACTAAGGTTGCAGAATACAAAATTAATATACAGAAATATGTTTCATTTCTATACACTAATAATAATAAAGAAATTAAGAAAACAATCCCATTTAAAATTGCATCAAAAAGAATGAAATACCCAAGAGTAAATTTAACCAGGGAGTTTCATGAAAGCCCTGTACAAGTGAAGAGAACACAAACAAATGGAAAGGTATACCATGGTAATGGATTAGGAGAATTAATAGTGTTAAAATGTCCATATTACCTAAGGCAATTTATAGATTTGATGTAATCCCCATCACATTTGTGAACATTCACAAACAAATGTTTGTGAACATTTTTCACAAAATCAGAACAAATTATCCTAAAATTTGTGTGGAATCACAAAAGATCCTAAATAACAAAAGCATCTTAAGAAAGAACAAAACTAGAAATATCACAATCCCAGATTTCAAGATATACTACAAAGCTAGGGAATTAAAACAGTATGGTACTGACACAAAGCTAGACATGTAGATCAATGGAACAGAATAGAAAGCTCAGAAATAAACACACATGTAAATGGTCAATTAATCTATGGGGAAAAGACAGTTTCTTTAATAAATGGTGTTGGGAAAACTAGCATCTACCTGCAAAAAAAAAAAAATGAAACTAAGCCACTTTTTTTTACACCACACACACAATAAACTCAAAATATACTAAAGATCTAAATGTGAGATGTGAAACCATAAAACTCCTAAAAGAAAACATAGATAATAACTGTTGGACATTGACATTAGCCACATTTTCCTGGGTATGTCTCTGGAGGCAAGGAAAACAAAATAAAAAAAATAAACTATTGGAGATACATCAAACATTTGCATGGCATAGGAAACCATCAACAAATCCCAAAGGCAGCCTATTGAATGGAGAAGATAGTTACAAATGATATATCTGATAAGGGGTTAATATCCAAAATATATAAAGAATATATTCAAAGCAACACCAAGAAAAAAATCTGGTTTAAAAATGGGCAGAGGACTTGAATAGATATTTTTCCAAAGAAAACATATAGCTGGCCAACAGACCCATGGAAAGATACTCAACATCGCTAATCATTAGAGACATGCAAATTAAAACCACAATGAGCTATCACTTCATACTAGGGAGAATGGTTAGCATCAAAAAGACATGAAATAAGGATGCCTGGGTGTCTCAGTTGGTTAAGCATCTTGGTTTTGGCTTAGGTCATGATCTCATGGTTCATGGATTCGAGCCCCTTATCAGGCTCTGCACTGAGAGTGCGGAGCCTGCTTGGGATTCTCTGTCTCTGTCTCTGTCTGTCTGTCTGTCTGTCTCTCTCTCTACACCCCCTCTCAAAATAAATAAACATAAAAAAAAAGAACTAACAAGTGTTGTTGAAGATATGAAGAAAAAGGAACCCTCATGCACTATCAATGGAAATATAAATTGGTTCATTCATTGTGGAAAACATTTTTGAGTTTCCTCAAAAAATTAAAAATGGAAATATTATACAATCCAATCATTCCACTGGATTATTCACCCAAGGATATCTTGCTGGATATTCACCCAAGAAAGCACTGATTCAAAAAGATATATTCATGGGGCATCTGGGTGGGGGGGCACTCAGTCAGTTAAGCATCCAACTCTTGATTTCAGCTCAGGTCATGATCTCATGGTTTGTGAGATCATAAATCAAGCCCTGCATCAGGCTCTGAGCTGACAGCATGGAGCCTGCTTGGGATTCTCTCTCTCCCTCTCTCATTCTGCCTCTCCCCTGCTTTCTTTCTCAAAACAAATAAACTTTAAAGAAGACAAAAAATATATATATTCATGCCTATATTGCCACATTATTAAGATATGGAAGCAACCCAGTGTCCATTGATGGATAAATAGATAAGATGTGGTATATATGTATAATGGAATATTATCCAGCCATGAAAGAGAATGAAATTTTGCCATTTGTGACAACATAGATGGACCCAAAGTGTATTATGCTAAGTGAAATAAGCCAGACAACGAAAGACAAATATCATATGATTTCACTTATACATGTTATCTAAAAAACAGAACAAATCAACAAAAAAAGAAACAGACAAATACAGAGAATGAGCTGGGAGAGGTGCAAATGGGTGAAAGAGGGGAAGGGGATTAAGAGGTACAAACTTAGTTACAAAATAAGTTAGTCACATTGATGTAAAGCACAACATAGGGAAAATAGTCAATAAAATTGTAATAACATTGTAAGGTGACAGATGGTAACTACATTTATTGGGATGAGCATTGTGTTACGTAATGTACAGAATTGTTGAATCACTCTGTTGTACACTTGAAACTAATATAACATTGTATATCAACTAAACTTCAATTGAAAAAAATAATTGAAAAAATAAAAGCAATTGGAACTCCTAGACCTGGCATATACTCAGTGCTTAGTCATCATCTTAAATGTTAAATTAATTTTAAGAAGCCATTATTACTACTATTTATCCAGTATTAAGCATGTGCCAAACTCTTTTTCACATTCTCTTGACAATCTCATATGTAGGTACTATTATTATTTCCACTTTACAGATGAGAAAACTAAGTTTCAATACATTGCTTGTGGTTACATAGCTCAGAAGTAACCAAAGTGGAATCAAACCCAGGCATGTCTGATTCCAAAGACTATGATCCTTCCATTCTGCTGGCAGCAAGTGACATTAGTTAACCCAGTTTCCTTCTGGCATGGCTGATGGAAACAGTAGAAAAAAAAACAAACTGCATGAATGTTAGATTAATGCACAGCTTCAATAAGTACTTGCTGTGGGACCCTGAGTTTCCATTTTGTCATCAGTAAAATGAGCCTCACAGAGCCTACTTTGAAGGATAAGAGAGGTTAAAAAAAGAAAAGATAGTGTTTAAGAAAGAGGCTTTAATAAGCATTTAATAAATATTCCCTTCAAAGGCTTTGAAAGGGTTTATAATTAAACACACATTCATAAATAGAATCTGGAGGAGCTCACAAGCCAGTTGCTATGGGGAAGCCAGTGGCAGGGGTTTTGTGGAGCCAAGCACACAGAGGCTGAGCTCGAGAACAATGTGAGAGTGGGGCAGAGAAGACCTGCAAACAGCAAGGGAATGAAAGACACTTTTCTGAAGTTACATTCTGTCCTTGCCTCCTACAAGTTGGCTTGCTCACATCTTTCAGTAAGACCCTGGAGTGGGTCTTTTTTCAACACTTCAGTGAACAAGTGTCCCAGGATACCTGAAGTTTCCTGGAATTGAGTCATCTTATACAATTTCAAATATTTGAAGTACTAAATGAAAAAGAAAACTGTAACTTCTTGTGATATTTCTGCCAAGCTTCTTTGGGAACAATAGATGAGGAAAGCCAATCTGGCACTGTTTAGTGTAGGAGAGGTTGAGCCAAAGGCTAGGAGGGTCCATAAGTGAGGAGTGACCGACTAGTACCCATGAAGCTCCAGTGAACTCAGCTGAGGGCCCAAAGCTTGCCTCATTGTACCCCTGTGACCAACCTCTTCTGCTGATCCTGGCATGGGGCAAGCAGCGTTGATTCATGTTATTTTATTTTCACAATAAATGCTACCTGGGGACACTTTGACTATTCTTTAAATAATTTAATCTTATTGATAAGATAAATTGGCATCTATAAAATATTATAAAAGAAACGTTTTAATACTCATAAACCTATAACCCTAATATGGCAACAACTAAAAAGTATTTTATAAAGTCTGTGTCCATGTATCTAATATACATGACATTCTTGATTATTTAGCTCTTAATGCAGAGCTCTGTTATTGAGGAAGGTGGGACAGTAAGATATATAAGACACCTGTCAGGATTAAGGTCAGTTGTGAGTAATGGAGCATTGAAAAATAGCAGTTTAAACAAGGTAGGATTTTATCTTCCTTTCACTTAAAAAAAAATCTAGAGGCCAACACAGAAGTAGCATGGTGTTCCATGATCATCAGGGACTAGAACTGCCAGCATTCTCTATTTACCATCCTTGAGCTGTGACACTTGATAACTGCTGGAGCTCCCCTTCTGAAACAGTTGGAAGATGAACTGGAAGTTGAAGGCTGAGCCTCTTCCTTTTAAGGAGACCTCCTGTGACATCCAGATGGCCAACAGACACATGAAACAATGCTCAGCATCCCTCCTCATCAGGGAAATACAAATCAAAACCACACTGAGATACCACCTCACGCCAGTCAGAGTGGCTAAAATGAGCCAATCAGAGAACTCTAGATGCTGGCGAGGATGTGGAGAAACGGGCACCCTCCTACACTGTTGGTGGGAATGTAAACTGGTACAGCCCCTCTGGAAAACAGTGTGGAGGTTCCTCAGGAAACTAACAATAGAACTCCCTTATGACCCAGCAATAGCACTGCTAGGAATTTACCCAAGGGATACAGAAATGCTGAGGCATAGGAGCACATGGACCCCAATGTTCATAGCAGCACTCTCCACAATAGCTAAAACATGGAAAGAGCCTAAGTGTCCATCAACAGATGAATGGATCAAGAAGATGTGGTTTATCTATACCATGGAATACTACATGGCAATGAGAAACAATGAAATCTGGCCATGTGTAGCAACATGGATGGACCTTGAGGGTGTTATGCTGAGCGAAATAAGTCAGGCAGAGAAGGACAAATACCATATGTTTGCACGTATAGGAGGATTAGGAGGAACTTGACGGAGGATCAAGGGGGAGAAGAAGGGCGGAAATGGTGGGGGAAAGGGAGAGAGGCAAACCATGAGAGACTCTTGAATGCTGACAAAAACTGAGGACTGATGGATGTGGGGGGGAGGGGGAGATGGGCATGGAGGAGGGCACTTTGGGGATGAGCACTGAGTGTTATGTAGAAACTAATTTGACAATAAACTATTTGTAAAAAAAATAAATAAATAAATAAATTAAGGAGACCTCCTGTAATTTCCACAGGTGCATCTTTTTTTCTGCTTACATTTGGTTGGCCAGAACTTAGTCACATGGCCACATCCAGCTGCAAAGGAGGCTGGGAAATGTAGTCTATAAAGGTTTTGTTATTAGGAAAGAAGGACCAATATTTGGAGGCTATTCACAATCTTCCTCAACTTGCTTTTGAGCTCTAAAAAACTGTGTTGAACAACTGATAGTCTCTGGTGTTCTGAATACTAGATAAGAATGTTTACTTATAATATTTAATTTTTGTAAAGTCAATAAAATGTCACAGAGTGAGAGTCAATAGATATCTAAAATTATGAAACAAAATGGGGTCCAGTAACAGCTCAAGATATGGGTTCAAAATCTGATTCATTTTCAACTGAGTCATCTCAGCTGAGACAGAGAGAGAGAGCACGTACGTGGGGAAGGGGCAGAGAGAGAGAGAGAGAGAGAAAGAAAGAAAATCCCAATCAGGCTCCACACTCTCAGCACAGAGCCCAACACAGGGCTGGATCTCACAAACTGTGAGATCATAACCTGAGGCAAAATCGAGAGTCAGATATTTTACGAACTGAGTCACCCAGGTGCCTCTAATGGCAGGTTTTGTTAAACCATTGTGTTATATATACATATATATGCACAGATATTATTGTCTTTTAAATTTTTTTAAAGTTTATTTTTGAGAAAAACATAACAATGTTTATTTATATTTATACCATGTAAACATAGGTATAAATATATATATGATTTGTCAAAGATATTTATGTTCTTAAGAAAATGTGATTAAATTCTTAAGTCTAATCTATTAGAAAATTGTTTAAACTCTCATAGATTTTGTCTGTGAGATTTATAAGTCTGCATCATTAAGTGAGAGAATCAGATACAGTAAACTTATTAATTGTGGTTTGAAGTGTCTAAAGGAAATCTGATTATGTACAAAGTATTTACTCTTTAAAAAATTCTCATACCTTAAATTTATGAATGAACTGATCGTCAAAGAATGAGTGAAAGGTGTTCCATTTGATTTATAAAAACACATGATCTGACATATAGTAGCATAAAAATACAACATAAAAATAAATTTGTGGGGCGCCTGGGTGGCTCAGTCAGTTAGGCATCTGACTTCGGCTCAGGTCATGATCTCATGGTTTGTGGGTTCAAGCTCCATGTTGGGCTCTGTGCTGACAGCTCGGAGCCTGGACCCTGCTTTGGATTCTGTGTATCCCTCTCTCTCAGCCCCTCCCCTGCTCACCCTCTGACCCTCTCTCAAAAAAAAAAAAAAAACATTAAAAAAATGTAAGAAAACAATAATATCTGTATTTTGTGTTTCATGGCCTAAAAGACATGAGTTTTACAAATGAAAACCTTTAACATAATAGATATTAATTAAAAAGCAAGTAATTGGGAGTGTTCCTTTCAACACAGAAGCTCTCTCGGTCATTAAAAAGACACCAACAGTGGCTTCTCCTGGTGGCTCAGTCCATTAAGGGTCTGACTCCAGACTTCAGTTCAGGTCATGATCTCACGGTTTGTGAGTTTGAGCCCTGAGTCGGGCTCTGCAATGACATCACATAGCCTGTTTGGGATTCTCTCTCTGCCCCTTCCCTGTTCACATGCATGTTCTCTCTCTCAAAATAAATTAATAAACTTTTTAAAAACTCATAATAAAAATTAAAAAAATAAAGAGCCACCAGCAGGCATTATTTCTCCGATTTCACAGATGAAGAAATTAAGCCCCCCAATAGTATTTTCATTGTGTCCCACAATGAGTCACAGAGCTGGGATTCAAACTGAACATTCTTCACCTTTCCTCAGATAAAGCTAAATTCTATTGCTAAAAGGAAGCTCTGGGCCCTCCTGGGTCAGCAGTAGCTAGGAAGCTGAGATTCAGGTAAACTGTATTTCACCCTGGTGAAAATTGAGACACCCTGGCTAAACACCTCTGCAGTGAGAGCTTCAGTGGCTCCTTTTGTGAGTGATAAAAACAAAAGCTATATTTGTGTTTTTAATTAATTTGTTTTAATTGAAAATTTAACCTATACCTATAATTTAAAAGTCCAATAAAAATTTAAAAAGTACAAAAGAGCCGGGAAAAGTAAGTTGTTCTAATTTTCCTTACTTCAGAATGCATTAGATCCCTAGAGGCAGCTACTGTGAAATAATTTCTTGCGTATCATTCCAGAAGTCTTTCGTATATATGCTAGTACATTCATAGCCAAGTATACGTACTTCTCCTCTTTAAACTTTTCACTGTATGCTCTCATCATACTGTTTGAATTTTTTTAACCAGGTATATATTACTTTTTCAAAACAAAATAGGTAATTTTGCTGAGTTTATTTAGTTGGGTAGGAAAGCTGCATTCAAACTCTATTTCTTAGATCACAAGACTTGTACACTGTTTATGGAGATTCTCGCAGCACATCTGGAATCACACCACTACTAACTGAACTGCTAGTTGACAATACCTTTCCCAGCACGACAGGTGCTGTGACTGAGGCGCTTGTGCCTGAATGTGCCTTTAAGACGATTTATCTATGATTGTTCACTCTTCTCTCTCTGGTTCCCAGTTCTCGGCACATAGCTGAAGGCTGGGATAGCTCTGATTTGCTTCAGGATTTCAGATCTTTCTCAGGGAAGTTCCTCCAAGTCCTTTTAAAATAATAGGTGTGTAATAACTTTGAAAACCATGAAACTCTGAACCAAGCTTGATTACCAAGTGGCACAGAAATCTCTGTTGAAGAATCAGTGGGAGAATGCTTACTATCATCAAAAACGCTCAGGATAATGGATAATCATAAGAGAATCTTACAGGAATGGACAGTTGTTTAGATGCTAGCAATAACCAGTTAAGCTAGTATTTCCCACACTTTGGGCATTAAAATAACACTTTGGCCTTTTTTTTTTTTTTTGCCGTATCTAAGTATACGTCTGCTATTTACTTACTTTTCTTTTAATAGAATCATTTTTATTTAAATCAAATGTATTAAACAATTATCTACACAGTAGCCAGAGTGATATTTTTAAAATGTCAATAAGACCACATCACCCCTCTGCTCAGAAACTCCCAATGGTGTTCATCTGATTTGAAGTATAGATTGTCTACAAGGACCTGTGTGATCTCTGCGCTCTCAGTGGCATTCTCAACCTCTTCTATGCTCATCACCACCATCAGTTAGCTTCATCCACAATGGCCCCCTCAATGTTCCTCCAGTATGTGAAGCTCATTGCCATCATTTAAGTATTTGCATTTTCAGGTAGCTCTGCCTGGAATGCTCCTCTTCTACATACCTCCTTCCACAACCTTAATATACTCATGTCTCAGATATCTCTTCCTCAGAGAGGTTGATCTGAACAACCTACTCAAAATGGCATCATTTTAAAAAGTTTTTTTTATGTTTATTTATTTTTGAGAAAGAGAGAGAGACAGAGCATGAGTGGGAGAGGCTCAGAGGGAGAGGGAGACACAGAATCTGAAGCAGGTTCCAGGCTCTGAGCTGCCAGCACAGAGCCCAGTGTGGGGCTCAAACCTCCAAACTATGAGCTCATGACCTGAGCCAAAGCTGGATGCTTAACTGACTAAACCACCCAGGCATCCCTAAATGGCATCATTAAAGTCCCCTTACCCTGCTTTCCTTTCTTCTTTGGTTTTATCACCACCCAAAATATTAAACAATCATTAATTTCTTTAATTATGACTTGGCTCCCCTGACTAGAATGTAATCTCTAAGAGTTTGAGGCCCTTATTATTTTTTTAATTTATTTTTGAGAGAGAGAGAGAGAGACAGTATGAGCAGGAGAGGGACAGAGAGGGAGACACAGAATCCGAAGACAGGCTCCAGGCTCTGAGCTATCAGCAGAGAGCCCGATGCAGGGCTCGAACCCACAAACAGCGAGATCATGACCTGAGCCGAAGCCGGATGCTTAACCGACTAAGGCATCCAGGTGCCCTGAGGCCCTTATTTTTTAGTTGACAGTTGTTTTCCCAGAACCTAGAATAGTGCCTAGCACATAGTAAAATACTTAATAAGTAATTGTCAAATAGATGGGCAGGTAAATGAAACAGATTTGATTGCCTGGGAATAGACACTCGTATTTAATAAGGCAGGCTTCACAAATAAATGGGATGAATGGATTAGTCAATAAAGGTTATAGAGAAAGCTGCCTAGCCTTTTTCTATAAGTGAATAATTATATTACTATCATATAACTAACTAATGTGTCCAAGTGGATTTAAAATGTGGATAGTTTAGAACAAATCCTTAAAAAAAAAGAACCATAAAAATATGGCTGATGTTTTTTTCTGATTTCTCATTGGGAAAGAACTGTCCACACAGTGAAAAAATGATAAATAAAAATATCAATACATTTGAATTCACAGTCTTAAGTTCTTTAGAATAATTATAGCACTAGGTATTTTTGTTTTGGCACTTGTCAGAGAAATGCAAATTAATATCACAATAAATTACCACTATACATCTACTATAATGACTAAAAAACAAAACTGGCAAAACCAAGGAGCAGTGAAGATGTGGAGCAACTGGGGCTCCTGGGTGGATTGATCGGTTAAGGGTTCAACTCTTGATTTCGGCCTGGGTCATGATCTCACAGCTAGTGGGTTTGAGCCCCGTATCAGGCTCTGTGCTGACAGTGCAGAGCATACTTGGGATTCTCTCTCTCCCCCTCTCTCTCTCTCTGCCCCTCACCTGCTCTGTCTCTCTCTCAAAATAAATAAATAAACCTTTAAAAAAAAAAGATGTGGGGGGCGCCTGGGTGGCTAAATCAGTTAAGCATTTAACTATAGCTCAGGTCATGATCTCATTTTCAATGATCTCATTTTCAATTAAAATTGGGCTCTCTGCTGTGAGCCTCCTTGAGATCCTCTGTCTCCCTCTTTCTCTGCCCCTTCCCCAGTCTCTCTCTCTCTCTCTTTCTCTCTCAGAAATAAACATTTTAAAAAATAACTTAAAAAGTAAAAGTAAAAATAAATTTTAAAGAAGATGTGGAACAACTTAAATTTTCTTATTGTCTTGGTAGGAATACAAAATGGTGTGGGGTCCCTGGGTGGCTCAGTTGGTTAAGCGTCCAACTTCAGCTCAGGTCATGATCTCACAGTTTGTGGATTTGAGCCCGGTGTCCGGCTGTGTGCTGACAGCCAGCTCAGAGCCTGGAGCCTGTTTCAGATTCTGTGTCTCCCTCTCTCTCTGACCCTCCCCTGCTCACGCTCTCTCTATCTCTCTCTCAGAAATAAATAAACATAAAAAAAAAATTAACAAAATGTCAGAGCCATTTTAGAAAATAATTTGGCAGTTTCTTATGAAGTTAAATATACATTTGTGATACAATCCAGAGATTCCACTTTGAGGCATTTACCCAAGAGAGATTAAAATTTATGTTCAAATACTTGTATGTAAATGTTTATAGTGGCTTTATTCATTATTGAGAAAAACTGGAAATAACCCAAATGTGCTTCAGCTAGTATATAGATAAACAAAATGTGGGATTCCATATATAATAGAATACTACTCGGTAACAAAAAAAAAGGAACAAAGTCCTGACATACACAATAACATGGATGAATTTCTCAAACACTTTATGCTAGTTGGAAGAAGCCAGACTCAAAAGGCTACATTCTGTATGATTTCATTTATATGACATTATGGAAAAGCAAAACTATAGGGACAGAAAACAGATGGGTGGCTGCCTGCTGATGGAGAAGGAAGAAGGGTTAACAAAAAAAAGGCATGGGGAAACTTTTAGAAGTGATGGAAATATTCTATATTTGATTTTACTGCTGGTTACCTGACTGTATGTGTTTGTGGAAATTCATAGAACTTTAGGCTAAAAAGGTCAAATTTTACTATATGTAAAACATACCACAATAAACCTGACTTTAAAAAAAGAATAAAATTAAAAGATAAGCAAACTGAAAAATATTTTTAAAGCATGATAAAGTATTTATATTGTTAATACATAAATAGTACATGACATTGATGAGAGAAACACTAGTTGCTACGTAGTAAAGGAAATAATGTTTATTCTAACTAGTAATCAAAATTAAAGCACACTGAGATACCATTTCCCACATTTATTCTCCCTCCGTTGCCTGTTTTGAAAGGTTAATACAGAATGTTGGTAACAATGTTGGTAATAGTATACAGAAATCCTATAGATGCTCACAAAAATTTGGTGAGAGTGTAAATTGGTTCAAGGCTTCCTGGGAAGCAGTCTGGCAAATCTATATCAAGAGATCAAGAAGTATTCCTACTTTTTATTCCAGTAATTTTACCTCTGAGAATTTGTCCTTAGGAAATAAACCAAGTTGTGAGAATCATTTGATGTGTAAAGATGGTGGGTACAAATTATTTACAGTAGTAAAATTTGGAACAACCTAAGTGGCTACATTAAGGTAATAAGTAAAATATGGTTTATTCATATGAAGAAATAGTATAAGGTAGCCATTGAGAATGATGTTTCCGAAGATGTTTTAATGATAGAAAAAATTCTTCTGAAATGATGTTAAGAATATAGAATAGTATAAAAAGTATACTCTCAACTGTATAAAAGTAGCCATACATAAAAAAGTTCAAGAGGACAATTAGCTAACATGTTGATCATAATTATCTGTCATGGCTTGTTTTATTATTGGTTCCTGTGTTTTCTTGAAAATACTCTGAAGAATGTTATTGTGAAAGAAGAATTTTAAGGTTAAGGGGACTCAGCAGATGTCCCTGATTTGGGTTTCCAGACGACTGGTGTTACTGTTCCACAGAAACATACCATCATGAAAATCTACTATATTTGTAGTGGTTTTCTCCAAAACCCAGAGCCATAACATTTTGAAATAAAATGCAATACTGTAATGCTTGGAATATACTAAAGGTTTTCTCAGAAATTAAATTGGGGCTCTGTTCATACTTCTGTAGTTAGAGTTCACACTTAAAAATTTTTTTAATGTTGTTTTGGTGGGAGGGGAGAGAGAGAGAGAGCAAGAGTGAGAGCGAGAGCAAGAGAGAGAGAGAGAGAGAGAGAGAACAAGCAAGGGAGGGGCAGAGAGAGAGGGAGACACAGAATCTGAAGCAGGCTCCAGGCTCTGAGCTATCAGTACAGAGCTGGACGTGGAGCTTGAACTTGTGAACCACGAGATCATAACCTGAGCCCAAGTCTGACACTTAAACAACTGAGCCACCCAGGTGCCCCAAAAGTTCACACTTCAAATATGAGGTTCGAGATCTAAAATCTCACTGTCTGATGCAGTAGCCACTAGTCACATGTGGCTATTGAGCACTTGAACTGTGGGCAGTCCTGAGAGGTGCTGCAAGTATAAACCAGATTTTAAAGACTTTAAATGAAAAGAATATAAAATATACTATTAATAATTTTTATATTGATTACATGTTGAAATGATATATCATATATATAGGTTAAATGTGTTAAAATTAATTTTACCTTTTTTGGGGGGAGTGGAAGGAGGAGTAATTGATCTTGTTACTATTACTTGTTTCTTTTTAATTTCTTATTGTAGTCACTAGGAAATTTTAAGTTATATATATGGCCCATATTATATTTCTACTGGGAAGGCTGCTTTAAAATTTGTTCTCAGGGCCCCTGAGTGGCACAGTCAGTTGAGCGTCTGACTCTTGATTTCAGGTTAGGTCATGAGGGGTTGTGTGATTAAGCTCCATGTCAGGCTCTGCACTGAGCAAAGCCTGCTTGAGATTCTCTCTCTCTCTCTCTCTCTCTCTTACTCACCCCTTTTCCTTGTCTTTCCTGCTCATGCTCTTTCCATAAAATAAAATAAAATAAAATAAAATAAAATAAAATAGTTCTCAAGCTAGCATTTGAGCCTCATGTCCTCCCTCATGTTTTCACATGAATAAACAATATGAACCCTACCTCATTCTCATTATAAGATAAATGCTACTTTCTGCTGCACTTTTCTGCCACTGTTTCCTCAGCCTGCAGTAGCTTTCTATACTTTAACTATATTTAAGCCCTATTCATCCTTAGGCCCAACTAAAACATTGCCTATCAATGAAGTTCTCTCCATTAATTAGGAATCCTATTCAGCTGCATGCAGTAGAAAGCACAGCCAGATACCTCAGGTCAGTGCCCCTCTCTCTCATTTATCTAGAGGAGGCCATTCCAGGACTAGTGCAGCAGTTCCCTGACATCAGCAACTTCCAGGCTTTTCCTGCCTTTCTCTATCTCCATCCATGGTGAGGAGCTTCTCTACTCACTGTTACTTCGTAGTCACAAGGTGGCCAATCTACCTCCAGTCATAAACTGCATTCTGGATAGGGAGAAGAAAAAGAAAGTAATAAGAAGGAAAGGACACATCTATAATGGAAAGCAGACTTTTCCAGAAATTCAGCAAACTCTCACTTGAATCTCATTGGCCAGTATTGTGTCAAATAAATACCACAGTTTCTAAGAGACAGAGGAAAATGTAGTTCTTTTTGATTTTGCTGTAGGTGTTGGTGGTAGTGGTGGTTTTAGTTCTGGTTTTTGTTTTTGCTGTACATAGTACTATAAGGATATATTATTAAGGAAAAGGGAATTAGTAGTGCCTGCCCACATTCGATTTTACTGGTCAAATTTATTTCCCTGGATCATATTAGATACACATTGAAAATTTATACCAGTTTTGCTCCCCACTTCCTAGTTCAGAGGGACTTTAGTCCTATAAAACATAGTTTTTCTTCAGACAAGAACACAAAAGCTTACCGCATTTTGTATTTTCTTAATTACCATTTTATTCCATATTGTTTCTGGGGTGTTGTCATTTATTGAATACAATGCCTAGAGTCTAAGAGGGCCCAGGGGCCTAAATATTTGAAACCTGAAAGTATGGTATTGGATTCTAAATCACAAAACATGGTGATATCAAAAATCATAAAATGTTTAGTTGAATGTCTACAAAATATATAGTCACATCAAATACATCAATTGTTATATTTAGTATTCATTAAAATGTTATGTTTGAAATATATTTGCAGATTATGGTCTTACTTTGCTGTGCATGCATCATGATTTTACAGAAATCACAGACAACCAGAAACTAAATATTTCCTCCTAGCTTTAGTCATACAATTGCCTCCTCATATCCTTTCCAGCAAGCTTATAGCTCCAAGCCATTCATAGTACCTATAATTCTAGGTGAGTGTGGGAGTTAGGAATGGAGAGGTCTAAGCCATTCAGGACAATGAAATATGAGTTTGTGTGTGCTCAATGTTCTCGTTAGTGCCAACCTCATTAGAAATAAATAACCTATTTAAGGTTTGAGAATTGTGCAGATTTCATACTCTCATTCCATGGTTTATCGGAAGGACACTGAGGCTCATGGATATATGTATTCAAAGCTTGCTGTATTGATTTGCTAGGGCTGCCGTAATAAAATACCACACACTGGACAGTTTAAACAACAGAAACTTCTCTTGTGACAGTTCTGGAAGCTGGAAGTCCAAAATCAAAGGTGTCGACAAGTTTGGTCTCTTCTGAGGTCTATCTCCTTGGCCTGCAGATGGCTAACCTTTCTGGGAACTCACATGGGAACACTTTTGTGCTTATGCACCTCTGATATCTCTCTCTGCATCCAGATTTCCTCTTATAAAGACATTGGTAAGATTGGATCAAGGCCCACCCTACCAGCTTCATTTTAACTCAATCACCTGTTTAAAGGCTCTGTATACAAACACAGTCACATTTTCAGGTATTGGGGTTTAGTGTTTCAGCATATGAATTTGAGGGTGGGAACACAATTTGTCCATAACAGTTGCACTGTACTTTCTTATCACAGTGCTACAGGCCAGACTAAGACACCACATTTCCTGACTCCCAACTACGCTTTCTTACCACATTGAATTGAATTTCTGTATAACATCAGTATGGATTATGATGAAAATGTTTCAAAGAAATTAAGGTAGCATTTAGAAGGAGGTAGAGGCAAAGGTTCATCAGAAGTAAAGCTGGAAGAAATTTGGAAGAAATTCCAAAAAGCCTATCTGAGATGCCAGTTCTAGAACCCAATTCTAGAAAACTGGGACTTACCTAAACTATCAAATACTAGAGAGTTACATAGGTAAATTATGGTATATCTATCTATATCTACTTGGAAGAATATGTAGCCTTAAAAGTTATGAAGTATATATACATATATAAAATATATAATAATATATAATATATACATATGCATTTCTTAACATGAAAATACAAGCATGACAAAAATTTTAAAAATTAAAGAATAAATTACATAACTATATAATTTGTTTTAAAAACATGAATATATGTATATATGCAATTACTAGCATATACAATAGCTAAAACTAATGTATTAGCATATTTAGTAGCATAAAACTATTAGTACTGAATACTTGACTATGAAAAATACTTTTTCCTCTTTGGTTGTGGTTTTCCTAAAAAATTTTAAATAAATCTGGAAATTTTGTATATTGAATACTGAGAAAGGTCTCCATATAAAGGGATCGAATGTGGAGATTTTTTTTTTCCTTTGGCTGATCAAGCCAGCAACAATCATCAGCAAAGGAGGCAAACTTTGGGCACAAAAACTGCAAACCAGCTATTGCCTTGGTGGTTTCCCCTCTATTCAATGCAGAATTCTTATCTCAGGAGGTATCCTTCCTGCTTTTCCTTGGGGGCTTGGCATCCTGTCTGACATCTGCCCCCAACCACTATGTTGGTAAAGTTATTAAACTTACAATATTTTGTATTTCCTTCCACCTTTTCCAGCCACTATTGGGACCAAAGCCCATCCTCCCTTTGCCCATTTTGAAGGCAAAGGCCATAGCAAAATGATCTTGGAGAACCCACCTTTAGAACTTGCCCATGGGTGGTGAACAGCCAAGACATCTGTCTGCACACGTTGCCCACAGAACTACTAAGCACATGCAGGCCAGCCCAGCTGGGCTCCCTCCTCACACCTAGTGAAACGATTAGTCCCAGGAGCAAGCCCATTCCCTTGCTTGCTCCCAACCCTGAGCATGTACACTTTCTTCTGGCAATAGCCTTTTAGTTATCACGTGATCAGCACAAAACACAGTATGGACCAAGTGTTCTATCCTTACCATCTACTCTGGGAGAAGGAGCGTTAGAGAGGCTGGATGCAGCCTAACTTTGGGTACTGGCTGCACATTTAGAGAAGAGCCCTGCACTTGACTTATGGTCTGAAGCTTGCTGAAATAGTTTAATGACCACTCTCTGCTAACTTTTGCCTCCTGGAATTTTCCTCTTGGAGAGTGGAGGCTAGAAAGCTAGTCATTGCAATCCCTGTGTGATGGAAGAGTGGTACCGGCAGGGATCTAAGGTTTTATCAACTCTCCTGATCCCCTCTTCCCTCTCAGAGCCTTGATCTCTAACTCACCAGCACTAAGCAGAAGGCGGAAGTGGCAGGGCACTAAGAGGAAAGGTGGCCCCTGTAGGAATGATTGTAATTTGGAAACTGGACAGGAGAATTGCTGGCTGTTGTTCCTTTTTTACCTACAAGGTAAAATAGAATTTAGAATAAGTTTTAGAATAAGTAAAGTAGAAGTTCTAAAAAGTGACTTTTTTTTTTCTCGGACTTAGGGAAACCAAGTGATAAAATAGCAGAGTAATGCCGATGAAACTCTCTCTGAAGCACTAATAAGCTTAGCACTAATTGCAGATTCCAGGAAGATGCTATTTGATTTTTAGTGCCTTGACTGTTGCCATTATTGCTTATTAAGAAGTGAGATAAATGGAGGCAATGAAACAGATTAAGTAAATTCTTGTGTGGGAAAAGTCTGAGTTCTCATATGCTTTCAGTTAGTTTAGTCTCTTGATTATATTGACTGATACTAGCATCTTGTTTTCATAAGTGGACAGTGTTACAATGTATTTCTATTAGCAGTTAGGGATTACAAGTAAATGCCAGATCAGTAGTATAGAAATTAAGTACAGATTTGCCCTTACTTTTTTTTTTTTTTTTTTTTTTTTTTT